>NW_012104454.1:528073-536467 GCF_000951045.1 Mandrillus leucophaeus | reverse complement strand
ATACAGACTGAAGGAAACAAGAGCATGTTAATGCACATGTAGCCCTTATGTTAAGTGTATCCAATGCCTAGAATTTCAAACAAAACTAACAAGCTTACTAATTTCAAAACCGTATAAAATCAGGAGCTTCACATTTAGGAAATGTCAAATCAGAGGATATCATTTATTAGACATATTTAGTGGTAATACGATGTGCTCCAGTGTAGCCCACCACTGTTCTGTAAGATACTAGAAATTCTCAGCCAGAAAGGGAGAGTGGGAAAATAAATTCCACGAAGTGAGAACCAGGGGCTCCCCAGACTTTAAGAGAAATCCCAGAGAAAGGAGGTAGCCACATCACAGGGACAACTCTAGGGGGCTGAAACATTCTACACTAGCAGTTCCATTAGCAAACCTCATGCCAAGCATCTAATCACAGTCCATCCTCAACCACCTTCCCCAACCAAAGGTCCTAACTCAGGCTTCAGGTAGCTTTTATTCCATGAGAACTGCCTTTTGGTTACCATGGAAGCAAGGGCAGCTTTTCAGGATTCCCTGAGCTGGACTGTATAACTTTCGTTAACATAGGGACTACCTGCAGTGCAAACTGAGTACTTGAGAGCTGAGGGGAAACCTCAGCTTCAAGGTAAGGATTGAGGGAGGTGCACATAACCTGCACAGGCTTCCTACAGGACAAAGCAGTTTGAATTAAGGATAACCCATGTAGACAGTGAAAGGGAGAGAACAAAGGCTTGGAAATGAGAAGACAGAAGTCAACTGGATTGGCAAGACTGGAAAATCTAGGCTGTGGAAAATGAGCTGCAGGCAAAGTTCTGTCGTCAAGAGAACCCCTAGAACAATGATATGCCACTTGCTGTAGGCAAAGGTGGCCCTCCTCCCCAGCCTCAGCCTGGAGGACCCACTAAGTCCTGTGGGATAATATTCTCCTTTGAGCCCTTCAAAAGGTGGTCACTGTCTCTCCCGCTCCAGAGTGGCTGCCATCCAGGGTTGCAAGATCATATTTCCAACACCAGTGAGAGGTGAGAAGACACAGAGAAACAACAGGATTGACTGACTGTCTATACCTCATGTAATCCTTACAATTTAACTTGTGTACAGTTAGACACTTCTGATAAATGAGGAAATGGAGGGTCAGATACATTAAAAGTAACAGGCCCGTGGCTCAAGCCTGTAATTTCAGCACTTTGGAAGGCCGAGACGGGCGGATCACGAGGTCAGGAGATCGAGACCATCCTGGCTGACATGGTGAAACCCCGTCTCTACTAAAAATACAAAAACTTAGCCAGGCGAGGTGGCGGGCGCCTGTAGTCCCAGCTACTCGGGAGGCTGAGGCAGGAGAATGGCGTAAACCCGGGAGGCGGAGCTTGCAGTGAGCTGAGATCCGGCCACTGCACTCCAGCCTGGGTGACAGAGCGAGACTCCGTCTCAAAAAAAAAAAAAAAAAGTAACAGGCCCAAGGTCACATAGCTGATCAATGGAAGAGGCAGATATGAGCCAAGATTTCTTCTCTACTCCACCATGCCTTCTACCTTATGGGATTTGAAGAATTCTAACACAAATCACTGTTTAAGGCCAAGTCATTCCCACCTCTGGAAGGCAGAATTAATGCCCTTATGGCTGCAGGTCACTCAACAGTTAAGCATAAGCTCCTGGCCATGCAGATGCCCAGAGAGTTCTTGCAGCTCTGTTCCAGAGAAACCAAGAACTGCTTCTGCTTTCCTAGTGTGTCTGTGGAGTGACCAAGCTTAGTGGCTGAGCAGTCACCTTGTCAACACAGACAAATACAGCTGGGTTCAAGCAGGAGGGCCTCCTGCCAGGCACATGCAAAATGCGTGCTCTACAGGGCAGAGGGTCAGAGCAGCTAAACGACAGAGCAACCAGGGATTCTGTTCCAGGACCTGGTTTCATGGCACCTTCTCAATTTATCAAGCTGAAACACCAAGTACCAGCATCTCCTGATGAGAAATCCTAAGACAGGATCCGATTTCCCACCTTGTCCCCATCTCTCACATACGCCAATCTATTTTAAACTCCCACAAGGAAGTGGGGACTTTCTGAGGCAGGTAACTCCTATCCAAGGGTCATGCCTTAGAGGGATAAGCCACTACAACAGAAGGGGAGAGGGCACTACACCCACTCCCTTTACCCCTTCAAAAGGGGCAGGCTGCTCCTAAAACGTAGGATCTCAACCTGCTCTTTGTTACATAACTTCCAAACTTCTTGCAGAAATATCAATCCCATTCTTCTTGTTTTGCCCTCTGAAAAATCCTCTTTGCAGATACCCATATGCAAAGTTCCTCCAGCCTTCCCTTCTCCCAACTTAGCCCAACTTCTTTAGGGCTCTTTCTCAGACCCTCATGTGCATGGTTCCAATTCCGGATTTTCTTCTACTTTTCAACACTGCTCAGGCACAAATGCTGAAGTGCTTCCTCTGGGGACCTAACAGGTGACCCAGAATTAGTGAGCGCTTTGTCCTGAAGTCATCAAGTGAAGTGTTAGAGGCAGAGCTCCCACTACTGATCCCACCAATGGAAAGGGACAAATTGGCATATGCCTCCTCCTCTTCACCTCTACTCTCCTTGTACCAGAAAATTCACATGGGACTAACTATTCACTAGGTTCTGGGATAAGATTCTGGCTCGAGAGAAGGCAGTGTCACCTGGAAGGCAAGGTCATACAATGGAAAGAACACCAGCAATCGGAAGATCCATGTTGAATTTCACTTCCATTACTCAGTAGTATAAGACTAGAACCAAGTCACTTCACTGAAATTCAGTTTCCTTGTCTGTTGAATCAGGCTAATAAAGCCTGTCAATGCTGTATAAGAGTTTTGGTGCAACTCATATGAGTTAATAATTGTGAAGGCATTTTGTTAACAGCAAAGCATTATCATTACAGAAAGTTCTACTGGACAGTGATGCTCTAAGTCCTTGCCACCCAAGGTGGTCCACGGACTTGCATCATGGACATCATCACCTGGGAGCCTGTTAGAAATACAGAATTTCAGGGTGCACCCTAGACTTGCTGAATAAGAACCAAACTTTTATAATATATAAGTTTGGGAAGCATTGCTTTAAGTATTAAGGATTGTCAGCATTATAAGAATTGTAATGGCCAGGCGTGGTGGCTCACGCCTGTAATCCCAGCACTTTGAGAGGCCGAGGCGGGTGGATCATGAGGTCAGGAGATCGAGACCATCCTGGCTAACACGGTGAAACCCCATCTCTACCGAAAACACCAAAAAAAAAAATTAGCCGGGCGTGGTGGTGGGCGCCTGTAGTCCCAGCTACTCGGGATGCTGAGGCAGGAGAATGGTGTGAACCTGGAAGGCGGAGCTTGCAGTGAGCCAAGATCGCGCTACTGCACTCCAGCCTGGGCAACACAGCGAGACTCTGTGTCCAAAAAAAAAAAAAGGAATTATAACAACTACTCCAGGACTCTAGGACCATTATGAGTAGGTTAGGAGCCCTCTGACTCCATCCTGACTTGTCAGTAGAATTGAGCACAGTGATGACCATTTGATCGATTCGGATCTTTTCAAATCAAATCATCTTCTACAACTCCTGACAAGACATCCATGGGTCCCCACTTCTCAGCTGGAAACAGAGAATAGAGACCAATACCCTCTATTCCTTCTGTTCTCCCTATTGCATCTGTATCCTGGGAGCTATCTACCACATGAACGTGAATATATGTACATGCTTGCCCACCTGTCCTACTGAATATACATTTCCCTAGGGGAATGCCTGGGGATGCCTTCGAACCCTCCTTCAAGATCATCTCCTCCCTACCTCGGACATGGTGAGATTCCCACCCAGCTTTCCTTCGGTCTTCCATAGGTACCCACGTGATCCCTCATCACAGACAACACATGACAATCCTCTCAAGATACTCCATGGGACACCCCCTTTATACAGCCTCTGTTCTGGCCCCCGCACACCCAACTCTGGCTCTTCGAACATGCCCCCTGCCGTGCTTCTTCGCTGTCAGCGAATCTCACGCTCCTCTGCCAGAAAGAGACGCCTCACAGCAGTTGTCCTTCATTCCCAGAACTGTACGGCACCACTGTATGGCACCACAGCCTGGCACCCCAGGCATCCTTTGCCTCCTTGACAAGTGCAGATCCTCAGAGACCTTAGTTGTCAGGGACCCCGAGCTGGTGGCTTATTACCTTCTCAGACTCCGGCGGCTCCGCCGCGTCTGAGGCGAACTCCAAGCCCGGACCTCTAGGCCGCAGCCCCCAGTCTATCCGTCGTTCCCAGCGAATGCCGTCCGCCGGTCGCATCTTCCTCCATCTCGACTCGGCTCCCGGTACTGCCGGAACCGGAAACTTGGACTCTGTCATTACCGCCCCCTGCGGGGGGCGGAGGATGAGCTGTCGACGATTCCGCCAATGGCGTTTGAGCCTTTGAGCCTCCCAGGAGCGAGGATGGGCTGCCCTTCCGAGAACGGACGGCCTCCTGGTGGCCATCTTGGATTTGGGCAGTAGCCACGCCTTCTTTACCTTCGTTATGCCCTCAGCGTTAAGGCGCCTGCGTGTTCTGGTTGGGCTCTTTCTAATTGGCGGAAATTGAATCACCAGACGCTTATTGAAGATCCAGTTGTAAATAGGGGCACCTTGTGTTTGGGAGTGTTAGAACCTTTATATTCAAATCAAGGCTGGGCACGGTGGCTCACACCAGTAATCTCAGAATTTTGGGAGGCCGAGGCGGGCGAATCACCTGAAGTCAGAAGTTCGAGATCAGCCTGGCTGCCTTGGCGAAACCCCGTCCCTACTAAAACTACGAAATAAATTAGCCGAGAGTGATGGCGCGCGCCTGTAATCCCAGCTACCCGGGTGGCTGACGCACGAGAATCGCTTGAACCCGGAGGTTGGAGTGAGCCGAGATCGTGCCACTGGACGGCGACAGAGCGAGACTCTATCTCAAAAAGAAAAAAAAAAAAAAAAGAACAAATCTAATGTGAGATTTTTATATAACTTTTTCTTCTTTCCTCTTTTTTGTTTTTTAGAGTCACAAGATTACTCTATCGCCCAGGCTGGAGTGCAGTGGCAAGATCATAGCTCATTGTAACCTGAACTCCTGGGCTCAAGCGATGCTGCGGACTCAGTCTCCTAAAGCACTGGGATGACAGGCGTGAGCCACTGTGCTGGTCGCATTTCTCATTATTTATAGAGCCAAAATAGTAGAGGTCAACATGCAGCAGGAATGACTGAGGATACACAGCCGATTTTGAAGTTTGGGAACTCAAAAAACTGCAGGAATGGGGGACAACCTGAAGGTGGAGAAAAATGACATTAAGGGTCTTTTCCAGCTTTTGAAGCTATTTGCCTGTATATAGACTTAAAAGAAGAGGAGGGAGCACTTTAAATGAGGGGCTAGGAGGCATAGGCTGCAGAGTCAGTTCATTTCAAAGTTCATATCTCTACAATTCAACGACAAAAAGACAAACAACCAAATTAAAAAATAACACAGAAGGGTAAGGTAAGTCTCCATTAAACACAGGAAAGAGACTGGAAAACTCCTCTTTGGATCCTGTCTATAGTCGCAGGTGAAATAAAAGAAATAAAAGGAGAGAAAAATGGGCAAAAGACTTGAATAGACCTTTCCCCAAAGAAGATATACAAATGGCCAAGAAGCACATGAAAAGATGCTCACCATCATTAGTCATTAAGGAAATGCAAATCAAGTTGATAAAATGCCACTTCACACCCACTAGGGTGGCTAAAATTAAAACAAACAAAAAGCAGAAAATGAGCGTTGGTAAGGGTGTGGAGAAATTGGAACCCTCAGATATTGCTGGTGGGAATGTAACATGCTACAGCTGCTGTGGAAAACAGTGGCAGTTCCTCAATAAACTAAACATAAAATTAGCATATGATTCAGCAATTTTACTCCTGGGTATATACCCAATACAATTGTAAACAGACATTCAAACAAAAACTCATACACGAATGTTTATTTTTAGCAGCACTATTCACAATTGCCAAAAGTAGAAGCAACTCAAATGTCCATCAACCCATGAATGGGTGAACAAAATGTGGTATATTTACACAGTGGAATAGTATTAAGCAATAAAAAGGAATGAATGTGTGCTACAACATAGATGAACCTTGAAACCATTAAGCTAAGTGAAATAAACCAGATACAAAGGGCACATATTATGTAATCCTATTTATTCCAAATAACCAGAATAGACAAATCTATAGAGACAAAAAGCAGTTTAGTGGATAAGTGATTGCCGGGAGTCTGGAGATTAAGGGAGAGGATGGAAAGTAACTAATGGGTTCAGGGTTTCCTTTTGGGCAATGAAAATGTTCTAGAACTAGGTAGTGGTGATGGTTGCACAATATTGTGTACATATTAATGTTATTAATAGTAAATTTTATGTTATGTGTATTTTACTATTTTTACTTTTTTTTTTTTTTTTTTTTTTTTTTTTTTTTTTTTTGGAGATGGAGTCTCACTCTGTCTCCCAGGCCAGAGTGCAATGGCATGATCTTGGCTCACTGCAATCTCTGCCTCGCAGGTTCAAATGATTCTCCTGCCTCAGCCTCCCAAGTAGCTGGGAGTACAGGCACCAGCCACTATGCCTGGCTAATTTTTTGTATTTTTAGTAGAGATGGGCTTTCACCATGTTGGCCAGGTTGGTCTCAAACTCTGACCTCACGTGATCCACCTGCCTCGGCCTCCCAAAGTGCTGGGATTACAGGTGTGAGCCACCGCGTCGGGCCTACTATTTTTAAAAATTGACATTTCTAGGATGGATCCCTCCTCCTAAACTCCAGACTTATTTATAACTGCCCCAAAATATCTAATGGACATTTCAATCTTAGTGTGATGGTTAGTTTTCTATCAACTTAGCTAGGTTATACCACCTAGTTATTCAATCTAACACTATATAGTGTGATAGTTAGTTTTCTATCAACTTGGCTAGGTTATACCACCTAGTTATTCAATCTAACACTAATATAGACCAGGCACAGTGGCTCACACCTGTAATCTCAGCACTTTGGGAGGCAGAGAAAGGTGGATCACTTGAGATCAGGAGTTCGAGACCAGCCTGACCAACATGGGGAAACCCTGTCTCTACTAAAAAGAAAAAAATACAAAAATTAGCCAGCTGTGGTGGCACATGCCTGTAGTCCCAGCTACTTGAGAGGTTGAGGCATGAGAATCACTTGAACCCAAGACGTACAGGTTGCAGTGAGCCCAGATTGCACCACTGTACTCCAGCCTGGGCAATAGAAGGAGACTCTGTCTCAAAAAACAAACAAACAAAAATCCCACTAATATAGATGTTGCTATAAAGGTTATTTTGCTGGCACAGTTAACATCTAGTCAGCTGACTATAAGTAAAGGAGATTGTCTCAATAATGTTGGTGGGCCTCATCTAATGGTTTGAAAAGCCTGAAGAGCAAAACCGAGGTTTCCCTGAGGAAGAAATTCTGCATTAAGACTGTAATATCACCTCCTGCCCCCAGAGTTCCCAGCCTGCAGGCCTGCCCTACAGATTTCAGACTTGCCAGCTCCTGCAATCAAATAGCCAGTTCCTTGAAAAAAGAAAAAAGAAATATGCAGGCCAGGTGCAGTGGCTCATACCTGTAATCCCAGCACTTTGGGAGGCCAAGATGGACAGATCACTTGAGGTCGGGAGTTCAAGACCAGTCTGGCCATCATGGCGAAACCGTGTCTCTACTAAAAATACAAAAATTAGCTGGGCATGGTGGCATGTGCCTGTAATCTTGGTCACTCAAGAGGCTGAGGCATGAGAATTGCTTGAACACGGGAGGCAGAGGTTGCAGTGAGCTGAGATCATGCCACTACACTCCAGCTTGGGCGATAAAATGAGACTCTGTCTCAAAAAAGAAAAAGAAAAACTTGTGGCCGGGCGCGGTGGCTCAAGCGTGTAATCCCAGCACTTTGGGAGGCCGAGGTGGGTGGATCATGAGGTCAGGAGATTGAGACCATCCTGGCTGACATGGTGAAACCCCGTCTCTACTAAAAAATACAAAAAACCAGCCGGGCGAGGTGGCGGGCGCCTGTAGTCCCAGCTACTCGGGAGACTGAGGCAGGAGAATGGCATAAACCGGGGAGGCGGAGCTTGCAGTGAGCTGAGATCCGGCCACTGCACTCCAGCCTGGGTGACAGAGCTAGACTCCGTCTCAAAAAAAAAAAAAAGAAAAACTTGTATATGTATATAAATGCTCTGGCCAGGCACGGTTGCTCATGCCTGTAATCCTAGCACTTTGGGAGGCTGAGGCGGGCGGATCAAGAGTTTAGGAGTTTGAGACCAGCCTGACCAACATAGTGAAACCTCGTCTCTACTAAAAATACAGAAATTAGCCGGGCTCGGTGGCTCAAGCCTGTAATCCCAGCACTTTGGGAGGCCGAG
>NW_012104454.1:524128-525805 GCF_000951045.1 Mandrillus leucophaeus | reverse complement strand
AAAAAAAAAAAAAAAAAAGTATTGAAAAGGCTGCTTAAAGCTAGCGGAGCCTCGGTTTCGCAGGCTTAATTAAGGGACCTAATGCAAACTGTTGTTTCCCATAACCCATGATTCCCAGAAGAAGGCACACTAGACGTAGAGCTCTGGAAACAAGTGGGAAGAAATCTTAACATTATGCACAAGGGTAAAGGGTCCAAGTAACATCTCTAATGTTATGGGCGTTAGGGCTGCTTTGGCCCCGCTCTACACAGAAGAGCCTAAAAAGGGAAGGGAGAAGAAACCGCCACCTTCCTAACCGCCTCCCTCTCCCTCAGCCCTGCTATCACCAGGCAAAAATACCTGAGCCCTCTCCTCCAATAAATTGGAAAAAAGACAAGGGATATGTTACAGCTATGGGACCCTATCTTAGGCAAGTGGCATTAGAAGGGGAGCTCTTAGCCTGCCTGGTAATGCAAGATTGACAAGGCAATCAGTTACGTTAACCCATTTATTTTGGTGCTTATAAAGAGATAAGAAAAAGCATTAGAGAAAACAGAGCTGCTAGCCCATTTACAAAAGGATTAATTGAGGCCATAGCAGGCAACTTCTGTGTGACTCCATGGGACTGGTCAATGCTAGCAAAAACAACTTTAAACACCAGTTAATACCTCCTCTGGAGGGCAGAATTTGATGAATTATGTAAACAACAAACCCTTTTCTAGTAATGGCCACTGTTATACCTCCCCTACCCCTAACATTGGCTCTTCCCAAAAGGTCTGGCAAATGGAGACTTTTGCATGACTTACGGGTTATCATTGCTAATTTGCAACCTATGGGGCCCCTTCAACAGGGGCAGGTGCCTGTAATCCCAGCTATTCAGGACACTGAGCCAGGAGAATCACTTGAACCTGGAGGCAGAGGTTGCAGGGAGCCGAGGTCACGCCACTGCAGCACTCCAGCCTGGGTGACAGAGTGGGACTCCATCTCAAAAAAAAAAAAAAAAGGCAATGTGGCTCATGCCTGTAATCCCAGCACTTTGAGAGGCCAAGGAGTGAGGATTGCTTAAGTCCAGGAGTTCAAGAACAGTCTGGGAAACATAATAAGATCCTATCTCTATAAAAAAATAAAAAATTAGCCGGACATGGTAGCACATGCCTATAGTCCCACCCACTCGGGAGGCTAAGCAGGAAGCTCATTTGAGCCCAAGAGCTTGAGGGTGCAGTGAGCTACAGTCGAGCCACTGCACTCCAGCCTAGGCAACAGAGTGAGACCCTGTCTCAAAAAAAAAAAAAAAAAAAAAAATTGTAGACACCCTTCCCACTCCCAAACTGCTTTCCCCAGATCCATTTTTTCCCTACAGTACATCACCATCTAATGTACCCTACCTAGCTTACTTATTTATACAGTTGAACCTTGACCAACATTAATTGTAATTACATAAGTCCACTTTTAAGCATATTTATTTTTGTTTTTGAGACAGAGTCTTGCTCTGTCACCCAGGCTGGAGTGCAGTGGTGTGATCTTGGCTCCCTGCAACCTCCGCCTCCCAGGTTCAAGCAATTCTACTGCCTCAGCCTCCCAAGTAGCTGGGATTATAGGCATATGCTACCACACCTGGCTAAATTTTGTATTTTTAGTAGAGACGGGGTTTCACCATGTTGGCCAGGCTGGTCTTGAACTCCTGACCTCAGGTGATCC
>NW_012104454.1:515292-522713 GCF_000951045.1 Mandrillus leucophaeus | reverse complement strand
GTGTGAGGGGTACACAGACACCGATGTCAAATTTGGCATTATGGGTTTGTGGGTAGTCTTTGAGAGAGCCATTTAGCAGAAAGGTGGGGAAAGCAGCCAGACCTCAGGGGATTGAAGAGAGCTCAGGTGACACTGGAGGGAGGTGGGGGCAGCCAGAATGGAACTGCTCCCATGTTTGGTGGTACCAGGAAAGAAAGACTGAGTGGGGGTGACGTGAATGGATAGAGTTTGGGGAAAGATTTGTGTTTTGTTGTTTTTTTAATGTAGAGAACGCCTGAACACACCTGTAGGTGGGAGAGGAGAGATGAAAGATGAGGAAGTGGGTAAAGCGAGTGGGGATGCTGGAGGTCGGATGGTTAGAGAACAGATCCCTAGCAGTGATGGGCTGAGAGATGTGCTGGTTAGCCTTGGTGGAAGAGGGACCTGTGCCTTTGTGACAGAGGGGAGAGGAGGAAGGTGGTGTGGAGGTGTATGGAGCATTATCAGATATTGAGAAGGATGTGGCCAGGATGGGGGTGGATGCACAGCCTTTCTATAAATTCATCTACCAACAGTTGAAGCCAACTGCTGCAGTGGGGAAGCAGGGCTGAGTTGGAGTCACGAGAAGTGTGGGAGAGCTGTGGACAGCAACTGTGGGGGCCGCAACAGGGGAGTTAGTGATGGATGAGGTATTGCCTGTCTAGCAGACGGATACAAGCTGAGCCTGGTCAACATCAACCTGCGGTTGGCCCAAAAGGCAAAGTTTGCGGCACCCTCCAGCAATGCTCAGAGTGGAGGAAAGAGCTGTGGGCTGGTTCTGGGTGCGGAGCTGGCAGGGCAGAGGAGGTAGTCTGAAGTCGGAGAGAACAATCACCCCACAAACCTAGGCCTCCTCCCAACTGATATGCTTGGACTGCTTGCTCCCTTGACATCCCAGCAATTCTCTGCCAGAGCCCTCTGCTCCAACAAACACATCGCCCATCATACATAAGCTTTGTCTTTTTAATAAAAAATAAACAGTCTCTGACAAGCAGTTTTCTGAATCCCAAAACAAAAGAAAAGGGAGGGGGAGAGGTCAAGGGGTCAGCTAGGGTAAAGGAGTGAACAAGGCTCAGATTACCCCTACCATTCTCCCAGGGCAGAAGGGATCACAGTCTGCCCCAACTGAAGCAAGAAGGAAGGTGGTCAGACTTCAGGAAAGACTTCCTGGGAGTCAGTGGTGCATGTCTGATAAGGGAAGCAGGAGGGAGCAGATCCCTGCGCGACCCTGGGAGAGGGGAGTGTTGGTGTTCAAAGTGGCAACTTCAGAGTGGAGTTTCCAGGAGCGGCATGTTAGCATATGGTTGTTTAGATGTTTGGTGTTCATTACCATAGTGTCCTGGGACAGGCAGGTTTTTTAGGGTCTCTTGGAACACTGTGTTTCTGGAGGGTCCCTGGAATGGCCAGAACTGAAGGATCCTCTCCAGGTTCTTCAATATCAGCGCAGGAGCAGGTCTGGGGGTAGCCCCCACCCTGTTAGAGAGCTTGTGTGCTTGGTAGAAGGGAGTCCCATAGGGGAGGCAGACTGCTTCGCATCACCCTGCTGAGTGCCATCGGTGATGCAGAGTAGCAGAAGCTCCTCTCAGGGGAGAAAGGTGGTCTTTTGTGCTGCTCTCATCCTAGTCAAGGCTGTGCTGGGGCCACCCAGCCAGCATGGCCAGGTGCCTGCCCTGCAGCCCCAGCCTGTGCCTAGAGTTTAAGCCACCTCAGTGCCTAGGCAGTTGTCAGCGTCCACATCACTGGCAGAGGTCCTGCATTCCTTGGGGGACTGGAGGTGTTGCTCTCTGCTCAATGGGGCCTTCTCCCCAGGGGGCAGGGTCTCGCAGCCCTGAACCTTGCCCCGAGCCCGGAGTGCTCCCAGTGGGGAGGCCAGGAGGATGATGAGGGCTCCTGAAAGCACTAAGGCGAGGAGGACAGTGACAGTGACAAAGTGGGGCCAGTAGGACCGCTGGGCAGCCAGGGCGGTCCCACCACTGACCCTGGTCAACGGGACCTCCACGTGCTCCCGGGGGATGCCTGCCAGTTCAGGATCCAGGGCCAGGGACTGGTCCTGGCTGTCCACCCAGTAGGAGACCACAGGGTATGAAAAGCCATTCTCAGTTGCCCAGCACTGGTAGAGACCTCCAACTCCATCCTGCACTATCAGCAAGAGGGAGCCATTGTAGACAGTGGAAGAGGCTTCTGGGACTGCTGCTGGGCCATGACTCCAGTAGTAAGAGGCCAAGGCTGACAGGTGGGGGCATGGGAGCTCCAGGAAGGAGTTGGGGACAGCCAGAACTTCTTTAACTATAGAAGAAAAGGAGCAAAAGGTTAAGGGAGGGATGAAGGACGGAGACAGGAGGGAGTCTCTAACCTATCTTTGGACCCCAGCCCTTTTATTTTTCTGAGGCAGGGTCTGGCTCTATTGCCCAGGTTGGGGTGCAGTGGCGCAATCCCAGCTCACTGCAACCTCTGCCTCCTGGGCTCAAGCCATCCTTCCACCCCAGCCTCCCGAGTAGCTGTGACTACAGGTATGTCTCTCCACGTCTGGTTAATTTTTGTAGAGATGGGGTTTTACCATGTTGCCAGGCTGGTCTCAAACTCATGAGCTCAAACAATGGTAGAAGAGAGTACCGCCTCAGCCTCCCAAAGCA
This sequence comes from Mandrillus leucophaeus, assembly GCF_000951045.1. Classification (NCBI taxonomy): domain Eukaryota; kingdom Metazoa; phylum Chordata; class Mammalia; order Primates; family Cercopithecidae; genus Mandrillus; species Mandrillus leucophaeus. Next base: position 520,062 of record NW_012104454.1, on the reverse strand, counting down.
CTGGGATTACAGGCGTGAGCCAGCGCGCCCGGCCAGCCTGAACCCTAACTCTTATCTCCAACTTCTATTTCAACTTCCAAAATCAAATTTCACTCCTCCTTAATTTCCAGTCTGGACCCCAAACTAAGCCCCAGTCCACTTTACTCCAACTCTGACACCAAAATCAACTGCAACCTCAATCCTGAATCCCAGCTCGGCCTCCAGCTCAGAATTCCTGTCCCTCTTCCCTATAGCCAGGACCCAAATCCATCCCAACTCGGGTGTTCAGATCTCAAGGCAGGCAGGTGCTGGGGGAGGAAATTGGAGCAGGAAGGCCCACCCCTGCCCAAAAGTCTTCCAGAGCCTTTGCACCTCCCCTGGTGAGAGGTCCTGCACTTACTGATTTGCGGGCGGCTCTGAGGCCGAAGGCTCCTGCTCATGGGGCCACTGGCACATGCCCACTCTGGGTTCCCCCGCTCCATGTCCTGCTTCCAGGAGTTCCTAAGAGAGCAGAGAAAGCAAAAATTATCCCTCGAAAGAGCTAAAAGTGGGAAGAGGAAGGAGGAAGGCAGGAAGTGCAGTAGGGAAGAAGGTAGGCCAGGGGAGACTAGGAACAGAGAGGAGAGGAACCCGGGATGGTTAGAGCAGCTTCAAAACTGCCCGGAACCTCCATCCCTGGAGAAACCCACTGCAGGATGGGAGGACTCTTGGAGTGAATGTGTCAGTAGCCCCTGGACAGAGGAAGAACAGTAGCAGAAGCTGGCTGAGAAGGGTCCTGGCTGGCCATCCAGGCCACCATCCAGGACTGGCACTCACAGGGTAGGGGCAGACAGGAAGCAACAGGTTCGAGACTCAGGGTCCCAGGCACAGTGGGGATCCCGGGCAAGGACACAGTCCACACAGCTCTCATAGACGCTACAGTTGGCTCGGGGCACCCTCCAGACACCTCCTGAGAAGCCTACAAACACTGCACCCTGGAGGAGAGATGGAGATTGTCAGGGAGCCCCAGCCACATCTAGTAAAGTCCCAGCACGCCGGTGCAGGCCCAGGGAGCCAGCCCAACAGGCCCCCAGGGCCAGCCCCACTGGAAGGCCATCTGATAGTCAGGTCCCTTCCCACCTGGGTGGGGGCCAGCTGCAGGTTACGAACAGGTTCGGGGTCAGGGAACAGCTGAATCTCTTCCACCAGATGAGCACCGCTGTCCCCACTCACCACAGCCTTGTGGAGCGACCCTGTGGCTATGGGGAGACAGAGAGAGCAGAAGTCATCTCACCTCATCCACAGATCCCTTCCCAACTTCAGTGGGCCTCCCCAGCTGTAAGAAAGCGCCTTCTGAGGGTGATGTGTACTGGGCACGGGCCAACCAGACCGTTCACCTTCCTCTCTGCCATGGAGATGGCAGTCTCTTGTAAATGGCTAAAATCCCTTGGACCCCTGTCCTTCCTTTGCAACTCCCTGACAAAACTTTATCCCTGGAGAAACCCAACTATTTCTCCATAGGCATGAAACAGTGGGCGGCTGGGTGCTTCTGTAGAAAATCACATCACCTGCCTCCTTCACTTTCATCAAGCACCTCAGGGAGGTCTACCTGGCCACCCTTTTAACAGGTGCAACCTCCTTACCTGGCATCCCTGATTCCCCTGCACACACCTCTACATGACTCAAATCTCATGATGTGCCACGTAATTTACTTATTAAGGATGCTATTGTCTGTCTCCATCCACTCCACAGACTGAGATTTTTGACTGTTTTGTTCTCTGCTGTATACTCAATACATGCACAGCTGATACAGTGCCTAGTAATATGGCCTGAAGGAATAAATGAGCTTGGCAGATTTCTTCCACTGACCCTCAAGGTTATCCTCAGCCAGGCCCTGCCTGAGCAGTCGGCCTGGGCAGTCTTGCAGCATTCCCTGCTGACTCCCTCTCCCCCTTTCCACAATGGCTACTTTGTTTTTTGGGTTTTTTTTAGACAGAGTTTCACTCTTGTCGCCCAGGCTGGAAGGCAGTGGCACAATCTTGGCTTATTGCAACCTCTGCCTCCCGGGTTCAAGTGATTCTCCTGCCTCAACCTCCCGAGTAGCTGGGATTACAGGTGCGTGCCACTACACATGGCTAATTTTTTTGTATTTTAGTAGAGACGGGGTTTCACCATGTTAGCCACGCTGGTCTCGAACTCCTGACCTCAGGTGATCCACCTGCCTCGGCCTCCCAAAGTGCTGGGATGACAGGCATGAGCCACTGCACCCAGCCCACAATGGCTATTTGAATCTACCCCTCTCTCCTCAAACTTCCCACCTTTCCTGCCCCCTCACTCCCAGATCATGACCTTGTGTCCTCCACCTACATAGAGAACACAAAAGTCTTCAAATAAGAGCTCCCTTGGCTTCTGCCCCCTGAACCTGCACACCCACCAAGTCACACCACGCTGCTACAACTTCACTCCCAGCCCAGCTCAGGTGCTGTCTCCCCGCCACCCACAGCTGCTCAGCTCCACATGTGTCCTGGACTCTGGCCGCCTGCTCCCTCCACAAATTTACCTGCCATGTATCCCTTCTTCTACCCATCTCTTTGCCATCCCCCTGTCTACTAGATGCTTAGTCCTTCCTGTCTATAAAACAAGAACCCTGGGGGCAAGGAGGGGGAAAAACAAAACCAAGAACCCCAGCTGGGCCCCACTCCCTGCTCCCGCCACCATCTCCTTCCTCTCTCCCCTCACAGCTGAGTTTCCTGAAGGAGTGATCTCTACAATGCGGTTTCCAGCTCCCCTCCACCCACTCACCTTTCAAAATTCCTCTAACATAGCTTCCCCCCTAAGACACACAGCTCTTGATAAGGCCACCAAAGACCTCCCTGTCTGCCTCCCCCACCACACAAAGCTCAGGAAGGGTAGGGAGTGGACTGTTTTGCTCCTCTGCTGTATTTCCAAAACCTAGAAGAATGCCAGGCACATAGCAGGTGCCCAGTAAACAGCTGTTGAATGAATAAATGAATGAACTCAAGGGTTTCCCTCCTCAACCTGGGGGCAGCCTCTGCTCTAGTCCTCTGGGGGATGTCCCGGAACTCTTTACTCACTGGTTCCCAGGTACATGACAAGATGGCTGCGCCCATCAAGGCCCTGGGCTGTCTCCACTGCAAGCCGTGTATACTCCACACCAGATTTCACCAGCAGGGGCGTCCCCACCACCTGCTCATCCATCAGGAAATGGTCCTTCATGAAGGTCAAGGCCTTATCAGAGGAGGGGCCCACCGAACACTAAAGGAGGAGGGAGGCAGATCAGGTTGGTCGGCCCCTTTCCCTCAGCTCACCCTCCCACCGACGCGTGCGCTTCTCCTTCGCCCCCTCCCTCATGGCAGTCCTCATTTCAGGGTGGTGGTTAAAGCTCCGACTCTGGAGCTGCCTGGTTGTGCATCCCAGCCTCTGCTTGCCTGAGGTTCCTCAGCTGTGAAGTGGGCCTATTACCAAGACCTGCCTCATAGGCTCACTGGGAAAATGAAATGCACTAATACACGAAAAATAATTCACACAGTGCTTGGCATGAAGCAAGCACTCAACCAATGTTAACTGTTATTATTGTTCTCCTCCTTTGCACCTCCAGCAAGGAGGCCTGGCAGCCAGCAGGAAGCAGGACGAAGGCTCCTTACAGGCAAGTACCAAATTTTATGGCTGGACATAGTGGCTCATACCTGTAATCCCAGCACTTTGGGAGATCTAGGCGGGCGAATCACCCTGAAGTCAGGAGTTTGAGACCAGCCTGGCCAACATGGTGAAACTCCGTCTCTACTAAAAATACAAATAATAGCTGGGGGTGGTGGCATGCCTGTAATCACAGCTACTCAGAAGGCTGAAGCAGGAGAATTGCTTGAACCCAGAAGGCAGAGGTTTCAGTGAGCCGAGATTGTGCCACTGCAGTCCAGCCTAGGCGACGGAGAGAGACTCAAATAAATAAATAAATAAAAATACAAAAATTAGCCAAGCATGGTGGTGGGCACCTGTAATCCCAGCTACTCAGGAAGCTGAGGCAGGAGAATCACTTGAACACGGGAGGTGGAGGTTGCAGTGACCCAAGATTTTGCCACTGCACTCCAGCCTGGGCAACTGAGTGAAACTGTGTCTCAAAAAAGAAATTTAAAAAAGGACCAAATTTTACTCATGTCTGCATTTCCTGGCATAGCACAGGATCTGGCACACAGTTGGTGCTCAATAAATGTTTGCTGAGTCAACAACTGAATGAATGTCACAGAAAGGGTTGGTGTAGCACGGAGCATTTCTCATCACGGTTTTGCACAAACTTGCTGCATGACTCTGGGAGAATCCCTTCTCCATTCCGAGCCTCCTTTTTCTCACCCATAAAATGAGGGGGTTGGACCAACTGTTCTCTAAAGGCCCTGCTAATATGAGGATGCTGTGATTCTGGGACACCTGCGTCCTGATCTTCAATCAGGATCCTTGTTCTCTAAGAGCACTGTCTTAGGGCCAGCCCCAACTCTGTTACCTATAAGCTGTGTCCTTAGATAAGCTATTTCACCTCTCTGACCTTCAACTTTCTCATCTGCAAAATAAGGTAATAACATCTACATCTCGTTTTGATGCCAGAATGAGCACGTGCACCTACTCTCATGTCCTCCCAAAGGGTTTTTTTTTTGTTTGTTTTTTTTTATTTTTACAAATAGAGACAGGGTCTTGCTATATTGCCAAGGCTGGTCTCAAACTCCTGGCCTCAAGTGAACCTCTTACCTTGGCCTCTCAAAGTGCTGGGATTACAGGTTAAAGAGTTTTTTTTTTTTTTGG
>NW_012104454.1:513633-514957 GCF_000951045.1 Mandrillus leucophaeus | reverse complement strand
GGATGGTCTCGATCTCCTGACCTCATGATCCGCCCGTCTCGGCCTCCCAAAGTGCTGGGATTACAGGCTTGAGCCACTGCGCCCAGCCAAAGGGTTTTTTTTAATTAAAAAATTGTTTTTTGAGGGGTAACAAGATGGCGACCGAGACAGTGGAGTTCCATAAGCTGAAGCTTGCTGAGCTAAAGCAAGAATGTCTTGCTTGTGGTTTGGAGACCAAGGGAATAAAGCAAGATCTTATCCACAGACTCCAGGCATATCTTGAAGAACACGCTGAAGAGGAGGCAGATGCAGAAGATGTTCTGGGAGATGAAACAGAGGAAGAAGAAACAAAGCCCATTGAGCTCCCTGTCAAAGAGAAAGAACCCCCTGAAAAAACTGTTGATGTGGCAGTAGAGAAGAAAGTGGTGAAAATTACATCTGAAATACCACAGACTGAGAGAATGCAGAAGAGGGCTGAACAAATTCTTACTCGGCAGTAAGAAAGCTGCTCGGGCAGCTAGGTTTGGGATTTCTTCAGTTCCAACAAAAGGTCTGTCATCTGATAACAAACCTATGGTTAACTTGGATAAGCTGAAGGAAACAGCTCAAAGATTTGGTTTGAATGTCTCTTCAATCTCCAGAAAGTCTGAAGATGATGAGAAACTGAAAAAGAGGAAGGAGCGATTTGGGATTGTCACAAGTTCAGCTGGAACTGGAACCACAGAGGTTACAGAGGCAAAGAAGAGGAAAAGAGCAGAGTGCTTTGGGATTGCCTAATGAAAAGCTCTTGATACTTTGTGTTCTCCAGTGTTTTCCATTTCTCTCATTCTTCTTGGTCACACATATGCCTAAATGCACAGTCATGTGCCTACGTCCTGCCTCACAATGAGGGAGCATGTACCCCAGGTTCAAGTGCTGGATTGTGTCATGTGACCATCCCAAAACTCAGAGCACCCTATGGCCATCTTTGCCCTCTGTCACATAACTTGAAAACTGCCTGATGGCCCTTTTGCAGTGGTTCCCTCCAGCAAGCCTTGATCTCAGTTGAAGAAGCTCTTTCCCGGCATTCCAGTGCCCCTGTCAGCTCCATACTCCTCAGACACCCTTAACAAAGGCTGTCATGCACACAATGTAACGAATACACAAAACAAATGATAATTACACTAAAAAAATTGTTTTTTTTAAACAGTGTCTCACTGTCATCCAGGCTGGAGTGCAGTGGCATGATCTTGGTTCACTGCAGCCTTGACCTCCTGGGTTCAAGCCATCCTCCTATCTTAGCCTCCTGAGAAGCTAGAACCACAGGTGTGTGCCACCATGCCCGGCTAATTTTTTTTTTTTTTTT
>NW_012104454.1:509285-511113 GCF_000951045.1 Mandrillus leucophaeus | reverse complement strand
GTATGGTGGTGTGTGCCTGTAATCCCAGCTACTCGGGAGTCTGAGGCAGAAGAATCGCCTGAAGCCAGGAGGCAGAGGTTGCACTGAGCCGAGATCGCGCCATTGCACTCCAGCCTAGGCAACAGAGTGAGACTCCATCTCAGAAAAAACCAAAAAAACAAAAACAAACAAACAAAAAAAAAAACCTAAGAGGAAACAGAAATGAATCAGAAAGAAGAAAACTTCACAGAAATCCATCATTACTATCCTAAGAGAGATACGTGAAAATAGTGCACCCATGAAACAGGAAGCAAATGCTGCCAAAGAAGAGTCTTTCCTTCACACAAAGAGGGCCACCAGGCATTACAGGCATCCAGAGAAAAGAGCACACAACCATGATGAAGTAATCTTGCCCCTCCTCCAAACCAAACCTGAATCTGAGTAAGTCTCTAGATCCAACTACTGAACAATTTATAGGAAATACTTCAACTACACTACAGAGATGCAGTCATCAAGATCCAGGCTGTGGAAGACTCTGACAAACAAAAAAATGCATGAGAAAAATGGAAGATGGGAAGGGATTATGTAAATTTTTTTCTTTTCTCTTTTTTTTTTTGAGACACGGTCTCACTCTGTTGCCCAGGCTGGAGTACAGTGGGGTACAGCCTCAACCTCCCAGGCTCAAGTGATCCTCCTACCTCACATTTCCAAGTAGCTAGGACTACAGGCGCATGGCACAGCACACAGCTAATTTTTAAATATTTTGTAGAGATGGGGGTCTCGCTATATTGCCCAGGCTGCTCTCAAACTCCTGGGCTCAAACAATCCTCCCACCTCAGCCTCCCAAACTGTTGGGATTGCAGGCTTGAGCCACTGTACCTGGTCTTAAATTTCTTTTAATCTATACAATCCCAGGTGAGGCATGGTGGCTCACACCTGTAATCCCAACACTCTGAAAGGCCAGGGTGGGAGGATTGCTTGAACCCATGAGTTTGAGACCCTGCCTCCACATAACTGGGTGTGGTGGTGGGTGCTTGTAGTTCCAGTCACTCAGGAGGCTGAGGTAGGAGGATCACTTGAGCCCAGGAGGTCGAGACTGTTTGGCAGAAACGAAAAATCTTTTTTCTTCTTTTTTTCTTTCTTTTCTTTTCTCTTCTCTTCTCTTCTCTTCTCTTCTCTTCTCTTCTCTTCTCTTCTCTTTTCCTTTCTTTCGATGAAGTCTCGTTCTGTCACTCAGGATGGAGTGCAGTGGCACGATCTCAGCTCACTGCAACCTTGGCCTCCTTGGTTCAAGCAATTCTTCTGCCTCAGCCTCCTGAGTAGCTGGGACTATAGGTGTGCACCACCATGCCTGGCTAATTTTTGTATTTTTAGTAGAGACGGAGTTTCACCGTGTTGGTCAGGCTGGTCTTGAACTCCTCACCTCAGGTGATCCACCTGTCTCAGCCTCCCAAAGTGCTGAGATTACAGGTGTGAGCCACTGCACCTGGCCTTCTTTCTTTTTATTTTCACTGTCTCTGAACACAGAAATGAAAAACCTGACAGAAAGATTGGAAGACAAAGTTGAGACACTCTTGCAGAAAAATAGAACACAACCAAAGACCTGGACAGTAGGAAAGCTTAAAAAAAGTGAGAAGACTAGTCTAGGAGGTCCAGAAAAAAGTGAGAAAACACTCCATTGGAATGTAAGCCCCATGAGGGAAGGGACTTTCTTTCTTTTTTTTTTTTTTTGTTGTTGTTGTTGAGACGGAGTCTCGCTCTGTCGCCCAGGCTGGAGTGCAGTGGCCGGATCTCAGCTCACTGTAAGCTCCGCCTCCTGGGTTTACGCCATTCTCCTGCCTCAGCCTCC
>NW_012104454.1:505120-506598 GCF_000951045.1 Mandrillus leucophaeus | reverse complement strand
CTGGGATTACTGGCATAAGCCATCACGCCTGGCCCGAGCTAATTTTTTATTTGTAGAGATGGGGTCTCACTATGTTACCCAAGCTGATCTCCAATTCCTGGCCTCAAGTTATCCTCCCACCTCGGTCTCCCAAAGTGCTGGGATAACAGGCTTTAGCCACTGCACCTGGGCCAAAGGGAATTTGTTTTTTTTGTTTTTTTTTTGAGACGGAGTCTTGCTGTGTTGCCAGGCTGGAGTGCAGTGGCACGATCTTGGCTCACTGCAAGCTCCGCCTCCTAGGTTCAAGCAATTCTCATGCCTCAGTCTCCCAAGTAGCTGGGATTACAGGCATGCACCACCACACCCAGCTAATTTTTTATTTTTAGTAGAGATGGGGTTTCACCATGTTGGCCAGGATGGTCTCGATCTCCTGACCTAGTGATCCGCCTGCCTCTGCCTCCCAAAGTGCTGGGATTACAGCGTGAGCCACCATGCCTGGCCAGGGAATTTTTAAAAAGACATAAACCTAGACGAGCGAGGGATGGGGAGAACAAGAGAGAAGTGCAAAAGCATCCACATTTTGGAAGCTGGAAAGCGAATTAACAACAGAAAAAACTTAACAGAGAGAGAGAGAGAAGAATCTTCTCAAGCCATCCCTGGAGGAAGCCCCAAAACATTTAGAAGGCAGGATTCCTAAAGTTCACGAATTACTAATCTCAGCCACCTCTGGAAGTGAGGTTAATGGGGATGCTAAATAAGGAGGATTATTTGAAAGTCTGTTTAAGAAACAGGCTGGTACTCTCCAAACTCCACAGACCTGGGTGACTGCCCCTTCCACATCCTGGCCCAAGACTGGAGGTTTATCCACCAGAGAGAGTAAAACAGAGGGTTTCTGGATGAAGGATAGCAGGCCCAGCTGATGGGGACACCATCCTGAAAGCAGGGGGATTCAATACAGGTAGGTATACTACATGATGAGACTCTTTCCCAAACCCAACCCTCTTCCCCTGTGGCTCCCAGACACCAAGAGCCAGATCATCTGCCTCCACGCAGAAGACTAGAAGAGGCTGCTCGGGAAACTGACTGGAGGTCTAAGAGGAAAGATTTAATGACCTAAGATACAGTAAAGACACTGACATTGAAGATTCCCACCAAACAGCCCAGCCAGACCACTCTCAGTGGTGGCATAACAGAGACCAAATTTCCAAGCCTTAGTTATGGACACAGAGCTCCAAACAGCTTCAAGGTCCCCCGCTGTTAAACATGAGTAGACATTCAAGGACTACCAGACATGTAAGTAAAACCACCAACATGAAAGAAAGAAACCAAAATAAACAAATAGGGAAAAAAAAAAAAAAAAAAAAGAGAAAAACTAACAACAATAACATGAGAGAGGCCGGGCAAGGTGGCTCACACCTGTAATCCCAGCACTTTGGTAGGCCGAGGCGAGCAGATTGCCTGAGGTCAGGAGTTCGAGACCATCCTGGCCACCATGTTGA
>NW_012104454.1:496430-499410 GCF_000951045.1 Mandrillus leucophaeus | reverse complement strand
TTAGCCAGGATGGTCTTGATCTCCTGACCTTGTGATCCGCCTGTCTCGGCCTCCCAAAGTGCTGGGATTACAGGCTTGAGCCACCGCGCCCGGCCAGGACTTTCATGTGTTTTGCTCACTTCTATATTCCCTGCCCAGAATAGTCGCATGTGTCCTCAAAAAATATTTGTTGAATGAAAAGAAGATAGGGCCGGGCACAGTGGGTCACGCCTGGAATCCCAGCACTTTAGGAGGCCAAAGTGGGTGTATTGCTTGAGCTCAGGAGTTCAAGACCAGCCTGGGCAACATGGTGAAACCCAGTTTCTACTAAAAATACCAAAAAAAGGCCATGCACTGTGGTTTACACCTGTAATCCCGACACTTTGGGAAGCCAAGGCAGGCAAATCACCTGAGGTCAGGAGTTCGAGACCAGCCTGGGCAACATGGTGAAACCCTGTCTCTACTAAAAATACAAAAATTAACTGGGCATGGTAGAGGGCACCTGTAGTCCCAGCTACTGGGGAGGCTGAGGCAGGAGAAGCGCTTGAACCCGGGAGGCAGAGGTTGTACCGAGCCAAGATAGAGCCACTACACTGAAGCCTGGGGGCACAGCAAGACTCCACCTCAAAATAAATAAATAAATAAATTAGTCGGACATGGTGGCGTGAAACTGTAGTCCCAGCTACTCAGGAGGCTGAGGTAGGAGAATCACTTGAACCCAGGAGGTGGAGGTTGCAGTGAGACAAGATCGCACCACTGCACTCCAGCCTGGATGACAGTGAGACTCCATCTAAAAAAAAAAAAAAAAGAAGAAGATAGGAAGATATAGTTCAAGAAAACTCAGAACTGAAAGAACTACGAGTACTAATTTCCAGGCTGAAGTGGCCCAGTGAGCACCCAGCACAATAAACGAGTAGTGTTCCATCAAAGCACAACACCATGAAATTTCAGAACACCAGGACCAAGAAAAAGCACTACAAGATTCCAGTGAGGGCAGTGAGGGCAGTGAGGGCAGTGAGGGCAGTGAGGCACGCTGCCTATACGGTAGCCCTGCTCCATGAGTATCAGTATTTAAAAAAAAAAAAAAAAGATTTCAGTGAAATAAAACGAGGTTACATTCAGAGTGCTAGAGATCAGAATAACTTTGGACTTCTCAACAGCACCACTGGAAGCTAGAAAATAATAAAGCAAGGCCTTCAAAGTTTGAAGGAAATGTGTTTCTACTCTAGAATGACGTATACCTAGCCAAATTATCAAATAGGAAAGTAGAATACATTTTCAGACACTCAAGATCTTAAAATGTTTTACCTGCCATGTTTCCTTTTCCAGGAATCTACAAAGGATAACCTCCACCAAAATGAGACAGTTAAAAATTAAAAAAAAAAAAAGAGGAAGCCATAGGACGCAAGAAACACGAGATGTGTCACAGGAAAGAGGCAAAGGGGAATCCCCAGGCTGATGAGGAAGGGGGATTCCAGGATGGCATCTGTGCTCCGGGAGTAGAGGGCACTAGTCCAGACTGGAGCAGACAGGAAGGCTCTCCAGGAAGACAAAACTGTTAGAAAAGCTAATAGGTCTGTCTTCAGAAGAGATTCAGATAATTTAGGAAGAGCTTGGGGTTGAATTAAAGATAAGAGCTTCGACCAGGCACAGTGCCTCATGCCTGTAATCCTAGCACTTTGGGAGGTTGAGGTAGGAGGATCACCTGAGGTCAGGAGTTAGAGACCAGTCTGGCCAACATGGTGAAACCCCATCTCTACTAAAATTACAAAAATTAGCTGGGTGAGGTGGCGAACACCTGTAATCCCAGCTACTCGGGAGGCTAAGGCAGGAGAATCACTTGAACCCAGGAGGCAGAGGTTGCAGTGAGCGGAGATCGCGCCATTGCACTCCAGCTTGGGTGACAGAGTGAGACACTGTTTCAAAAAAAATAATAAAAATAAAGAGCTTAGAAAACAAAGCAAGCAGAAAAGTCAAGATAATTACTAGCCCCAGGGAAAACAAAACTATGCAAAAAGGAAAAGTAATCATGGCTTACTACCTGGCTCGGCTGTGAATAAGAAGAGTCATAATATAAATAGTGATCTAACCAAAATTACCAGAAAACTACATTAGGAGATTGGGGGTGGGTGCAGTTACTGTATGTTGGCCCAAGTCAGTTTTGTTGAGAGAGGGTTAGAAAGCCGATTTGCATTGTTTGCTGATTTCTGTGATGTATACTTCCCCCATGGCTAATTTCAAGCTACCAATGTAATATCACTGAACACAAATTTGGAAAAAGATGTGCAAAAACAGTTCTTGCTAGCTGCTGCAAGCCAGCTCTAGCACACCACTGGGTGGAGACGGGGGTTGGGGAACATAGTTAAATTCTCACCTTTTACAATGGGAATTCAACAGATACTGTCAGAAACTGAAACATCAAGAAGTAGCAATAAAAGCATGTTATTTAGAGATTTTGAGATAAATTTAAAAAGAATCAGCTAAAAGAGTTGAAAATGTTTGGGGCGAGGTGGAGGATGGGAAATAGGACTGCTTTTTGTAGTTAACCCTATAGATCTATTTGATTTTAGATCTGATTCTTCAAATAACGTACATATAATAGCTCTGATTTTTTTCTCTTTTGTAGAAATGGGTTCCCCCCAATATTGCCCAGGCTGTGATTTTTTTTTCTTTTTTTCATTTAAAAACTTTTTTAGAGACAGCATCTCACTCTGGTCACCCAGGCTGGAGTACATTCTCATGATCACAGCTCACTGGAGCCTTGAACTCCCAGGCTCAAGTGATCCTCCTACCTCAGCCTCTTGAGTAGCTGACTACAGGCACATGTCACCATGCCCAACTAATTTTTTTTGGTAGAGACAGAGTCTTACAATGTCGCCCAGGCTGGTCTCAAACTCCTAGCCTCAAGTGAACCTCTCGTCTCAGTCTCCCAAATGGCTGGGATTACAGGCATAAGCCACCATGCCTGGCCTCTGATTTTTTTTTTTTTTTTTTTTTTTTT
>NW_012104454.1:493965-496380 GCF_000951045.1 Mandrillus leucophaeus | reverse complement strand
CACTGCAACCTCCACCTCCCAGGTTCAAGCGATTCTCCTACCTCAGCCTCCCAATAGCTGAAATTACAGTCATGCACCACCATGCCCGGCTAATTTTTGTATTTTTAGTAGAGATGAGGTTTCACCACATTGGCCAGGCTGGTCTTGAACTCCTGACCTCAAGTGATCCACCTGCCTCAGCCTCCCAAATTGCTGGGATTACAGGCATGAGTCACCACACCCCGCCTGGTCTCTGATTTTTTTAAAAAGTTAAATAATAAAGGCAGGTGGCAATGCCCGAGACAGTCCTTGGCACACAGCCCATGTTCCCTTGTTTCCATAGTGATATACCCAGATATTTGGTGTACAGTTAGCCTTGGTGAAGGGAGATGGCTCTGGCAACTCCTCTGTGTATAAGAGGGTGCTAGGCACATGTGGAATGTAGGCAGCTGTACCAGGTGTATGTCTGAGCAGACAAGATTGGTGGGGTGGAGAGCACTAACATTTATTGGGCCTTTACTATGCCATGATAGGTGCTTTTCCATGCACATCATGTGTGTGTAGGCTGTGATTAGTGTGGGAGGTAGTACTCACACTGCCCGGCCGGGGGTTGGTCTCAGGGCCCCTATAAGTAGTCCAGCGTGAAGTTTCTTTGTTCAACTCTTTGTATTTCCCCTTAAAGACGCGTTCAATGTCCAAGAGAGAGAAGGCACAAACCGCAGAGCTCCTGGTCCCGCCAATCTGCCTGGAGACAACCAGAGGGAACATTGTCTGTGGTCTCTGCCATACCAGGCAGCTCTCTCTTCAGCCCTGGCCCACCCTCAGTGATAAAGCCCAGGAGGCAAGAGTGTGGAGAGCTGGGCCAGCCTCCAGCTACCACTCCTTCCCCTCACTGTGTTGATAAGGGCCAAGGATGCCCCATGGAATTCCCTGACTCTGGCCCAGGGCCTGGCTCTAGGCCCATCTTGGGATATGAAGTCTGATTATCCTTAATGAGAATTAATTGGGGCTCAGGCCCTGGGGTGGCCCCTGCCTGTCCTGTCTAGACTGGGCTGCACCCATTGGAGGGACAGTGTAACCAGCTCTAGCCTGGCTCCACACAAAGCCCTCTTCCTTTCAGTCTCTTGGATCCGTGGTCCTCAGAGAACTGACCAGTGCCTGACTACCAGACTGTTTTTATTCCTTCAGCCCTGGTCTGTGGAGACAGGAGGTCTATTTCTCTTGCTCTCTTGAAGCTGACTATTGTATATACCAGGCTCTCAGTTCTGGATCCTGTGGATACCAGACCCCACTTACCCCAAATACCTTTGGTACCTGACACATTGTCAGCAGGTACCTAAACACTGTGGGGCCAGACCATGGCTCAGGGACTTTGGACAAATCGGTTAACCTTTCTCAACCTTCAAGCAATGACTTTATTTTTATTTATATTTTCTGAGATGGAGTCTTGCTGTGTTGCCAGGCTGGAGTGCAGTGGTGTGATCTCAGCTCACTGCAACCTCCGCCTCCCGGGTTCATGGGATTCTCCTGCCCCAGGGTCATGAGTAGCTGGGACTACAGGCATGCGCCACTACACCCATCTAATTTTTGTATTTTTAGTAGAGACGAGGTTTCACCATGTTGGCCAGGATGGTCTTGATCTCTCGACCTCATGATCTGCCCGCCTCGGCCTCCCAAAGTGCTGGGATTATAGGCATGAGCCACCGCACCCGGCCGACTTTATCTTATGATGCCCATGGTGTTTCCCTGTTTGCCCTGGCCATTAGGAAGTGCAGAGCTAAATTTGTGGCTGGCATCCAGGGACTATACTACATCTTATGACAAGCATTTGTAGTGTGTTGGCCTTATCCCTGGCTTCTCATACTCTCCTTTTATTCCCATTTCTTTATCTATTTTATTGATTTTAATATTTGCCTTTTGCAAAATGCTTCCTATCCCTTTTGGAACTAGGCAGAATATAAACTAGTTAGAACCTCTCTGAGCCTTATTTTTCCCATCTACAAAAAGGGCATGAGTCATATTCCTGAGGTGGTGACGATTTAATGCCTTCCTCTGTGAAAGTGCTGAATAGGTGCTGGCTCATGTCAATTCCTGCCTCCGCCCACGAGCCGGGGCCTCACTGGAGTCAAGTCCCGTGTCCAGTCCCCACGGTCCGGCCCTGCTGCTCACCACTGGGAGGTGAAGACTGCGTAGATATGGGGAGCTGTGGGAGAATCGGCGGGCAGCAGAACCGCGTGGCGGATGACGTTGAAGGGCAGCTGCCCCGGCTTGGTGCAGAGCAACTGGGCCTTCAGGAAGGTGGTCCACTTCCTCTGCAGCAGTTTTTCGCCGCCCACGTCATTCTGGGGGTACAGGGAGAATGAGGGGGCACCCCCAGCCACGCGTGTCCCCGTCCCGCCAACCCCGTGTGTCCTCCCCGCACCCCCAGCCCCATGT
>NW_012104454.1:474644-493710 GCF_000951045.1 Mandrillus leucophaeus | reverse complement strand
CCTCCCCTCTGCTCCCCTCCCCTCCGCTCTCCTTGGGGACCCACCACTCAGTCCCGCCCCTGCCATCTCCCTATTGGTAATCCTCCAGTTAGCCCCGCCCCCCGCCCCGCCCGCCGACCTTGCAGACTCGAGCCACCCGGGATGTGTGGAGCCTCTCAAAGAAGTCAAACTCGCTGGCTGTCTCCTCGAAGAAGAAGTAGACGACCTGGGTCGAAGGGATGGCTGCCACGAAGGAGGCGTCCGCTGCGGGGGAGGGGCAGATGGGCTTAGGGACTGAGCCCCTGGATGCCCTGGGTTTGCCTGAGTGAAAACCCTTGGGTTGGCCCTGGAGGCCAGGACACAGGCTTCCTCGGGTCCCACAGCTTGTCCAGGGGTAGCGATGTGGGGAGGGGATGACTGGTGCTTCTTTAATGTGTTTACATAAGACGAAAGCTTCAAGAGGACCGGAGCTTTGTCTTCTTCCCTGCCATATACCCCCTGCGCCTAACAGTAATGGACACATTGTACCTTCCACAAATGAGAGTTTAGTGAATTAGCAAGGTCACCGGGACTCAGGAAAGGGGGCCAGCGGGGGTCAGGTCCTTACGATGCAGCCAGCGGAGGAAGTTGTCGGTCTTGAGGACAGGCTGGGATCCCAGTGTGCGCATCAGGATGGGCTCACTGCCCAGGAAGTTGTTCATGGTACCAGAATAGAGCATCCCATCTAGGGTGGGGGAGAGGAGAAGAGAGAACTGGTGGCATGGACGGCTCCTCTGCCCTCCACAGACCTGCCTCTGACCGGGGCTGGCATCCATATCAGTCTTGGGGGCCCTGCATCAGTTCTGCACCTTCCTAGGGAGCCCCAAAGCCCAGCTTCCCCTCCTCACCAAGCACCCCTCTTAGCTTCCTCTCTCCACAGGAAATGGCCATCCTGTGTGGCCCTCCGTGTTTGGGCACTTTTCTAGCCTTTCTGTGGCTACTCCCTCACATACCTAGCTGAACCACTTGCCAAGTAGAATCACTTACTGATCCTGGAAGGTGACTGTGTTTTCCATTTCCACACCTTGGGTCCTACCCTTCTCTAACTGGAACACCTTCCCTGCCATCTGTCTACATCTTCAAGGTCCTGTGGAAAAGCCGAAGGCCATCTCCTCCAGGAAGCCAGGTGAGAAGTCTGTAATAGTTGATGTCCAGTAGTGCATTGAAACATGGTTTCTCTCTCTCTTTCTTTTTTTTTCTTTCAAGACAGGGTCTTGCTCACATCCAGGCTGGAGTGCAGTGGTGCCATCACAACTCACCGTAGCATTGACCTTCTTAAGCGATCCTCCCACCTCAGCCTCCCAAGTAGCTGGGATCACAGGCACTTGTCCGGCTAATTTTGTTGTTATTGTTTTGTTTTTTTAGTAGAGACGAGGTCTGACTATACTATTGCCCAAGCTGGTCTCGAACTCCTGAGCTCAAGTGATCCACCCGCCTCAGCCTCCTAAAGTGCTGAGATTTCAGGTGTGAGCCACCACACCCGGTCTGATTTCTTGTTTATAACTCCTATACTACCCAGCACAGTGCCCAGAACACCAGAGGAAGTGTTCACACGATTGTTGAACAGCTGCTCACTCTCAGGCCTCTTCTCTACCCAATACCCTTCCCGAACCCTCGTGCCTCTGTGTCTTTCCACATCCATCTTTCTCCACCACTTTTTGTGGCAATTTCAGCAGGAGTTGGTGATTGGGGGTGCTTAATTCTCCCTCTGATCTTGTGATCTGAGGCTTCTGGCTTCCCTCTCTCTTTCCTCTGCCTGTTTTGTTTTGTTTTGTTTTGTTTTGAGACAGTCTTGCTTTGTTGCCCAGGCTGGAGTGCAGTGGTGCGATCTCGGCTCACTGCAACCTCCACCTCCCGGGTTCAAGCAATTCTTGTGACTCAGCCGCCTGAGTAGCTGGGACCACAGGTGCGCCCTACCATGACTGGCTAATTTTTTTATTTTTAGTAGAGATGAGGTTTCACCATGTTGACCAGGCTGGTCTCGAACTCCTGGGGTCACGTGATCCACCCACCTCAGCCTCCCAGACTGCTAGGATTACAGGCATAAGGCACTAAAGTCTGGTTTGTGTGTGTGTGTTTTTGTTTTTGTTTTTTTGAGACGATCTCCCTGTGTTGTCTAGGCTAGACTCAAACCCCTAAGCTCAAGGGTCCTTCCACCTCAGCTTCCAAATAACTGGGACCATACGTATCCATCACTACACCCAGCTTTCCCTGCCTTTCGGAAAACTCTGTACTATTCCATATTTCACAGCGTGACTGGAGAAAGCAGATGTTGGGATGAGGTGAGAAACCTGATACTCACCCACCAAGACAGCCGTATGCTTGTGAGCGGGGTCAAAGGGGCTTTGGCCTTTTCCCTCCATGACCTTGTCCTCCAAGATGGGCAACAGGCGTGAGTCTTGAAGTTCCTAAATGGGGAGAGAGGCTGGGGGGCCAGAACGCCAAGGTCTCACATCTGGGAAATGAGGGGCTTGAGGAAGGAAGGGAAAGTGACATAGAAGGAAATTGGTCTGGGGCCAGGAAGTTCATGAGGGTCCTGCATCTGGAAGGCCAGAGTTTTCCAGAGCTACAGAGGAATGCCGAGGGTAGATGTGAGAAGGAATGCTTGGGGGCCTGAGCACTGGGCACCAGAGAACTCACAATGAAGGTACAAGCAGGGCTGAAGGCGAAGGTGCCGCAGGTATAGAGATGGGTGACGTTGTAAGAAACCAGGACACGGATGAAGTTGAAACACTGTGTCTGAGGGAGACAGAGAATTTAGGTCTCCAGGCCACTTACCTCAACTTCCTGGACCCCCAGAGCCTGCCCCCTCACTGAGGAGAAAGGCTGGGTAATGCTGGGGCAGTCCCTGTACCTCTCTGTAGAACATAATCCAGGAGATAACCATGCAAACAAGCGCCCTCCACTGCCGCCCAACCTGAGGCTATCCAGGGATGGTGTAGGGATGCCAGGGCTCTCTACCCACTCTACCCCCACTCCCCCACCTCCACTTACCTCATTGCTCTTCTTCTTAAAGGCACATTCACTCTTTTTTCTGTCACTGGCTGGCCACAGTATCTGAAAGTAGGGAGTTGGGAGGGCAAGATGAAAAGAAATGAGGTCTTCGGTTCTCGCTGTGACCTGCTTCCCTTCTCTGATGTGAAATCAACAGCAGGCATGGTGCTTAGTGATATGCTGATGGGCAGTAATAGCATCAGTTTGTGACCATGGCTATTACTTGAATAATACTGATATCAGACATAGCTCCATAGTTGAACACAGCCTAAGGAATCAGACAGACCCAAGTTTAAATCTAGACTTGGCTATTTCCTGACTGAGATCTTGGTCAATTTCATAGGCTACTGGCAGATACAACCAGGTGGCATATACAAAACACCTAACACGAAGAATGGTATATATGGCAGCAGTTGTCAAACCGCACATTTCCTGGGGAAATTGTTTAAAATGTTTGTTCCTGGGTCACGCCTTAGAGAATCTGCATTTTTAACCAGCATCTCATATGTGCAGGTGGTCAGCAGACTACACATCAGGATACACGAACCACGGAGGTGATCACTATATTGCTAGTGCCTTCTCTCCCTTTCTTCCTTCCTTCCTCACATTGTTCCCAGTAATAGGGTGACTAAGACAGAAGCAGCCGGGCATGGTGGCTCACGCCTGTAATCCCAGCACTTTGAAAGGCTGAGGCGGACGGATCACCTGAGGTTGGGAGTTCGAGACCAGCCTGACCAACGTGGTGAAATCCTGTCTCTTTAGCCAGGCCTAGTGGCGGGCGCATGTAATCCCAGTACTCAGGAGGCTGAGGCAGAATTGCTTGAACCCAGGAGGCGGAGGTTGCAGTGAGCCGAGATCATGCCATTGCACTCCAGCCTGGACAACAGAGTGAGACTCTGTCTCAAAAAAAAAAAAAAAAAAAAAAGGCCAGGCGCAGTGGCTCACACCTGTAATCCCAGCACTTTGGGAGGCCGAGGCAGGCGGATCACGAGGTCAGGAGATGGAGACCATCCTGGCGAACACGGTGAAACCTCATCTCTACTGAAAATACAAAAAGAAAATTAGCCAGGTGTGGTGGCGGGCGCCTGTAGTCCCAGCTTCTAAGGAGGCTGAGATAGGAGAATGGCGTTAACCTGGGAGGCGGCGGAGCTTGCAGTGAGCGGAGATCGCGCCACTGCACTCCAGCCTGGGTGACAAAGCAAGGCTCCATCTCAAAAAAAAAAAAAAAAAAAAAAAAGACACAGAAGCATCAGTGATCTCTACTAGTGGTTAGATATCAAATTGTTGACATAATTTGAGTCAATGTTTATCTCATATGTCAATGATTTCCATATCAGCCATTTTTGCAGTTAATATTATTCAATCACTATTCACAATACCAATGAAGAGTGAAGTCACAGGCCAGGCATGGTGGCTCACGCCTGTAATCCCAACACTTTGGGAGGCTAAGGCAGGCAGATCACCTGAGGTCAGGAGTTCGAAACCAGCCTGGCCAACATGGTAAAATCCCATCTCTATTAAAATTAGCCTGGCATGGTGGTGTGTGCCTGTAGTCCCAGCTACTTGGGAGACTGAGGCAGAAGAATTGCTTGAACCCGGGAGGTGGAGGTTGCAGTGAGCCAAGATCGTGCCCACTGTACTCCAGCCTGGGCAGCGGAGCAAGACTCCATCTCAAAAAAAAAAAAAGTGAGGCCACAACATTTCCTGTCTGTTATATTGTCACGATATACATATAAAGAGAACTGCTGATTACAGATAGCAGCAACTGAGCTGTTACTCATGCACAGGCAGCCAAGCCCAGGGCAGCTGCTGGCCCCCTTCTCACTCCCAGCCCACACTCTTTATCCCTGGACTCTTTACCATGTTCTTTAGCTTGGGGACCCCTGGATCCTGGATATCCAAGGCCAGGATGGCTTCTCGAGCCCCCACATAGAGAGTATTTCCATTACCACTCAGGAGCAGAGTGTCAAAATCCTGGAGGCCCTTCTGGTGGAAGAAGCTGAGTGCCCTACGTTCATCCCCTGTTGGAGGTAGTAAGAAGGAGAGAGTGATGAGGACTTGGTGGGCAGCTGACTCCTGAGATATAAGTGGGGGAAGGGGAAGGGTTGCCTGAGTGTGCTCCCCGGGCCTTGGCAGCTAGACCCACTCTCCTCCACCAGCAGTTCTCCCCTTCACCCCACCCTGCCGGCAGCCACAAGAGCTTTGTGTGTTGAGCCCACAGTAGAGAGAAGAGGCAGCCAGAGACAGAGTAATGGGGACAGGAAATAAAGTGAGGCACAATGGATGCTCTTCCAGGCCTAGGACAGGGAGGGCTACCATGGGGGAGGATGCCTTGGTCCTCAGTAGGATGGGGAGCAGCAGGCAGACAGACAAACAGGAAAGTGTTGGCAGCCACAAGCAGCAAAGCTACATGCAGACAGGAGGGTGTGTGTCAGAGGGTCTCTCTCGCCACCCCCCCAACCACCCCTGCTTTCTTCCTCTTCTGTTAAAGGAAATTCCCACCAGTAGAGTCACCATGAACAGAGAGGAAGCATTTTTCTTCAAAGATCTGTGTGGGCATGGCTGGATGTCCCCTGGGCAGAGATAGTGAACCAGGTGTGGGAGGCTCATCTAGGTCCTCTCTATGACCTTCGCATTGTGGGGTGGGTGGGGGTGTATGTTCCTGTCCCACTGGCACATCAGCGAGGAGGAAGGAGCTCCTCAGATCCTCTCTTATTAGCACTTGCACTGTTGCATTAGTTAGAAAGCTGACTAGCTAACTGATACGTTTGTAGGCTCAGGGAATCTTACACAGGACAGAGGGGAGGAGTTAGGGAATATGGTGCAGCTGCGGGCTGGAAGGGCTGGCCTCAGGGAGGAGCATCTCCCGGAAGCCAGGCCTCCCCCAAAGCTGCATAAATCCCTCAGTTACTGAACAGATCATCCTGTATTGATGGTCTGCTTGCTCATGTGCTTCCCCCTTTGTGACTGTGAACACCTTGAGGGCAGGGACTGAGGCTTATCCATGTTTGTACGCCCTGCATCCAACACAGAGGAGGTCTCTGCATCAGTGGGCGATATACGTTTCCTTTACTGATTGCCCCAGAAAGATGCTAAAGACACAGCCACGCCCAGTCACCTACAACTCCTGCAGTGTCTATATCCTTTCCTGAGTCTTCTCCCTGGAGGTGAGGGGACCAGCAGCCTCCACAGTCTCAGTAAGAAACCAGTCAAGCTGTGCTTGCGTGTGGGTTCCAGGGCCCATTCTCCGACCAACCATCCCACAGTCCTGGACATGGTATGGTCCAGCATGATCTGTGTGGTTGGCATGGGCCTGGTGTGCCCTGGGTCACCGGGTCCACGCATGGTCTTCTAGCATGGGCCTTGATTTTGGGGTACTTGGGAGTGTGAAGCAGTTAGGAGTTTGAGGTGCCCAGCTTGGTGACAGTGATATTTAAGGATGGAAAGAAAAATTACCGATTTTGGAGAACTGCAAGAAGCAGTGCCCGTGGCCCCGTGGCCCCGTGGCCCCCTGTTTTTCTCAATCTGCTCTCCAGTGGCTTTTCTTTCCATTTGGACTTCTATTTCTGGCTGTGTCTCTTTCTCCGAAACCCTCTGTTTCTCCCTGGCATCTCTCTCTGTGTCCCCGTTTCTCCATGTCCATTTCCCCCCTCTCCTCTGTTCCTCTCTCCTTCCTCCACCCACCTCCAGCTCTCTATTGCCATCCCCACACTTGCTGCCATCATACACTTACCTGCATAGTATCTGACCCTGGGCATGGGCCCCTGCCCGCCTCCCCCCGCGGTCGTCGTCGGCAGCAGCAGCTGGAGCAGTTGGAAGAGGAAAAGGCCCAGAAGGCTCCAGGGGTCCAGGCCCAGGGCTGGGAGGGCCATGCTCAGCCACAGACTGTCACCAGGGAGCTCTGGGGAAACAGGCACCCGGGCACTTTCTGGGTGAGCAGTTCTTACCACATCCCCCCTGGGGACCAATAGGAGAGCCCCAGGCAGCAGAAGCGTGTGTATTGGTTGGGGCGGGGGGGACATTAGGGCAGGGAAGGTTCCCTGTCTAGAAGGGCCCTAAGACAGTCTCACTTTCATCATCCTCCCAAGCCTCAGCCTGTCACCTCACTGTCCCCTGTGGGTGTCCCCTATCCTTCTTCTTCTGCTGTCTTCTCACCAACAGCTCTGGTCTGCCTTTTCTTGCCTTATTCTCAGGACGTCTTTCCGGCCTTTCCTCCTTTGCCTTCCCTCTTCTCATAGCCCAAGCCCAAACCGTTGCCTGGCTCTGGGCAGGGGACATTTTGGGGAGCAGGTTCCTGCACCCAAAATATAAATTCCTCAGACCTTACTCTCCTGTCACTTTCAGATCAGTTGACACCTGTGCCTCATACTCAGCTCTGACCCAGGTGGGCAGACCTTTGAGTCTGTCTGCTCTAACCTCTCCCCCAGCCCCAGCTGGGCTCAGGGTCTTTGAGGCTCAGTCCTGCCTGGCCTGATTCTTCCAGGGAGGCAATGAGGCTCCATCCCGCCAGGTTGGCTATCAGCATTTCCTGGGGAGCTGCCTGGGCAGGGGTGGCTGGCTGGCTCCCAGCCTCTGCAGCTCCCCGGCCCCCTTGTCTCTTGCTCCTGTGTCTGCCTCCCTGGGCCGCTACATAATCTTTCCCAAGACCACCCACCCCAAGCCAACCATCTCACCTCACATACCCTTGAACCAGCCACAGTGGGAAACTCGGTGTCTGGATTCTAGGGCGGGGGTGCCATTCAGGAGAAAGAAGAAGGGGGATTCCCAGGCCCCAGAAGCAGGGGACAGAAGGCTCAGCCTGGCTGGAACGGGAGTGCGGCCCTCCAGGTGCCCATCATGCCAAAGCCAGAACTGGGAGCTCTGGGCCAGGGAAACCGGAATTTCCACCTCTCGAGTTGTGACAGATCCTGGCTTGGGTGGAAGTTGGTGGTTTGGGAGGGAATAAAAAGAGGTTCACCCACCTCACAAGAGACACACCTCTCTCTCCCTCCTCTTGCTCGGTCCAACCAGAAAGTTTAAGAGGCCCTTCTAGGTCATTTCAGTGATTCCCCTGTCTCTCCATCATGTCACAGCCAGTCTAACCAGCCTAGCAGTGGTTTCTCCTCTTGCTCAAGATTTCCCAGATAGGGGACATGACATATTCCTCTTTTCACTTACCCACAAGGTGGGGTCTCTCCACTCCTACCTACTGGGAAGTCCCTGCAGTGGTCTAACCTTTAAACCTCCCACTCTCAGCTGGGCCATAATCTTTCTTTAAAAAGGAAAGAATTGTATTAGGCTCTTATCTGTGATTTTGCTGAGAAAGTCCCCCTTGTAGTCTAATCTCCATCACTCCTTGACATCAGGCCAATAGGAAGCCCAAAAATCAGGCCAGTAGGAAGCCCAGAACATTTCTCATCTGAACTCATGCTCACTGGACCACACTTTGGAGGCGCCCAACCCCCAAAGATGGCTGCTTACCCCTCCTCAAAGGCTCCAGGGGGAGCCTCATAACGCAGGGTTAATGAGGCATCCAGCGGCAAGAACTCCATGGCCTACAAAGTGGGTAGGTTCCTACCCACTCAACACGGTCAGCTGACTGCAGGTTAAAGAGCACAGACATCCCCGGGCTAATCCAACTCTAATAAATAATCCACTTCCATCTGACATGCACATTCCTCCCTGGCAGGAAGTCCTTCCTGCAGTGTAACTTCCATCCCTCCTGCTACAGCACCAGCCAACATGGGGGATGTTACAGCTCAGGCTACTCCTTATAATTCCTCATCTGAGGTACTCAGCCTTCTTTCCTCTCTCTCAATTTCCCCAGGGGTTGGTCTCAGACATATCCTGCCTAATAATCGTTTCTGTCAAGACTTGCCTAGGACTCCCCCAGACTCTCCCAGAGGCTGTTTGCCAGGTCCCTTCCGGCTTCTTAGAATCAAGAGAAACTCCCATTTATCCAGACCCTACCTTCTGTGTCTCCCCAACCCCCAGCTCAGATTTGGGAAGCCGGTCTTCCCCTGGGCCTCTCTGCTTAAACAGATTGGCTTATTTGGGTCACTGGGAGGAGTTCTGATACGGGGAGGTTGGGGGAGTTCCAGCCCCACACTTCCAGCCTGATGTCCTATTCCCGCCTTTCTGGAAGTGAAAGACTCCATGCCCTGCCCCCAGTTCTTCCTCCAGACATCCAGAATTCTCCCAACTCCAGACGTCCTCTTCCCCAGCCCCTCTAGCCAATATGAATAGTTCACACTATCAGGCTTTAGTCCTCCCAACAATTTTAGCAGCTAGGTACGGGCATAATCCCATTTTACAGATCAAGAAGAGAGGTTACACAGCTAGAAGCCAAGCTGAATTCAGATCTGCCTCATTCAATAGCAAATCTCTTAGCTACAAAGACTCTACAGAGTCCTAGTCGTTCAGTCCTCCCTCCTGCCCCAGTCCACAGTTCTGAGCCACTTGGATAGAGAAGGCAAGCGTGGGCTGGGAGGGTAGTGAGCTTTGCCTACTCTAGGTTAAGAAACAAGATCTCTGGGGTGATTTCTGAGGACTTTCAACAGGCCAATACCAGAACATTAAACCAAGCATGGGCTTTTTTTTTTTTTTTAGACAAAGTCTTGCTCTGTCGTCGCCAAGGCTGGAGTGTAATGGTGCGATCTCGACTCACTGCAACCTCCGCCTCCCGGGTTCAAGCCATTCTTCTGCCTCAGCCTCCCAGGTAGCTGAGACTACAGGCATGTACCACCAAGCCCGGCTAATATTTTTTTGTATTTTTAGTAGAGATGGGGTTTCATCATGCTGGCCAGACTGGTCTCGAACTCTTGGCCTCAAGTGATCTGCCCAACTCGGCCTCCCAAAGTGCTGGAATTACAGGCGTGAGCCACTGTGCCCAGCCCCAAGCGTGGCCCTTATGAGCGTGCTTATTTGGGTCAATAAAGCGTTTCAGAGGTAACAGAAACCTCCTTGAAGGAAGGCTGTGAGTTACCCACCCCTGCCTCTAGCAAGAGCCTCCTGGTCAAAAAGAGCCCAATGGGAAGGGCACCCTGCCCCCAGCAGTGCACCCCTCACACCACAATCTCTGGAGTCAGACCCCAAGCCCACTGCCATCTCCCTTGCTTCAACTGGCAGGGCCCCAGCCAGTGCTGGCTTCACAGGCACGAGACCTGTGTAGCCACACAGGGCCCTGTGCTCAGAAGGGCCACGCTTGGATTAATGCTCTGCTGTTGCTCTGTTCAAAGTCCTCATAATACTTAAACAAGGGGTTCTACTTTTGTTTTTTTTTTGAGACGGAGTCTCGCTCTGTCGCCCAGGCTGGAGTGCAGTGGCCGGATCTCAGCTCACTGCAAGCTCCGCCTCCCGGGTTTACGCCATTCTCCTGCCTCAGCCTCCCGAGTAGCTGGGACTACAGGCGCCCGCCACCTCGCCCGGCTAATTTTTTGTATTTTTTAGTGGAGACGGGGTTTCACCGTGTTAGCCAGGATGGTCTCGATCTCCTGATCTCGTGATCCGCCCGTCTTGGCCTCCCAAAGTGCTGGGATTATAGGCTTGAGCCACCGCGCCCAGCCTTTTTTTTTTTTTTTTTTTTTGAGACGGAGTCTCGCTTTGTCGCCCAGGCTGGAGTGCAGTGGCCGGATCTCAGCTCACTGCAAGCTCCGCCTCCTGAGTTCACGCCATTCTCCTGCCTCAGCCTCCCGAGTAGCTGGGACTACAGGCGCCCGCCACCTCGCCCGGCTAATATTTTTTTGTATTTTTGGTAGAGACGGGGTTTCACCGTGTTAGCCAGGATGGTCTTGATCTTCTGACCTCCTGATCTGCCTGCCTCGGCCTCCCAAAGTGCTGGGATTACAGGCGTGAGCCACCGTGCCCGGCCGGGGTTCTACATTTTTATTTTGCACTGGGCCCCACAAATTATATAGCAGGTCCTGCACACAGCATCAAAGAAGCTCAGGGCTGACAGGGTACTCAGACATACCCCTCCTGACAACCGTGCAAATGAGGAAACCAAGGCCAAGGAGAAGTACCTTGGCTGGGGATGGTTTCAGGCAGCAGGTCAGGTGGGGTGGCAGTGGGAAGGGGTCAGATGTTCAGGGATCCGCCCACAGGGGCTGTGCCATTTTCATGGCTCTGATCTGGGAGTTCCCCCAGCCCATTTCTCCACAAGTCTTGGAGCCCAGCCTTGGGTCCTGCCATGACAACAACACTGAGTGTACCTTCTGCCCTGCCACAGTCCAGCTCCTCCCCTGCAACCCCTACACAGCATCTGATGGTAGCCCCTTCCTGCCAGGTTCTATTGTGCAGAGGAAAGGTCTAGATGTGGAGGTGGGAGGGGAGATGGAGAGGTTGCTTCCCACCCCTACTCCATGCTACCTCTGAGCTTCAGCCAGCCCCAGGCACTCAGTCTCTTCTGAGCCCCTGCAGAGCATGGATGCTTCACTAAAGGAGCAGCTCCTGGAGCCAGGAGAGAAGCCACTCCTGGCTTCAGCAGAGATCTGGCAGGTCCAGTTTCCCCCACCTCCTTCTCCCTTTCAGCTTCAGGGGCAGCCCACAGAAGAGCCCAGTCCTGGAGAGCTTTGCTTCCTGGCTTCCCTGACTTAGCTCCACCTGCCCTGGCCCTCATCTGCTCTCTTGTTATGATCACAAGCAAGTCAAGTCAACTTATATGTATTGAGTGCCTAGCGTGTGTAGGCACTAGGGACGTCCCCAAACCTCTACGCCCCCTGTGTCCCTCCACCTCTTCCCATCCCCACTGTCTCCCAGCCTTTTTGCCACCCACCAGCTCAGTCCCTCCTAACCCCTTACCCAAGAGCTTCCCAGGTCCCCTCCTCCAGTCTGACTAGCTCTGGAAGGCTGCGCTGAGTATCACACACAATGGCCCGACCCCTCTGTCTGCCCCCTCCTTAGGGCAGAGCCAGCACCAGACAATGGCCCCGCCCTCTCCCTTCAGAACTGTCAGCTCTCCCGCTCCCTTACCTGGAGCTTGGGGATGCCGCTGCTTTCCCTCCCTCTGGAATGCCAGGCTTTCCGGTCTCCCAGTGCCTCAGCCCCTGCCACACCCCCACCCCCATCCTCAACCCCATCCCGCCTCACTGGTCCTCAGTCACCATGGCGACCGCATCTCTAAGTGGGAGGGACTAGAATCTCCCCATATTCTTCCTCCTCCTACCCGTGTCCCACTGCGCCCCACCTTCTGTGGCTCCTGGATTCGCACGTGTGGAGGAGGAGGGGCTCCAGATGCGGGAGGAGGTGAAAAGAGGGTACAGTAGCTTCCAGTCCCTGCTCAGCTCCCTTGCCCACCTTCAGCAGGCACCACAGTGCACATGTCCCCACCTGGGTTCAGGGGGTCAGCCGGGGCTAATTCCTCTTTACAGCCGGTTCCTCTGGGTTTCCCTCTACCCTGGGAACTGTGTATATGCCAGGGCGACACAATTGGACTGCAGCCTGGCCCCATGCAAATTCAGTTTGCCAATGAGGACACAAGTGAGCCCACAAATATCTATGCAAATACGCAAATAAGCCAAGGGACAGACTGTGTCAAGAACCCCAAGGAGCCCTCTCCTAGTCACAGTATCCTGACTTCTGAGGGAGGGGGTCCACTGC
Source organism: Mandrillus leucophaeus (assembly GCF_000951045.1). Taxonomy (NCBI): domain Eukaryota; kingdom Metazoa; phylum Chordata; class Mammalia; order Primates; family Cercopithecidae; genus Mandrillus; species Mandrillus leucophaeus. The sequence goes on along the minus strand of NW_012104454.1, from coordinate 481,122 downwards.
CAGGTTCAGGTTCTGCCTCTCCTTCCTAAGCTGCCTGAGAAGAAGGTGACTCCCCCAGAAGCCTTCTCTGGCTAACATCCTCTGAGACGTATTCAGAGGGAAAGGTTGTGCTGTAGAGGGCAGACTTCAGAAAGGACTTTCCAAGGGTCTAGACTAGATGGGCATAGGGAAAGAAAACTGAATTGGATTCTTTCCCATTCTGGGAGGAGCACAGGCAGGCAGTGGTTTGTATGGAGCCTTTCTGGGAGCCAAGCCTGTGCTCTCTCCCAGCCCTGATCCTAAACAGCCTTGTTACTAGAGCTCCCTTCTGTCTCCACTGGGCCCTAACTTCACTGGTAAAATGAGGAGTTGAAAAAGCCCCTTCAGGCCGGGCGCATTGGCTCAAGCCTGTAATCCCAGCACTTTGGGAGGCTGAGGCGAGCGGATCACCTGAGGTTGGGAGTTCAAGACTGCCTGACCAACATGGAGAAACCACATCTCTACTAAAAATATAAAATTAGCCGGGCATGGTGGCGCATGCCTGCAATCCCAGCTACTCAGGAGGCTGAGGCAGGAGAATCACTTGAGCCCGGGAGATGGAGGTTGCAGTGACCTGAGATCATGCCATTGCACTCCAGCCTGGGCCACAACAGCAAAACTCCATTTCCAAAAAAAAAAAAAAAAAAAGAAAGAAAAGAAAAAGACAAAGCCCCTTCCAGGCTGGCCTCTGTCTCAACTGGCAGGGGACTAGAAAAGGCACCATGAGTCTGGGATGAAGGGCCCTGGATCCCAGGCCTGGTTGCCTGTAGCCTGCTGTGTGATGCTGGGCAGAGCACCTCCCTGCCTCACATCCATAAAATAATGGCTTTTCAGCCTGCCTGGGAGCAGCATGGCTCTGCCAGACTTCATAGTATTTTTAAGAGGAAGGAAATGAGTGTGCCGATGTCGGCCCCGGGTAAAGGGTTTCATGGACCAAGACTGGTTCCCCTTTAGATCTGAGTTGGGGTGGTGGTTGAGCATTTGCTTTGGGGTGAGGCAAGGAGGGCATGACATGTGCTGAAAGCAGAAGTGGACCCTGAGCGAGTCCGCCATGTCCCCACTGATTCCTGACACTCCACTCTCATTGCCCCTCTGCATCTCAGCTGTGACGACTCAGAGGGCCTGCTTGTTCAGGCTTCTCTCCCCTGGGACTGGGACACGTGATATGAGATTAAAATGGTGGGGAGTAGAGGACCCTGAACTAGAATGATAACAGGAAGGAAGTGGGTGAACTACAGGAAGCCGTCACACCCCCACTGGACATCCTTGGGTCCCTGCCCCTATTTTCTTCCCTTTTAGGGGAATTGGGCCCAGTCTCTGTGGCAGAGAAGGAAGGAGTTACATTTCTGAAATAATCCAAGGGAATGGGGGAGCCTACAGATCCCACCTGGCTCCACTTCAATCCAGGTCACACAGCCAGACTTCAGGGGCCTCCCCTGGCCTTGCCATATGAGAGTCAAAACTTCCAGAAAAGAGCTAAATGGTCTTGGTGAGAGAGGAGGGACAGAGTCCAGGGTGGTGGCCATAGCCACAGTTAGAAACTCGCTGGAGTGAGCTGGACACCCAGGCCTCCTGTTTGCAGTTCTGTGGGGTGGAGAGGGAGAGAGAGCCTTTCCACAAGCTTATCTCCATTTCTCCTGCTGCAACATACATAATTCTATTTCCTCTGGTTTGTCTAGCTTCAATTTCCCCACGTGTGGGAAGGTGAGATGTTGGGACCCTGTGTCTTTGATTGTAGTGGGGCAAGGAGTGGCTGATGGAATTTGGAAAATGAAGGCCTTGGGGAAATGAGATGGGGGAGTGGAGGGAGGAGACCCAGGCATCCTGTTCCTTAGGATATGCCCCTCAAGATCCCTGAGGCTGCCCCTCCCCCAGTCGAGGCCAGAGGACCACCCCCTGTGTTGTCCATTGGACACTCCATGTCCATAGTCCCAGGGTTCTGGCATCCCGCCCCTCCCTCTTACCCCAGGGACCACAGTCCCCCTTCCCCACCATTTTTAAGCCTTACCCCCAGCCCAGAAGAGGAGACCCTAACCCAGGCGTCCAAGACTTCCAGCAGAGTCTGCACCGGACAGGGGGTGGAGCAGGGCCAGGCATGGCAGGGAGGGGGTGGGGGCCCTTCCAGCCCCCTCCAGTGCCCCAGTTCCCAGGCAGCTCTTAAAGGGACCAAGGAGAATTAGCCAGGGGCAGCTTAAGGGGGTGAATGTAGAGGAAAGTAGGTGGTGGGGAGAGGACTGGACTTGGCAGGGGCAAGAGAGCCAGAGTGGGGACCACCTGACACCTTCCCTACTCCCCTGGAAGACCCCAGGGTCCTCTGCCTCACTTTTCCCTCATCCCATGAGACCCCCATGCTGGCAACCCAGCTTCTGACTCCACCTCCTCAGATCCTGCCCCCTGTTCCCCTTGGGCTCCTGCCCACTTCCTCCCCTCCCCCATATGCGTGCCACCTCAGTCTCCGGTGAGAGCTGCCAGCTGGCACCAACTGGTACTAGGCACGGAGAATCAGCCCAAGAAGTGGAAGGGCCTGAGGCCTGGTCCCAGAAGGCGGGGGGAGGCCAGGACCCCAGAGTCAGTCAGGGGGCGTAGGAGGCACCTTCCCTTCCAATTGCCTCTCCAAGTCTTGTTTTCTCTGCCCCTCTGGGCACAGAGCAATGGGGGCACCGAGGCTCTGAGGAGAACCCTGGCTCACCCGCTCCCTCGGCTTCCTGATGGGCTGTCAGGATTGTGACACAGAAAAGGAAAACGACTTCGTTATGCCAGGAGGGGCTGGGGCAGCTGAGAGAAACCCACGGCAGAAGAGAGGGACAAAGAAAATGGAAACAGAAGATAGCAGACAGACAAATAGCAGAAAGCCTCAATTCTCCTATCAGCCCTCTACTCACAACCCTCCCTGGCTTCCCAGGGCACTGCAATTAATTTCAAACTCCCGTCGGAGTCCTGTAGGCCCCTCCCAACCCTTTAGTGCGGGAGTGCTTTTCCCCAGGCAGCCTGGACTCTGCCTTTTTCTGAGTTTCTGTTCCTACCTTATCTCCCACCTGGAAGATGTACTCTTCCGGGATAGTAGTTCTCATTTCCACTTGATGAAACTCTTCTTGTTCTTTCATGCCAAAACAACCCTTTCCTCTGCAAAACCCCCCTGGTCCTCCCACAGTATTCTGAGTTGCCACGGTATTTTCTAAGAATCTGGAGTCTTGGGTGACTTGGGGTAAACCTCGTCTCTCACTGGGTCTCAGCCGCCTTAATTAAAATGGGAATGGTAATAACCTGCCCACTAGTGGTTCAAGTGAAAATTAGTTCCACTCTTTGGGATGATACTTGGCAATAGGTCTCAGGTTCTGCAAAAGTGGTCACATAGCTGGGCATGGTGGTGGCACGTGCCTGCAGTCCCAGCTACTCAGGAAGCTGCCAGGAACCCAAGGCTGCTGTGGGCTATGATGCTATGATCAAGCCTTTGAAGAGCCACTGTACTCCAGCCTGGACAACATGGTGAGACCTTGTCTCAAAAAAGAAAAAAAAAAAAGTCCTCACACTGAGTGATTCAATTTCTAAGTCTATGCATCGACTTTAAACACTTATAAAGCACCTACAATATAGTCAGGCACTGCACTAGGTACTGGGGACTTAGCATGAAAAAAACAATGAAAGACCTGCCCCTCAGATGTATGTATTTTGGTGGAAGACACAAATACACAAGTGTAATGTATGTTCAATAGTGTTAAATGTCCCGGAGAAAAATAAACAAGAAAGGGTGGCTGGGAAGTGGTAAAACTCGGGATGAGGAAGATGCTACTCTTTCATAAAATTTGGTCGGGGCTGGGCATGGTAGTGTAATCCCAGCACTTTGGGAGGTCGAGGCGGGTGGATCACTTGAGGCTAGGAGTTCAAGACCAGCCTGGTCAACATGGTGAAACTCTGTCTCTATTAAAAATACAAAAATTAGCTGAGCATGGCAGCGCATGCCTATAATCCCAGCTACTCAGGAGGCTGAGGCATGAGAATTGCTTGAACCTGGGAGGTGGAGGTTGCAGTGAGCCAGATCGCATAACCCACTCCATCCTGGGTGACATAGCGAGTTTCCACCTCAAAAAAAAAAAAAGAAAGAAAGAAAGAAAAAATTGGTGTGGGGGCTGGGCATGGTGACTTATGCTTGTTATCCTAGCAGTTTGGGAAGCTGAGGCAGGAAGATTGTTTAAATCCTAGGAGGTCGAGGCTGCAGTGAGCCATGATCACATCACTGCACTCAGCCTGGGTGACAGAGTGAGACCCTACCTCAAAAAGTAAAATAAAATATATAATATAATTTGGTCAGGGAAGGCTTTACTGGACACTGACATTTGAACAGAGATCTGAAGAAAGAGTGAAAACAAGGCATGCAGATACCTGATGAGAAAAATGGTCCAGGCAGAGAGAACCATTAGTTCAGAGGTCCTGAGGCAGATGTGTACGTGGCGTGTTCTAGGAATATCTAGGCAGCCATGGTAGCTCCAGTGGGGTGAGAACAAGGGAGAATAGTGACAGATGAGGTGGGAAGGGTCATCACTCATGGCTTTGTATGCCGTTGTGAGGACTTTGGCTTTACCATTTTCGTGCTTTGGGAAGACTCTGAGGGTTCTGAGCAGAGGAGTGACCAAACTGTTAAAGGATCCCTCTGCTGCTGTGTGGAGAATAAACTGTACAGAGCAAAGGCAAGAGACCAGTTATAAAACTAATGCCATAATCCAGACAACAGGTGATGGTGGTGGTGGCGGCAGTGATGAGAATGGCCTGAATTCCATTGCATTTTATTTTATTTTGTATTTGTTTTGTATTTATTTTATTTTATTGTATTTATTTTATTTTATTTTGAGATGGAGTCTCACTCTGTTGTCCAGGCTAAAGTATAGTGGCACAATCTAGGCTCACTGCAACCTCTGCCTCCCAGGTTCAGGCAATTCTCCTGCTTCAGTCTCCCGAGTAGCTGGGATTACAGGCGCCCGCCACCACAGCTGACTAATTTTTGTATTTTTAGTAGAGACAGGGTTTCACAATGTTGGCTAGGCTAGTCTCAAACTCCTGACCTCAGGTGATCAACCCGCCTTGGCTTCCCGAAGTGCTGGGATTACAAGTGTGAGCCACTGCGCCCGGCCGGATTCCAGACATATTTTAAAGATGGATTTTTACTAATGGACTGAATGTGAAGTATGAGAGGAAAATGGAAGTTAAAGATGACTCCAGGATTTATGGCCAAAGCAACTGGAAAGGATGGTGCGGTCATCAGCTGAGATAGAGAAGATGATAAGCAGAGCAGACTGGGGGTAGGTGGAAATCAGAGTAGCAGTGTTGAACATGTTAACTTCGAGATGCCGTCAGACCTTTAAGTGGGGATTCCAGTCTGGGGTTCTAGGCAAAGGAACAGGCTGAAGTGTAAACAGTCACCAACATAGGCACAGTAGTTAAAGCCATAGGCCTGGAGGAACTCTCTTGGGGCCTGAGTGTAGACAGAGAAGAGAATTGAGCCCTAGGGCACTCCATCTCTTAGAGGACAGGGAAAAAAGAAAGGATCAGCAATGTAGGCCGAGGACCAGACTCCTATGACAAACAAGGTCAAGTTAGATGAGGACTGAGAAGTGGTCACTGGGTTAGTAATGTGCAGGGTGCTGGGGGCCTTGACAAGAGCAGTCTCCTTGGTGTAAAGCAGGGAACAGGTCAGCAGCTGAGAGTAAAGAGAGAGGCAAAAGTGTGAAATCGCCCTCTGGAGAATGGAGGCGACTGGGTTAGGGATAAGAGTTTGTGTGCGTGTGGTTGTGAATTGAAAGATTTTTAGTAGAGACAGGTTTCACCATCTTGGCCAGAGTGGTCTTGAACTCCTGACCTCATGATCCACCCACCTCAGCCTCCCTCTCTTAATCTTTTATTTTATTATTATTATTTTTTAAATTTAATAGAGACAGGGTCTCGCTATGTTTCCCCAGCTGGTCTCAAACTCCTGGACTCAAGCAATCCATTCTCCTTGGCCTCCTAAAGTACTGGGATTACAGGTGTGAGCCACCACACCTGGCCCCCTCCTAAGCTTAAGGACTGATATGAAACTGGGGTGCCTATAGTCCCAGCTACTCAGGAGGCTGAAGCAGGAGGATTGCTTGAGCCCAGGAGTTCAGGGCCAGGCTGGGCAACATAGTGAGGCTCCAAGTCTTAAAAAAACCAAAACACCAATAAACAAAAAGCAATATGAAGAAGATAATCTTGCCGGGCACAGTGGCTCACGTCTGTAATCCCAGTGCTTTGGGAGGCCGAGGCCAGTGGATTGCTTGAAGCCAGGAGTTCAAGACCAGCCTGGGCAACATGGCAAAACCCCATTTCTACTAAAAATACCAAAAAAATGCAAAAACAGATTTTGAAAAAAGAAGAAAGAAAGAAAAGGAAGAAGGGAGGGAGGGAGGGAGGGAGGAAGGAAGGAAGGAAGGAAGGAAGGAAGGAAGGA
>NW_012104454.1:465578-472800 GCF_000951045.1 Mandrillus leucophaeus | reverse complement strand
CCAGGATGCACGGGCGCCACCGTGGTGGGGCTCTGGCGCCCCGAGGTGCCTGGCTCAGGAAGTGCAGGTGGGTGTCCTCACTTTGGGAAACACCGACTCCTTCGCTGACATCTAAGATCCCACATCTGTGGGGCCTCAGGGTCTTTGCTGAGGCCTAGGAGAGGAAGGGTTTCCTTCTTGGAAACTGCCAACCCAAGCAGGGACCCCTTCTTCAAACCTCCTTCCTCTTAACTTCCCTTCCCTAAACGCACTGTGGTGGAATCAGGAGTGTCCAGCATGACCTCAGGGGCCCTTCTCCTCTCAGTAATTTTGCTTTCTCACATGTTTTCCCACGATCCCAGCCAGACATGCCCTTTTCTCACTGACTCTTGACTGCAGGCTCAACTCTGCCCAGGAAACATAAACTTCCAGAATCTTGGGATCTGTGCCACCTTCGAGCTGAGTGGCTTGAGTTCCAGGGGCCTAGCAGACAATACCTACCTCTCAAGACAGTACGAAGGCCAAATGAGATGCTGCAGAAATGCTTTGGAAACTAGGAAGGGCCAGAGAAAGGCTGGCTCCTATAGCTCATGTTCCCTGTTTGGGGCTCCTCCCCTCAGTCTGGGCACCTCATTCCCCCAGGTTGGAGCCCCCTCCGAGGCTCCTACTTGGCCTAACACGTCCCTTTGTCTGCAGTCTGTTTTCTGACTCCCACTGGGGTGTAATTTCCCTGAGGACAGTGGGCATCTTGTTTTGTTCATTTCCCAATCCCCCAAGCACAACATGGCACAAAGTGACATCAACTGCTCCTTTCCTCTGCCCTCTCCTGCAGCTTCTGTTCCCTCCTCCCTGGGTGTCCTTGTCCTTACATCCTGATGTCACCACCCTCAGACTGGATCTGTATCATATGTCTTATATTCATGCTTCATTCAGGGCCCAGCACAGAGAAAGCACTCAGTAAACGCTGGTGGATGCGGGAAGTTAGTTAGCAAAAGCCCTCTTTCAGGCTCTGCTTCTCTGTAGGGCTTCCACTGGGAGAGAGTCATACAGTGGGTGGTGATGCTTATATCAAAGCCTTTCCCCCTCAGCCACCACTGAGTGCTCAGATGTGCACCCAAAGTGCTCTGATCTCTAATTGTTTCCCCTGGAGCAGGGCAGGACTGGGCAGCAATGAGCAGGAGGATGCAGTGACCGTGTGGCGCTGTGTGTGTGTGTGTGTGTGTGTGCGCGCGCGTGCCCGCGAGTCCGCATCTCAGTACACACAGCGACGTCCACCAACAAAGACACCACAGCAGCCAGGGGTAGAAACAACTAGTGTATTGATTTGGGGAGGAGAGAAGGGGTGCAGATGGGAAACGGGAAGGCAAGGGTTCTTTAGTGTTTGCCAAAACCACTGCCACACCCCTCCACCTCCTCTTGCTTTCCTCCTCCACGGTGGGTGCCAGCAGGATCTCCCCTTTCCAGTGACCTCCCTCTCCCTCCTCCCAGCACCCCACTTGGCTTCAACCTCCAGTGACTGCACAGAGCCCACCCAGGCTCTAAAGCTAGGGAAGGCAGCTCAAACTCACCTTTCTTCTCCCTTCTTCCACCTCCCACCTCATTCCCATCTCTTGTCTAAATAAAATACAGAAAAGCAAGCGCAGCTGGTACCTGGGAGAATGGACTCACCCCGGGGCTGGGGGCAGGGGTGGGGACTGGGGGTGGGGCAGGCAGAGGAACCTCAGCCAGGTGTAGTGGAATCACGGGAGGCCAAGCCCAGGGGCCCAGCTCAAGCCGTCCTCTCTCTTTCTCTCTCTCCCTCTGGGAGGCTGGCCTGGCAGTGAGCCTGCTGTCCAGAGGAGGCTGGCGGAGAAGCCTCCATGCCTGCCTCTCAGGCACCATGTCACGGGGTCCCCGGGGTGGGGGCAGCAGCCAGGGCAGAAAAGCAGAAGCTAGCCTCTATAAAAGCACCCCTTTCCCTTGGCTTCTAGAGGAAGCCCTCTTTGGTTTTAAGGCAGATGTGGAGTTTCCTGGAAGCAGGGAAAAGGAAGGGAGGAGAAATTAGGATTGAGATAGATGCTTTTTTTTTTTTTTTTTTGCTTGTGTTTTCCTTCAGTATAAAACCACTGTAGAAAATAACTTCTCTTAGAAAAAAAAAATACAGAAGAAAAAAACCAAAGGGTTATTTTTCTTTGGCTTTGAGCCCCCTCCCATGAGGTGCAGGGCAGGGGGTGGGCATGAAGTGAGGAGGAAGCAGGAAGCCTCCACCCCCACCCCTGCCTGGCAGGTCCCAGATTACATGATGCTGCAGTTCTGGGGGCTCTACGAGAGAAGACAGAGGAGAGGGGTGTGAGCAGCAGGGCCTGGACCCGGACCCTCCCTCCCCTGGCTCCTACAAGGGAGGTAGCATCTCTCCCATCTCTCACACTCCAGCCCTGACCCTGCCCTCCAGTCTGGGGCTCAGACGAGAGGGGCAGGATGCAGGGGTGGGCTGTCTAGGACTCAGGCTCTGGGGAGGAGGCTCCCACTCCCCCGGGCTGCGGAAGAGAAGGCAGGCTCTCCCCCCTGCAAGGCCACCTCGTCCTACCCCTCTATGACTAGTGACCCGCCTGCAGGGTTTGGAGACAAAGCAAAGACAACTCACCTGGGTTCGGGGGCTGGAGTTGCCCAGGAGGTAGGAGCGGGTGACCAGATTGTCCCCGAAGCTGCCACCCCCACTGCCCCCCACACTGCGGTAGCTGCGAGTGACTGTGACACTGGAGGCAGAAGAGCCAGAGGAGATGGGTCCGCCCACCTGGGCTCCTGAGCCGCTGGCAGATGCCTTGTCGGCAGGCTGCCCGCAGGTCCCGCACAGCACGGTGCGCGAGCGCAGGTTGTACTCAGCGGGGTCCCCCGAGCTGGTGCAGTGGGAGCCCTGGGAAGGGAGACAAGGCTCAGGCGGGACGGCGAGTCTGGGACTGACCACTCAGGCCCAACCAGGGTCCAGGCTCCTGCAGGCTCCCAGCCACCAGGCAGGAAGGTGGGGTTCTGTGCCCAAGGAGCCAGCGGGCAACAGGGCTTTGGGAGGCCAGGGGCCAGGAGGAGGGGAGGGAAGACATAAAAGGGGAGAAGGCTCAGGAAGACTTGGGGACAGAGAACCAGAGAGGGGACTCTGACTCTGTTCTAGCTACTCTGAGCTTAAGAGGAAAAGAAGAGAGAAAGGGAGCAAGCTCGTAGGGCAGCAGGCATGCACTATTAATTGGAGGAGGGGCAGGAATGAGAGAGAACATTCTTGCAGGAAAAATGAGGGAAATGAGAGGATATGCATGCAACAGGAATGGGGGAGAGAGGCAGGGCGGGCATGCCCCACGTCTGTCCTCCCTTCCCTTTCCCAGGAGACAAATCCAGACTCTTGTCCACTGTTCCTACAGGAATATTCCATGGCATCAGAAAGTTCCCACTCCCTTCCTTACCAGAGTAGGGCACCCAGACACCTGGGTTCCCTGTTCAAGGTATAGGGAGGAGAGAGAAGAAAGGCCAGGCCAGCGAGTGAAGTTCCAAAACATTCTTTAATGAAAAGATTTTTGGCACGGGGAGGCTGGGGAGAGGCTGCCCCCAGGCCTGGCTGGGTGGCCCCAGTGCAGGCTCGGCCTCAGCGGCGGCTACCACTCACGTGGTGGTGATGGAGCAGGTCATCTCCATCCTCATCCTCGTCGTCCTCAACCACAGTCACTGAGCGCACCAGCTTGCGCATGGCCACCTCCTGGCAAGGACATGGGACCAGGCCCAAGGGTCAGGGCCAGGGAAGGGTTGTGCAGCATGTCTACCCCAGTGAACACCTGTAACTTTTCTTGTGGCCTGCCCTTTGTCCGGCCTGCTTCTTACTCTGTCCTCTGTGGTGACGGAGCTAAGGAACTCATTTCCACTCCAGAGGGACACTGTCAAGCTCTCCGGGTAGGAGTATGGCTCTGCCTTTAACAATCCTCACAGTCTAACTTCTACCCCTTGTGCTGTTGAGGAAGCATCTTTTGGTTTGCCTACTGGGTGGGGAAGTCTGGGGCCTGCAACACAGAGTTCTAGAAAGGGGCCCTGAATTGACTAACTCGGGTTGGGGGAAGCTGGCTCTGATGTTGGCCACCAGGGGGAACCTCGTCCAGCAAGCAGCCAGGCCCAGCCCTACTTACTTCCCCAGTGGAGTTGATGAGAGCAGTGCGCAGGCTGTTCCCGCAGCCCCAGGTGTTCTGTGCCTTCCACACCAGGTCGGTAGGGGGGCTATGGGTGGCCCCAGCTCCTGCAGCCCAGATCTGGAAAGGAGAAAAGGACACTTACCCCAGTGCTCCCATCGCCACCCAAGGCCTCCCTAGAGTCCCAAGTGCCCTGCCACTCACCGTTACCACCTGCCCAGCCTTTAGGGTGAACTTTGGTGGGAAGCGGTAAGTCAGCAAGGGATCATCTCCATTCTGGCGCTTGATCTGCCAATTGCCCATGGACTGGTCCTGCCAGGAAGATAGGGAAGAGGAAGGTGGGGGAGGCTCAACCAGGCTTTTGGGTCTATCTTGCTCAAGGTCCCAGCCCTCTGCCCGCCTGCAATTGAGGCCTCTCCTTCCATCTACACCCACCCCTGTCACTGTCCTTCCCCCTGGGGATAATAGCCATGATCTGTGGACACATACGCAGAGCCAGGCACACGGATATCTTATCTTTCATCTTCCTGACAACTCAAAGACTTAGGGATCATTATTCATCCCCATTTTACAGATAAGGAAACTGATGCTCTGAGAGGTTAAATAACCTGCTCAAGGTCTCACAGCCAAGGAGTCCAGGAGCCAGGCCTGGAACTAGAGTGTGGAGGAGATATACAGGCTCACCCTGGTCCACCCTCTGAGGGGAGGGATGTTCCTCTCTCCACCTGCCATCCCTCTGTCTTGCCACTCTCTCCCTGATGCAGCTGTATCCCCTTAGACCCTGACCAGGAGCCTACCTCATTGGACTTGTTACGCAGCCGGACAAACTTGCCCTCCTCGTCCACCTCTTCCACGGCCACACGCCCACTAGTGCGTGCGTGCTGTGAGAAGCTGCTGCGGCTCTCGGACTCCAGCTTGCGCTTTTTGGTGACACTGCCCCCACCCTGTGTCTGGGATGAGTGGGAGGAAGCACGGCCGCGGCTACGCTGCGAGGTGGGGCTGGGGGACAGGCGTAGCCTGGGAAGAGGGAGACCAAGTTGGGGTCTAGTCAAGGCCACTCGCCGGCCAGAGGACACCGCCAGCACCTCCCTGACATCTCCCCAGCCCACCTCTCCTCCTCGCCCTCCAGGAGCTTGCGGTAGGCATGGATCTCCATGTCCAGGGCCAGCTTGATGTCCAGAAGCTCCTGGTACTCATCCAGCTGCTGCTGCATCCTTGCCCGCATCTCGGCCATCTCCCGCTCCTTTTCCGCTAGCAGCCGCCGGCTGGTGTCCCGCTCACGGGCCAGCGAGTCCTCCAGGTCTCGAAGCTTCGCCTCCTTGGCTGCCAGCTGCAAGGGGGTGGGAGAGTTTGGTGAGCTCCCAAGGGCCCTAAGTATGGGGAAGGAGGGACGTGGGTCGGCGTAGGAGACACCTGGCTACCCTCTCCAGGATCTGCAATCAGAGGCTTCCCTAGAGCCCTCATCAGAGCCCATCACAAGCTCTAAACATAGTCTTGGCTGGAAACTGGGAAGTCCTTCCCCTTGTCTAACTGAAACCTCTCGTTCTGAGGCTAGACCCTTTTTCTCCTGTTACAAATGGCACAGCCAGCTAGAACAATACTGATGCTTTTAACACCTCACATTGCAGAGTCTTATGGTAACTCTGAGTTGGGGAGATTAAGAACAGCCTCCATTTTCGAAAGTGAAAACCAAAGCCCTGAGAAGTAAAGGTGAGGTAAGAGTGTACAGAAACAGCACACAGGCCATCTGACTCCACATCCTGTGGCCCTTCTCTGTGGTCCTGGGGACACATTTCATCCCTCTCCTCCTCAGGAACCCCCCCGCCCCAACCCCAGGCTTCTGGCCTGCATCCTGCCCAGACTCCAGGCCCCTGGAGGGAGGGGTGAGGTGGGGTATCACCTGCTTCTGGAGCTGGCTGAGCTGAGCGGAGAGGCTGTCGATGCGGATGCGAGACTGCTGCAGCTCCTCGTGGGCGGCCCCTACCAGGTTACTGTTCCTCTCAGCAGACTGCCTGGCATTGTCCAGCTGGAGGGGAGGACACAAAGTTACGACTGTGGTGACTGGGAGCGGTGGAGGCACAGGCCTGAGTTGGGCATCACTGCTATAGCCTCAGGTCCTGAGCCACCCTGAGCTCCCTGCCACCATCTGCCTGATCCCAAGGAATAGCCCAGCGTGGGCAAGGGTAGAGCTGCCGAGGGCAGAGGTAGTGAGGGAACCAGCGAAGAGCAAGCACCTTGGCGGAATAAGTCTTCTCCAGCTCCTTCTTGTACTGCTCCACCTGGTCCTCATGCTGGGCCCGCAGTTCCTGCAGGGCGTCCGCCAGCCGGCTCTCAAACTCACGCTGCTTCCCATTGTCAATCTCCACCAGCCGTGTCTCATGACGGCGCTTGGTCTCACGCAGCTCCTGGAAGGGTTGGAACAAGGACACATAAACCAAAATCAGAATTAGTTCCTGGGAGGCCAAGACCCAGGGGCGGGGCTCCCTGCCCAGCCCTACTCCACGAGCCACTACCAGCCCTACTTTAACCTGGGAGCTGAATGCTGGCTACCCCCAACTCCCTGTCCACTAGGGCAAGGGACGCAGGAAGGCGAGCTCTGCATGCAGCTGGTCCCCCCTAGCCCAGCCCAAGTCTGTCATCACCCAGTCCCAGCTCTCTGGCCTGCAAAGCATAGTCCCCACCTCACTGTAGATATTCTTCTGGAAGTCCAGTTCCTCCTTCATGGTCTGCAGCCTGTTCTCAGCATCCACCCGCCGCAGCATCTCATCCTGAAGTTGCTTCTTGGCCTCACCCAGGGCTGCCTCAAGCTGTGAGGAAGCAGGCAGAGGTGAGGAAAAGGGGTCACAGAACACAATGACTGAAAGGAAGCTGAGAGGTGGGCTGCTGCCCGTGCACCTCTTTATACATGTGGAAACAGGTCCAGGGAAGGAGAGCCTTGGATGCCTGCAGAGGTCAGGACATCTCACTCACTCTCAGCAGGTACTGTGCTAAGAAAGAAAAGATGTCATCCTGGCTGACACGGTGAAACCCCGTCTCTACTAAAAAATACAAAAAACTAGCCGGGCGAGGTGGCGGGCGCCTGTAGTCCCAGCTACTCCGGA
>NW_012104454.1:464568-465443 GCF_000951045.1 Mandrillus leucophaeus | reverse complement strand
AAAAAAAAAAAAAGAAAGAAAAGATGTATCTAATACAAAAAAGTAGCCGGGCATGGTGGCACATGCTGTAGTCCCAGCTACTCAGGAGGCTGAGGTACAAAAATCACTTGAACCCAGGAGGTGGAGGTTGCAGTGAGCCGAGATCGCACTACTGCACTCAAGCCAGGGCAACTCAGCGAGACTCTGTCTCAAAAAAAAAAAAAAAAGAAAAGATATATGCCCCCCAACCACAGGACTCCCTTCTCTGGCACAACATAGCAAATGCTATAAAGGAGGTATGTGCAAAGTACTGAGGGGACATGAGAGAAGAAACCAAAGTAAGCCTGGGGTAGTTGTGAGGGGCTCTGGGAAGGCCTCCAAGAGGCTAAGACCCAAGGGACAGGCTAGCAGGGCCTACAGAGAGTTACTGTCATGACTTCAAGGGCAGAAACAAGCATGTACAGACACAGAGGTATGAAGGCATGCATTATTCTGGGGTCTTTGGAAAGATCAGTACTGCTGAAGCCTGAAGTATGGGGTGGGAAGGGATGGGAGAGGTGGCTGGGTCAGTAGGCAGGGGCTGGCTCATGAAGAGATGCCCTTATCTGCCATGAAAAGAACCTGAGGATGTTTGAGCAGGGGAGCACCATGCTTAGATTTTCTTTTCTTCTTTTTTTATTTATTTTTTTTGAGACGGAGTCTTGCTCTGTCACCCAGGCTGGAGTGCAATGGCGCGATCTTGGCTCACTGCAAGCTCCACCTCCCAGGTTCACGCCATTCTCCTGCCTCAGCCTCCCGACTAGCTGGGACTACGGGCACCTGCCACCAGGCCTGGCTAATTTTTTGTATTTTTAGTAGAGACGGGGTTTCACCGTGTTAGCCAGGATGGTCTTGAT
>NW_012104454.1:460457-462173 GCF_000951045.1 Mandrillus leucophaeus | reverse complement strand
TCGCTCTGTCGCCCAGGCTGGAGTACAGTGGCGCGATCTCGGCTCACTGCAAGCTCCACCTCCCAGGTTCATGCCATTCTCCTGCCTCAGCCTCCCAAGTAGCTGGGACTACAGGCGCCTGCCACCATGCCCGGCTAATTTTTTGTATTTTTAGTAGAGATGGGTTTCACCGTGTTAGCCAAGATGGTCTCGATCTCCTGACCTCGTGATCTGTCCGCCTCAGCCTCCCAAAGTGCTGGGATTACAGGTGTGAGCCACCGCGCCTGGCCTCCTGGATTATTTTAAATTCCCTGTGGTAGATCCCATGGGCAGTCAAATTAGGATAAGATGTGGCCTCAGTGGCTGAAATGACTCTAGGACAGGTGAATGGCTCTGAAATCAGGTGGCAGGTCAGACCAGGCACCACATGGGGGAGGGCCTAGGTAGAAGAGTGAGTGTACATGTGTTAGGTAGGGCCATGGGCAGGCCCTGCAGGGTGGCCTCACCTTGGCCACCTGGCCCCGCAGATCATGCAGCTCGCCCTCCAGCGTGCGCTTCTCACTGAGAGCAGTGCTCAGTGCGGCCTCCTTGGAATTGAGCAGAGCCTCCAGGTCCTTCAGCCGAGCCTGAGCAGCCATCAGGTCACCCTCCTTCTTGGTATTGCTAAAGAAGAGAGGGGAGAGTGGATTTAAGAGAAGGAATCTGCGTGCCTAGACAGTGCCAGGCTCCCAAGAGGTCAACCATGGGGGCTGGCGCTGCTGTCCCTGCAACTACCAGGAGAGGGCATCCTTGCATTAGGTTGGTTTGCATCTGCTTGCCTCTGGGGCTGGGCTCCCACCTCCCCAAGGTCTCTGAAAACCCCCTTCCTGCTTCTCCACCCTTCCCATGAGTCAGGGCTCAGGAACGTGCCTGGGGCCAAGGGCAGAGCTCTACCCCGTGATATGAATGCTTTTCCCTCTCTCTCCTCCCATTCTTTCCCAAAGAGACAGGGGTACCTTTGTCTCCTGCCCCTTCCCACACAGGGCCTTAGCCTTCTCCCTGGACTCCACCCACTTCCCTTTGGCCAAGCTTCCCTCCCTCAGAGGAGCCTGACAACTAAGCTCATGGCCCACTTGTCCCTAGCACTTCTCGGTCTGAGCCCCAAAGGTACTGGTCACCTCTCCTAGTCCCTTTTACACATGTGGGACTGTGGGGAAGGAAAGTCTGGTTAGAGTTCAGAGGGACCTCAGACAAGGACAACCAGGCACAATATTGACCCTTTCCTTTCTCAGGACCCAGTCTGGGTGCCCTGATCTGCACTGAGCAGAGGGGTCCCTGCCTCCATCCCTCCTGCCTCATCCATGCCCTGGGAGAAGGCTGAGCCCTATCTATCTACCACAGCCTCAGCATCTGCCTCCAGGTGTGGATCCCAGGCCTCCAGGTCTATCTGGGCCCCAGCTTTAAGCCTCCCTGCTCCTCAAAGTGGGTAAAGCTTTAGCTATAACCAGTCAAACGGAGCTGTCTCTGCCACCTCCTTCACCTTTTCTGGGCCCCTGATTATTTTTGCTAGTGGACTGGAGAAATAGAAAGGTCTTATTTTCTTAAAAACCTCCAGAGAGGCCGGGCGCGGTGGCTCAAGCCTGTAATCCCAGCACTGTGGGAGGCCGAGACGGGCGGATCACGAGGTCAGGAGATCGAGACCATCCTGGCTAGCACAGTGAAACCCCGTCTCTACTAAAAAAATACAAAAAATTAGCC
>NW_012104454.1:446374-460158 GCF_000951045.1 Mandrillus leucophaeus | reverse complement strand
AAAAAAAAAAAAAAAAAAAAACAAAAACCTCCAGAGAACCCAGGAACTTTCTAGATGTTACAATCCCTTCACAAATATAGGGTGAGAGAAAGCAGCAGACCCAGGGAGTGGAGGGAAAGATCCAAAGGACCTGGTTCCAGCTGCCATCTGTAACTCATCAGTGCTTAAGCATGAGCCCACCACAGCAGATGGAAAAAAGGAAAACCAAGCGTGGGCAGAAGGAAAAATCTATCCTGGAAAGGAGAAAAGCAGCCCTGCCAACATTTTTCTCCTACCACAAAAGCCTTAAACTCCAAGAGGCCCAGCAATTCACTCTGAAGAGGGATAGGGAAGGCGAGATGTGCAGAAGCTCTGGAGGACGGGACCCAGGCAGTGTTCTGCCATCGGCTTAGGAGAGTCCAAAAAAGGAGTCACCCCCACCTCCCCCACCAGGCAGAGAGGAGGATAGAGTGACACTCAGAGGGGCAGGGGAAGGACGTGAAAAGTCAGAGGGAGCTCCCCCAGCCTGCACACTTGCTCAGCCCAGGCCTCTGGCCACACCTCAGAACAAGTTGTTTAATGCAAGTGTCTGTCTCCTGCAAAAAAGAGCCCCTTCCAGAACCGGAGAATGTATTCCCTCCTCTGTCTCAGTCAGAAAAGCTAAAAATAAAGTCAAAACCCAGCTCAGGTTTTGGCTGCCATCCGGCCCAGCCCCTGGCTGGGAGCACAGCCCCAACTTTCCATGACTTCAGAACTTTTCCGAAGCTGAAGCAGCTGCAGGGGGAGGAGGGAGAATGAAGAAAAACCGCTGGTAAAGCGACTGGGGCAGACTTAGATTCCGAGCGCCTTGGGCTGACTCCCAGGCTGGCTGGGGCTTCCCAGAAGAGGCCTCCCTACCCTGAAGGCTAACGGCTGCAGCTGGCTGTACTGGGAGGCTCTCAGAATTTAGAGAACTAGAAGGAGCTTAGAGTTGGTTCAGCTCAACCCTCTCCCTTTTATAGATGAGGAAACTGAGGCACAGAGGAGGAAGGTGAATGGCCCAGTGTCAATTACCGCAAGCCAGCAGCAGCATTCCAGTCAATTCTAGCTGCTGATCTAAGGTTCTTCCTTCTCCACCTCACTGCTTTCCTAAGCCACAAGTTCCAGAGAGAACGGAGACGCCAGGAGGAGGAAGAGGGCAGACACTATGGCACAAAGTGTTCCCCCGACCAGCCAGCCTGAGCTGAAAGCTGTAAGGCAATGGGATGATTTCCGATGTCTCAAGGGCACCTCTTCCCTAGTCCTGTCTCCCCAGCCTCCTTAGGTACCAGGAGGAATTCCAGGAGTTCCCCCTGGTAACAGCCTTTCCTTGCCAGTGCCTGGCAGATACCAACTGAGGAAAACAGAGATGCATGGTCCCTGTGCCCTGCAAGCTTATGGGCTGATGAGGACAGAAGTTTTTTCTTCAGGCTAACCTCTTCACCTTCTGCTGCTTGCAAAAGTAGTGGTGGCAGTGATAAAAATAACATAACAGCAAACACTTACATAGAGCCTATTAGGTACCAAGCACTGCTCTAAATATTATAATGTTAATTCCTGTCATTTTCACAGCTACCCTATGCGATAGGTGCTATTCCTATGCAATTGAGGAAATAGGCACAGAAAGCTACGTCCAGGGTCCCGCAGCAAGTAGACAGGGGAGCTGGAAATCCATGCTATACCACTTTGGCACAAGCCACAGTATATGGTCTCCAAAGAAAGTAAGGGGGCTGACTGGGCGTGGTAGCTCACACCTGTAATCCCAGCACTTTGGGAGGCTGAGGCAGGTGGATCACTTGAGACCAGGAGTTCGAGACTAGCCTGCCAACATGGTGAAACCCTGACTCTATTAAATATACAAAAACTAGTTGGGCATGGTGGTGCACGTCCGTAGTCCCAGCTACTTGGGAGGCTGAGACATGAGAATTGCTCGAGCCTGGGAGGCAGAGGTTGTAGTGAGTCGAGATTGTGCCACTGTACTCCAGCCTGGGCAACAGAGTGAGACTCTATCTCAAAAAAAAAAAAAAAGTAGCTGGGTATGGTGGTGGGCACCTGTAGTCCCAGCTACTCAGGAGGCTGAGACATGAGAATTGCTCGAGCCTGGGAGGCAGAGGTTGTAGTGAGTCGAGATTGTGCCACTGTACTCCAGCCTGGGCAACAGAGTGAGACTCTATCTCAAAAAAAAAAAAAAGTAGCTGGGTATGGTGGTGGGCACCTGTAGTCCCAGCTACTCAGGAGGCTGAGGTAGGAGGATCACTTGAACTCGGGAGGCAGGGGTTGCAGTGAGCAGAGATCCCCCCCCCCCCCCCCACCCGGGGGGAAAGAGGGAGTTTTTTTTTTAAAAAAAAAAAAAAAAGTAGCTGGGTATGGTGGTGGGCACCTGTAGTCCCAGCTACTCAGGAGGCTGAGGTAGGAGGATCACTTGAACTCGGGAGGCAGGGGTTGCAGTGAGCCAAGACTGTGCCACTGCACCACAGCATGGGTGACAGAGTGAGACTCCGTCTCAAAAAAAAATACAAAAAGAAAGTAAGGGGGGTATATATCTTTCCCTCGTGGAGGTTTTGACTATCACTGCAAAGAGAGGAGATTAAGGGACTAAGACACACCCTGCAGATGAGAGAAACCACGAGCAGAGAGGGAAGCGAGGAAGAACCTTTGTGGTTTTCTTAGTCAGGCACCGGGAGCTCCCATCTGCAGGGAAGAAGCCACTATCACCCATGGGCTCATGACTCAGACCTCAGGAGCTCTGTGGCCAGGGAGTCACACGCACACCCCAAGAAATGACTAGGGATACAGTAGAAGTAGAGCCCAGCGTCTCTCCTCCCTCCTCCCTGCCCCTGCCCCCAAGCGCCATTTCCTTCCTAGGAGGGGCCCTCAGACCTAGCAGGGACCAAAGTAGACCCTGGCCAGGCATTCAGCCCAGGGTGGTGGTGGTGCAGCCCAGTCCACTGGGGGCTGGCATCAGGAAAGCTGGGCACATGCTGAGTGCCGTCCCCATGCTGGGTTGGCAGGGAGGACAGGGTGGGGCAGGCCAGAGGAGCTGGGAAGGGTGGGAACCTGGGCCCCTCAGGTGATTCATGCTCAGGCACACAATACCCAGGCAGGGGTCGGGAAATCCTCTAGTGCTCACAGGGGAGACCCTGGCTTTGCGCGCGTCCTGCCCCAGGCCGGGTGCTGTGCCAACAGAGCGCCAGTCCTTTCCCTTGCATCCTCCAGGTTCCCCAAGCACAGGAGTGGCTGCATCCCAGCGGCCTCGTGAGGCGAGAAGGGCTGGGCATCCTGTTTCTAACTCTTCCCATCACTGGCAAATCTGATCTCAGAAAGAGGGAAGAGAGAGGGTAGGGAGGGGAATAGAGAGGAAAGAATAAGGTAGAAATGAGAGCTGACACTTGCAAGTGTGACCCAAAGCAGTGGTCTGCGGGGTTGTGCCTGGTGGGACAAGGAAGCCTGGCTCCCGGGCTGCAGCAGGCCTGGGCCCTTGGGGTTGTTTGGGGAAGAAAGGCACCAGCACAGCAAAGGGGCTGGGTGGGCACCAGGCCAGGCACTGACCCACCCTCTGAGTCACCCTGCTCAGCCCAACTCTGATGCCAGATATGGAAGCCAGGGCCAGCCACAGGCCTGTTTGGGCCCGGTTGCTGGGGGCAACATGCTAGGCCCAAGGGAGAGGCCTCCGTTTCCTCTTCCAGTCTGGGGGAGAAGCAAGAGGGGCAGACACTGTGGCTAAAAATAACAAGTGGGAGGGGAAGACAAAAGGGAGGTGGAGGAGCTGGCCCAGCCCTGCAGGGACTCCTTAGACCCAGTCCCCGGCACCCCTGCTCACCAGCCCTCAGAGTTCCCCATCGCCAGGCAGCACACAGGAAGGGAGCAGAAGAGCAGAGGGTCTCCCAGCCCCTGGGCATTTCTTGTCTCCCAGGAACGTCGCCCCCTGTGGCCAGGTGGGTACAGGGAGTCCGCCTGGTGGCAAATGCTCTCCTGTATCCTCCTGGGCATCTAATTTTTTAAATTTTAATTTAAAAAATTTTCATTTATTATTATTATTATTACTACTATTATTATTATTTTGAGATGGAGTCTCATTTTGTCACCCAGGCTGGAGTGCAGTGGTGCAATCTAGGCTCACTGCAACCTCCGCCTCCCAGGTTCAAGTGATTCTCCTGCTTCTCAGCCTCCCGAGTAGCTGGATTACAGGCCTGCACCACCATGCTGAGCTAATTTTTCTATTTTTAGTAGAGACAGAGTTTCACCATGTTGGCCAGGCTGGTCTCAAACTCCTGACCTCAGGTGATCCACCCGCCTCTACCTCCCAAAATGCTGGGATTACAGGCATGAGCCACCACACCCGGCCTCTATTTTATTATTTTTTCTTTTTCTTTTTGAGTCTCGCTCTGTCGCCCAGGCTGGAGTGCAGTGGTGCGATCTCGGCTCACTGCAAGCTCCGCCTCCCAGGTTCAAGCGATTCTCCTGCCTCAGCCTCCTGAGTAGCTGGGACTATAGGTACCTGCCACCACGCCTGGCTAATTTTTGTATTTTTAGTAGAGACGGGGTTTCACTGTGTTTGCCAGGATGGTCTCAATCTCCTGACCTCGTGATCCACCCGCCTCGGCTTCCCAAAGTGCTGGGATTACAGGCGTGAGCCACCACGCCCGGCCATTATTATTTTTGAGACAGAATCTCGCTCTGTTGCCCAGGCTGGAGTGTAGTGGCATGATCTCGGCTCACTGAAACCTCCACCTCCTGGGTTCAAGCAATTCTTGTGCCTCAGCCTCCAGAGTAGCTGGGATTACAGGCGCCTGCCACCACATCCAGCTAATTTTTGGCATTTTTAGTAGAGATAGGATTTCACCATGTTGACCAGGCTGGTCTTGAACTCCTGGCCTCACATGATCCTCCTGCCTCAGCCTCCCAAAGTCCTGGGATTACAGGTGTGAGCCACTGCACCCAGCCCCTCCTGGATACCTAGACCTCTGCCCAGGCTGACTTCCTGCCATGTGACGAGGCGTCTTCTGCTGACACCCCAAGTCAGTCTGCATGCTCCTACCACCCCTCCTCCTTTGGTTCCAGCAACTCCTCCTACTGCAATATATCCTCCTTCCCTCTGTCCCTCCCTCTCATTCACCCAAAACCTCCCTACCCCTTATTCTACTTGAGCTTGTCTCAGCTCTGCCCTGCTGATTTCAGCCAGTGTTGGGTCGTGGGGCTTTTTCTGTGTGTCCCCCAAATACCCTGAGACTAGACGGTTCACAGGCTCAAGGCTTCTAGAGGAACCTTCTCCTGAACCAACTCCTATGCTTTTACAGGGGGAAACTAAGGCCTGGAGACTGGTAGGCTCAGGCACTAAAAACCTGCCCCCAGGTCACCTGAGGACATTCACAGCAGATTGGTGCAAAACATAGAAAATGGCACGATACACACAGACACTGCAGAGAGTAACACAAAGAGATCCAGTAAGACAGTCTGGGAAGTGTGTCTGCCTCTGACTCACGTGCTGGGAGATACCCCAGTCAGAGAGTGACACGGAGGCCTAGTGAAACTGCCACTCCCACCCACACTCAAATATACACATACCCACACCTTTGGGTCATGAGGTTTGATAGCTCCCACCCACCCCCGCAAAGTAACCACTGCTTGGTTTCCTAGCTAGTCTGTAGGTCTGCGACCACTCGGGTAAGGGCAGGATATGGAGACTTCCCCTCCCTGGCATTCGAGGTGCTATCCCTCTCTGGAAAGGAGACCTTAAAGAGAGGAACTGAGGCTGAGCGCGGTGGCTCATGCCTGTAATCCCAGCACTTTGGGAAGCCAAGGTGGGTGGATCACGAGGTCAGGAGTTTGAGACCATCCTGGCCAAGATGGTGAAATCCCGTCTCTACTAAAAATAAAAAAATTAGCCAGGCATGGTGGCGGGTACCTATAGTCCCAGCTATTCGGGAGGCTGAGGCAGGAGAATTGCTTGAACCCAGGAGGCGAAGGTTGCAGTGAACTGAAATCACGCCATTGCATTCCCGCCTGGGCAACAGAGTGAGACTCCATCTCAAAAAATTTTAAAAAATAATAAATAAATTAGCTGGGCATGGTGGCACATGCCTGTAATCTCAGCTACTCAGGAGACTGAGGCAGGAGAATCACTTGAACCCGGGAGGCGGAGGTTGCAGTGAGCAAGATCGTGCCATTGCACTCCAGCCTGGGCAACAGAGCGAGACTCTGTTTCAAAAAAAAAAAAAGAGAGAGAGAGAGAGAGGGGAACTGAGGGGGTCAGCTGTTCCAGAGACTTAGAAGCCCTTTGAGCCTTCCCCAAACCCCAACCTGTGAAGTTCTGCATATCGTACACCTCAAAAGCCCATAGGTGCCCCAGGATGGAACACCCCGACCTCCTCACGCAGGCACGTGCACCCACAGCAGGCATGGCTCTGCTTCCACACGCTTCCCTTGGGCGTGCGTGACACCTGCCAAACAGTCAAATATGCCAGGGTCTGAGGTCTCTCAGATCCCCTTCCAGAGCCACCAGGCTCCCAGCTGTCCTCCCCAAAGACAAAGCCAGGTCTTAATTCCAGGCAGAGGGAGGGGCTGAAGTAGGGAGAACTGGTGCTGAGAGAGGGATAGGAGGCCTGTTGACATGTTCAGACGCAACTCCAGTAGAAGCGCTGGGCCTGGCAGGGGGCCAGGCCTGAGTCACAGCTGCTGGGCGTATCAACATGGCATTGTACAGAGGCAGGAGAAGCCTGAGGCCAGAGGCCAGGGCACTGGGGTCCTGGACAATGGGTGACTGGCTTCCTCACCAGCCGCCCCCTGCAAGGTCTCCTGCCAAGTGCCACTTTCCTTCTTCCTGGCCTCTCTCTCCAGAAGTCATTCCTGTGTTGTCACAAAAATGCAGGGGTGGGGCTTGGGGATAGAGCAAAAGAAGTCGTGGCTGGAGGAGGGAGGGATGGCCTAAGAAGATAGTAGAATGTCCTGAAGCAGGAGGGAGGGAGGCCAGTGACCAAAAGGAGGGACATTTAGGGGATTCTCTTCACAAGAAGCCAATTCAGCAGCCCCTTAACTCTCCATCTGGTGGCACATAGTTATTAAACCTGAGGACACTGGGAGAGAGTGGAAGCCACACCCCAAGGTCAGGAGAAGAACTGGGGGAGGACCTAGGCAGTCTGGTCTCACTGCATTCCAGCTCTAGCCTCAGAAGACACAGCTGTCTCCTAGCCGGCAGAAGGTGGCAGTGTTAGAGCTTTGGGAAGAAAGGGGAACCTTGGTGACCCCAAATAGCCTCCTCTCAACTGCCCAGAACCTAGACCCCTTGAAATGAAGTCTAGCTCCCCTGAGCCAGCCCTAAAAGGACTCATGTGTCCTATCTCCCTTCCATTTGTCCCCGTCAAATTCAGACCACGGTCCTTCTTGCTGCAACTTGAATGTAGTTCTCAAGAAAAGGCCACGCCTCAGCCTCTGCTTCCCTGACTAGACAAGCTTAGGGTCTCCTGTCCACTCTCCACTCTGCCCTCTACCGTGACTCAGCGCCCCTGCCGGGCCTGGGATCTCAGCCAGAATTATTCCTGGCTTCGGCAGGCGGGAGTCCGGCTTCCTCTCTCACAACTTGGGGGAGGCAAGGGTGAGGGGAGGACTCCCCTTCCCAAACTCTATCCCCTTCCTTAAGGGATTGGTAGGGGCCAAGACCTCCTCCCAGCCCAGCCACAGGTTGGGGGAGCCAGTATGGGTGCCGGAAGGGTGGAAGGTGGGCAGCCCAAGGTCACTGTGCCCCTCCCCCGGGTTCCAGGCACTGTTCTCTAATCCTGGCCAGCTCTAAGGTAACAGTCCTGCCTCTCCTAGGCCTTCGCCCTAGCCCCCAACGCGGGTCAACGGGAGCCATTCCTGTGCCGAGTCTCCCTTTCCTACTCTATGACACGGCCCTTTCTACCGTCTAGAAGGGAGAGGCATTGAAAACGAGTTGTCCTTTCCTAGTAGCAATGAAAACAAAGCATTTGCCAAGAGGGTAATATCACAATTTAACCATTTCTAATAAACTTTCATGAGGAAATAGAGAAATGTGGTAGTATTTTTAATTCCACAGCTTGTGGGAAACATTTCCATTGAGAACAGCGTTAGCTATTAACTATATTCACATTATTTATATTTGATTTTACTATTAATAACTGGGCATTTTAGAGGACTGTTTTCCCACTTTGTGGGTCACTGTACTACTTTGGAACCTAAAAGGTCTCTGGAGAGTTTCTGCTCCAATCCCTTTCTTTTACAGCTAAGGAAAGCCAGAGAGGGGAGGTGATTTGCTCAAGGTCACACAGCAATTTAGTGAAAGGGCCACGCCCAGAACTAAGGGCACTGAGGGCTAG
Source organism: Mandrillus leucophaeus (assembly GCF_000951045.1). Lineage (NCBI taxonomy): Eukaryota > Metazoa > Chordata > Mammalia > Primates > Cercopithecidae > Mandrillus > Mandrillus leucophaeus. The sequence continues at coordinate 451,831 of NW_012104454.1, read as the reverse complement.
GGTGTCTACTACATCACAATGCCTGTCATTTTGTTGGTGGATCACCTTGTCCCTTATTTATTTATTTATTATTAGTATTACTTTTTTGAGATGGAGTCTTGCTCTGTCACCCTGGCTGGAGTGCAGTGGCGCGATCTCCTGGGTTTAAGCAATTTCTGGCTAATTTTTGTATTTTTAGTAGAGGCAGGGTTTCACCATGTTGTCCAGGCTGGTCTCGAACTCCTGACCTGAAGTGATCTGTCCCCCTCGGCCTCTCAAAGTGCTGGGATTACAGGCGTGAGCCACTGCGCCTGGCTTGCCTTGCCCCTTATTGAGGGATAAGAGACCCTGCAATCTTCCAGAGATCTCCTATAATATTAGAGCTCGGCCTGTCAGTACACTGGGCCCCCAAGGAGGTGAGAATGGAATGAACCCTGCCCCCGTGTCTGGGCCTCTGAAGACTTGGTCTTGGCTGCTGCAGCTGCTAGGGGCGGCGAGGGGCTGGGGAGGAGGGAAGCGAGCGGGAGGGGAGCAGAAAGCACAGTTGGTAGGTGAAGGGATCTCCTACCAGTTGTTGGCCCAGCTGTCCTGGGCTTCAGCGCAGACACTAAGCTACTAAATCACTGGGGGGTGGACCTGGGAGTGGGGGCAATGGGCACATCCATGCAAGAGTAAGTCTCAGACTCCTGGAGGCCAGGGGAAGTGCCAAGCAAGGGCACTAATAGTGGGAAGGCAATAGGGGGTCCTAGTGAGGAATTATTCTCTTTTTTGTTTCTCTTGGGCTCTTTAAGTACTTCTCACCCCCAGGTTTAGCTGCACCCTTCTTCTTTCTCTTTGAATCAGAATGTGGATTTGGGCTGGGGTGCAGTGGCTCTCACCTGTAATTCCAGCACTTTGGGAGGTCAAGGTGGGTGGATTGCTTAAGCACAGGAGTTCAAGACCAGCCTGGGTAACATGATGAAACCCGGTCTCTACTAAAAATAGAAAAATTAGCCGAGCATGTGACACGTGCCTATAGTCCCAGCTACTTGGGAGGCTGAGGTGGGAGGATCACTTGAGCCCGGGAGGTGGAGATTGCAGTAAGCCAAGATCATGCCACTGCACTCCAGGCTGGGCCAGAGAGCGAGACTGTCTCAAAAAAAAAAAAAAGAATGTGGATTTGGTAGTGGAGGGTTGGAGAGGTAACACCAGGAGGTACTCTCAGATAAAGCCCAGGGCCCATGCATCCTCAAAGGTCTCCAATCCCATTAACTTAATGGGCCTGCCAAAAGGCACAGCTTCCTTTCAATCCAGGTGGACAATTCCCATGACAAGTCTCGAGATACTCTCAAGACAAGAATCACCAGCCTCCCAGGGCTCTGACAGTCTCACGACTGGGGGCTAGCAGGGGTCCTGGGTCTTTCCAGGTATAGGCTGGAGCAAAGGCTATTGATCATATGCTAACAGGCCCTGCAGGAGAGCAGAGTTTTTTTTTTTCTTCTTTTTCAGAGACAGGGTCTTTCTCTGTCTCCCAGGCTGGAGTGCAGTAGTGCAGTCATAGCTCACAAGAGCCTCAAACTCCTGGCTTCAGGTGATCCTCCTGCCTCAGCTTCCCGAGTAGCTGGAACTACAGGTGTTGACCGGCTAAATTTTTTGTACAGAAGGGGGTCTTGCTATGTTGCCCAGGCTGGTCTCAAACTCCTGGCCTCAAGTGATCCTCCTGCCTTAGCCTCCCAAAGCACTGGGATTGCAGGCATGAGCCACCAAGTATGGTCATAGAGCATTAAGGTGTCACTGGCCCCAGAGCAGAATTTCCAGGCTGCAGAAGTGAGCCTCAGCTACCTGACTTCACCCTACCTCACCCTCTAGATCCTCCCTCCAACCTGTCCCCCAAGCTAGAGAAGTGAGGCTTAATGGTAAGAGCACACCCAACTGGAAGTCACAAGGTCTGTGCTCAAGTGCTGACCTATCACCCCTTTACTGTGTGACATGGGAAAAGCCTCTGTGCCTCTGTGGCCTTTGCTGTTCTTGTCTTCATCAGAGGCTACATGAACTGGAGCCTGCATCTCCCTGCGTGTCCACACTGGGGCTGCAACAGTGGGCAATCCAGGAAGTTGTCGAGCACCAGGGCCTCGCTGGGGTGGAAGTAGTGCTTCTGCTTTGTGGACCTGGGATCTCCCCACTTCTGACTCAGCCTTCCTCCATCAGTTTCACATGGGAAGGCACAGACCCTGGCACTATCCTGCAGCCCAATCCATAGCTCTGAACTCAACTCTAGATTCTAATTACTTGTGCATGTTGCCTGTCTAGAGAGAGCTATGGTTCCAGACACCACCAGAGGGTCTAAGGAAGGAGCCAGGCAAGGGACTCCAGGATGCAATGGGGAGGGGGGCAGAAGATGTAGACATTCAGACCACCATTCCTCTCTTTAAGACAACTGCTGTCTCCACCCTGTCTCCTGCTGTCTCCTGTAAAGCCACCAGGGTGGGAGGGAGGGGGGCAGCATCTGAGTCATCCACCCAGTTGTCTTGCCTGGGGTGGGGCCCAGCTGCAAGCCTGGACTCCAGATGGGCTTCCCTGGTGCTTACAACCTTCCCATTCTGCCTGCACTTGGGTATCCAAATCCCTTGGGCTACAGACTAGAAAGAGACAGAGAAGGGGCAGGGGGGACCAGTTATGGTAGCTCATGCCTACAAATCCCAGCACTTTGGGAGGCCAAGGCCAAGGTAGGTAGATTGCTTGAGCCCAGGAGTTTGAGAACAGCTTGGGCAACACGGTGAAACCCCATCTGTACAAAATATATAAAAAATCAGTGGCCAGGTGCGGTGGCTTACGCCTGTAATCCCAGCACTTTGGAAGGCCAAGGCGGACAGATCAAGAGGTCAGGAGCTCGAGACCAGCCTGGCCAGCATGGTGAAACCTCGTCTCTACTAAAAATACAAAAAATTAGCCGGGCGTGGTAGCAGGCGCCTGTAGTCCCAGCTACTCGGGAGGTCGAGGCAGGAGAATCGCTTGAACTTGGGAGGCAGAGGTTGCAGTGAGCTGAGATTATACCACTGCACTCCAGCCTGGGCAACAGAGTGAGATTCCATCTCAAAAAATAATAATAATTAGCTGGGGGCTGGGTGCGGTGGCTCACGTCTGTAATTCCAGCACTTTGGGAGGCCGAGGCAGGTGGATCATGAGGTCAAGAGATGGAGACCATCCTGGACGACATGGTGAAACCCCGTCTCTACTAAAAATACCAAAATTAACTGGGCATGGTGGCATGTGCCTGTAGTCCCAGCTAATTGGGAGGCTGACGCAGGAGAATCACTTGAACCCAGGAGGTGGAGGTTGCAATGAGCCGAGATCGCACCACTGCACTCAAGCCTGGCGATAGAACGAGATTCTATCTCAGAAAAAAAAAAAAAAAAAATTAGCTGGGCATGGTGGCACACACCTGTAATCCCAGCTACTCAGGAAGTTGAGGTGGGAGAATCACCAGAACCCGGGAGGTTGACGTTGCATGAGCTGTGATCACGCCACTGCACTCCAGCCTGGGCAACAGAACGAGACCCTGTCTCAAAAAAAGGAGAGAGAGAGTACTGGGAAAAGGGGTTTCTTCTTGGAGCCTATAATCCAGCCAAACAGAAGGTCCCCCAAACTCCTGAGTGTGGTTGAGGTACCCAGGCTAAGTCAAAAATTGCTACAGGATCCCACAATTCTCCATCCCAACTCCAAATCTGGCCCTGAACTCTGAGCTCTAATTAAACATTAAACCAGAAAACACCTTTTCTCTAGGCTTTGGTGGGAGGGGTTGGGAAAATGCCTTTTTTCCTCTCCCAAATTCTTTACCCACTTCTCTACCTCACCCTGAGCACAGCAGACCCAACAGGGAGTGACCAATCCTGGCTCCTCCTACTGTGGGCATAGAAGAGGACAGACACTCCAGTCTGAGTCCCCTTTGTCTTCACCCCACTTTCTATCAGCTTGGGATCCAGGTGTGCAAATCCACCTCTCTTTTCCGGAAGCCCAGCCTTCCCAGCCAGGATCAGTGGGGGAGAACAGAGGCAGGTGGCTAAATATAACAAGTACACACAACACCCCCGCCCTGCCCCATGTGCGCACATACCCGCCTGGTGTCCCAGGCCTGGACAGCTGCACTAGGAGGCAGAGGAGACAAGCTGGCGTGGTTGGATGAGCAAGAGACTATCGAATCCATTCAACCTGTTTCCTGATCAAAGTTTTAACCAGAAAACTGCTAAAACTGCTAAAAATGTCCTTCACAGGGATTTAGTAGTTGAGTGGAATGGTTAAGAATGCATCGAATTCTCTGGGTCTCCCCTTCCTTGCCTCCTATCTGTCTTGCTAACTAAATTGTTCGTATCACTAGTAGAAAAACGACAGGCCTGGCGTCAAGCCCGGTGGCTCATGCCTGTAATCCCAGTGCTTTGGGAGGCCGAGGCAGGAGGATTGCTTGAGGCCAAAACCTCAGAACCAGCAGAGCAACATAGCAAGTTTCCATCTTTACAAACAAAAAGGAAAAAAAAAAAAAATTAGCCAAGCGTGGTGGTGCCTGCCCTTAGTCTCAGCTATTTGGGAAGCTGAGACGGGAGGATCACTTGAGCCCAGTAGGAGTTCCAGGCTGCAACAAGTTATGATTGCACCATTGCGCTCTAGCCTGAGCAACAGGGCAAGGCCCTGTCTCTGAAAAATACAATAAAAATAAAGAAAAGGACAGGTGTGGTCTCCTTCAGCAGAAATAAAGTTTGAGGTTGGGCCCAGTGGCTCACGCCCTGTAATCCCAGCACTTTGGGAGGCCAAGGCAGGAGGATTGCTTGAACCCAGCAGTTCAAGAGCAGCGTGGGCAACTTGGCAAAACCCCATCTCTATAAAATAATACAAAAACATTAGCTGTGAGTTGTGGTGCTTGCCTGTGCTCCCAGCTACTCAGGAGGCTGAGGCAGGAGGATGGCTTGAGCCAGGGAGGTGGAGGCTGCAGTGAGCCATGACCTTGCCACTGCACTCCAGCCTGGGTAACAGAGTGAAACCCTATCTCAAGAAAAAAAGAAGCCAGGCGCAGTGGCTCACACCTTTAGCCCCAACACTTTGGGAGGTGGAGGTAGGCAGATGACTTGAGGTTAGGAGTTCGAGACCACCCTCGCCAACCTGGTGAAACACCGTCTTTACTAAAAATACAAAATTTAGCTGGGTGTGGTGGCAGGCACCTGTTGTCCTAGCTACTTGGGAGGCTGAGGCAGAAGCATGGCTTGAACCCAGGAGGCAGAGGTTGCAGTGAGCCGAGATCACACTACTGTACTCCAGCCTGGACAACAAAGCGAGACTCCGTCTCAAAAAAACAAAATAAAGGTTGATGGCCGGGCATGGTGGCTCACGCCTGTAATCCCAGCACTCTGGGAGGCTGAGGCGGGTGGATCATTTGAAGGCAGGAGTTTGAGACCAGTCTAGTCAACATGGTGAAACCCTGTCTCTACTAAAAATACAAAAAAAAAAAAA
>NW_012104454.1:441067-446324 GCF_000951045.1 Mandrillus leucophaeus | reverse complement strand
CGCCTGTAATCCCAGCTACTCGGGAGGCTGAGGCAGGAGAATCTCTTGAGCCTGGGAGGTGGTGGTTGCGGTGAGCCAAGATCGCACCACTTCATTCCAGTCTGGGTAACAGAGTGAGACCCTGTCTCAAAAAAAAAAGAAAGAAAAAAAGGTTGAGCCTGTCTTCCTACACACAACTTCCACTGACTCTTCAGAAAGAAGGGCGATGGGCCCGGCGTGGTGGCTCGCGCCTGTAATCCTAGGACTTTGGGAGGCCAAGGTAGGTGGATCACCTGAGGTTGGGAGTTCAAGACTAGCATGACCAACATGAAGAAACCCCTTCTCTACTAAAAATACAAAATTAGCCCGGCATGGTGGCACATGCCTGTAATCTCAGCTACTTGGGAGGCTGAGGCAGGAGAATCGCTTGAACCTGGGAGGCAGAGGTTGCGGTGAGCCGAGATTGTGCCATTGCACTCTAGCCTGGGCAACAAAAGCGAAACTCCATTTTCAAAAAAAAAAAAAAGGGCGATGGATCTGCCACACCCACCACACCTAGCAAAGGGTTTTGGGAAGAGCAGAAGTTTGGAGTAGTTGATAAAAGGGAGAGAAGAAGTCAAAGCCAACAGCCCTTTATGGCTCTCCAAGCCCTGTTAGTGCTCTTAGCCTGGGTCTGCATAGAGAAAGGGAAGGCAGGAAGAAGGGAACCAAATTTTGGGGGGACTGGAAGAGGAAGGCCTATACTTCCAAGCTCCCAAGGCTTTTTTAGGAAAGAAGAAGGTGGAGTTGAGCAGGGTGGGGTAGGGTGGGGCAGGGGTGGGTAAAGTAGGAGTGGCCTGAAGCGTCCAACGGCTGGATTTCAAAAATGTCACTGTATTCCAGCACTTTAATAAGACAAAGATCAAAACGTTAGCAGCTAAGAGGATGGGCCTGAGCAAAGACTGCCTGGCCTGGCTGGGAAAATGAAAGTGGCTCACTCCAAGGAGGGAAGGACAGTGCCCCCAACCCTCGAAGACACTAGGCAGTGGGCCAAGGGAGGAGTGCGGCCAGACCTGGGCATAACACAACTTCCTGAGCTGGGAGCCTCTGCCCTCTGCCTCCCTCCCTCCCTTGCATTCCTGGGCCAAGCAGGCCAAGGGCTGTGGGAGCTGCGGGGGAGCCAATCTCCCGATCTCCCATCTCCGGGAGCTCTTTTGGTGGGCCTGTCAGAGCCCAAGGAAGGTCCCAGACACGCAGAGTGGCAGAGTGAGGGACAGCTTCCCAACCCTTAGAACCCCGGACAAGGTCATGCCGAGGGGGCCACCGCCAAGCCCTCGGGAGGGAAAAGGGGGATTGCCCTGCCTTCCTCACCTCTCTCCAACACGCTGGACAGATGCCAGCTTGGGAGTCATGTCTTAGTGGGCATCATGTGTTCAGAGCCAGCTTGGGCAAAGCTGGCACAGTGCCAAGCCCGCCAACAAAGTTCTAACAGGACCCTTTCTGCTACTCATATGTGTCCTGGGTGCCCAGAGTTCTTCGAGCTGGCAGGGCTAGTTCTGTTTTGCTTAAGCCCCTCCCGCAGGCTCCAAATAGCTGGCAAATCCCAATCTGACCGAATTCGGGCAGGCCCCAGCCCTAACTTGTCCCTGATACCCCCACCATTCCTTATATCCCCCCCACCCTCTCCCAGAGACCACCTCTTCCCTCTCTGTCCTGTCTTGACAATTCCCCTTGACACTGCCAGTCACTCGCTGGGGGCAGTTCCGGGAAGGGAGGAGACTATGGCAAAGTTATCGGCCTCCAGGCCCTCTCACTCCCTTCCTGCAGTCGGCCAGGGGCGCCGGCCAGCCGCCCTCTCCACTCCCCGCCAGGCACGCAGCCACCTGGGCGAACTCACCGCGCTTTCAGCTCCTTAAACTCCTCACGCACTTTGCTCAGCTCCAGCTGCAGGCGGGCACGCTCCTTGGCCACTGAGTCGAGGGTCTTGCGGGCATCCCCGAGCTCGGCCTCGTAGGCGGCCTTGATGCCGGACACCTCGCGGCTGACCACCTCTTCAGACTCGGTGATGCGAAGGCGCAGCCCTGCGTTTTCCGTTTCCAGCGAGCGAACACGGTCGATGTAGACCGCCAAGCGATCATTGAGCTCCTGTAGGTCCTCCTTCTCCTGCAGCCGGGTGATGCGGGTGGGCGACAGCGGAGTGGAACTGGCCTGCGCCCCGCTGCGGGTGGCGCGCCGCTGGGACGGGGTCTCCATGGCCGGCAGGTTGGCAGCGCTGCCCGCGGGGCAGGGGTCCCGGAAAGGGCTCGGGGCTCGGGCAGAAGGACGGAGACTGCTCGGAGTCGGAGTGCGCCGGCCGGCTGGCTCTCGGCTTGCTACTGGCAGGCGTGGGGATCTGGGCCGGGCGCTGTTGGACCTCGGGATCTGGGTTGGCTGGTGTAGGTGCTGCGCTCCCGCGAACACTGAGTCACCGACGCCGGGGCAAAGGCTCTAATAGGTCCTCGTCTGAAGGGAGGAGTGGCCACTGCTCTTAAAGGGGCAGTCCCAGATCCATGGGGGTGGGGGCAGGAGTGGTGAGGAGGGGGAAAGACTGTTGGGGTGTGGCGGAGTCGAGCCCCACCCTCTCCAGCGCACCCCTAACTGCGTGAGGCTTAAGCTTCCCCTCTCTTGGCTCCTGCCTGCTCAGTACTGCCGGCTCCAAGCTTGCCCCCATTGCCTCAGACCTTCTGGGCTAGAGGGCAGAGCCAAGGAGGGAGAGTGGGTGGGCAAAAGGGTGGGGGAGAAAGAGAGGGAAGTGGGTGCAAAGCAAGGGAGAGGGTCAGGCAGGCAGGGCTGGGAGCCAGGAAAGTGGGGGGAGGGCTGAGGCTGGTGCCCATCAGTGTGACTCACCCTTCTTCCACCACTGGCTCCCCCTGTCCTCCCAGTAGTAATAGTGAGTCACCCCAACCCCCCCTCCACACGTGGGCAGCCCATTCAGAGCTGCATCTCAGTGTGCCAGGAGTGGGGTGGAGAAGGAATGCCTGGGTTCCCTGGGGGGAACAAAGTTCTGGGACCTGAGTTCCTTTATGCCCCCAATTTGGGGCCAGGGATCAAGGAGTTTGGGGGGTCCCTTTTTTGCTTTCTTTTGCCCCAATATATCTCCCTTCAAAACCAAGCATTCGTTTTTAGACCCAAGAAACAAGCCACAGTCCCCTAAAGAAGGCCAAGAATAGGAGCCAGGCACTTCCCTCTTCCATCTCCTGTCCCCTTCCTTTGGACCCAAGCACTGCTTGGGTTCCTTCCCCCTTCAGTCCCTTTCTACTGCTTACCCCACCCAGTCAACTTAATTTTTTTTCCCCAGAACTGTACTTATTTTAATGGATAATTTAAAACAGATACCAGAGCTGTGTGTGCATTCATTACGTTGCCAGGACACTAGGTCCCAGATTTCTGTGGTTCCCAGAGGGGCCTGAAAGGGGGAGCAGGGCTGGGGGCTGGACAGCCAATGTTGGGTCTCTATCCTGGTTTCAGCCAGAAAGAAGGTAGTAGGGGGCAAGAAGGTAGTGGGGGGCAGGAACAGCAAAGACCCCACAGCCTTGCTGGCTGCAAAGGCCAGCACCACATTCATCTCTACTTTCCTCTCTGGCCAGGTCCATTTTGCAGCTGGCTCTGGGGAGGGGCCAGGCTGTCTCACAAAACGAGATCACCCAGGTCCCCAGGGTTCGCTAGCTCAGGCTCTGGAGCCTCCATCCTCAGGCCTCACCAAGGACCCTTTTGATAAGCCTTCCACTCCCCTCCCCTCATCCTGGCCCCTATTCTGGTCCCATCAGCCACCTCATCCTCTATTTTTTTTTTTTTTTTTTGAGATGAAGTCTTGCTCTCTCACCCAGGCTGGAATGCAGTGGCATGATCTCGGCTCATTGCAACCTCCACCTCCAGGGTTCAAGAGATTCTCCTGCCTCAGCCTCCTGAGTAGCTGGGATTATAGGCACCCACCACCTTGTCCAGATAATTTTTTATTTTTATTTTTATTTTTAATAGAGATGGGGTTTCACCATGTTGGTCAAACAGGTCTCAAACTCCCGACCTCAGGTAATCTGCCTGCCTCAGCTTCCCAAAGTTATGGGATTACAGGTGCCAGCCACCACGCCCGGCCCACCTCATCCTCTCTAAGAGGTGACAGCACTGAGGTCTGGGCCCCATCTGCCTGCATGCCCTGCCCAACTGCCTCCCACAGTTTATCCTCCGATGAGCAACCAGGAAAATCAAATTATATTGCTACCTTGTACAGCTCCAGGATATCAGGGCTTCTCTCAAACACAAGGAAAGCAGGGCTGGACAGGCCCTCAGTTCTGGGTTCTGAAGCCTGGCCTTGGGGTGGATGAGGGACTGGAGTGGGATTAAGGCAGGAACTTTGGTTATTAGGGGAGGAGAACAAGGAAAGTTCTCATCTCAGTGAGGGTGCCTGGGCAGCATGGTGAGCATTAGGGATGCACCCGGGTGAGGGGGCCCAGAATATGGCTTCTCTGCCCCAGGGTGTGGCACCCACCCTCAGCTTCCCAGACAATAAAAAGTCTTGTTCTCCAAACCAGAAGCAGAGGCAGGAGGGTAAGAAAGTGAAACATGAGGGAAGGGCTCATGCTGTTCCCACTGCCACAGCCCCTCCCTGGCACTCAGTGCCCCCCGTTTCCCCTACAAAGCTGCTCGGCCTGGCTTCCCTTCCAGGCTGGAAAGCAAAACCACACTTAACCCTTCCTATCCTAGACCTCCCCCCTATTTTTTTGAGAATCTTGCTCTGTCACCCAGGCTGGAGTGCGGTGGCAGAATCATAGCTCACCGCAACCTTGAATTCCTGGGCTCAAGTGATTGTTTTATCTCAGCCTCCTGAGTAGCTGAGACTATAGGCTACCATGATAGAGATGGAGTCTTGCTATGTTGCCCAATTTGGTCTATAACTCCTGGCCTCAAGTGATCCTCACCTCAGCCTTCCAAAGCACTGGGATTATAGGCGTGAGCCACTGTGTCTGGCCAGACCTCCCCATCTTGTGGAAAAGGTGCAGGAGAAAGAAGGAGGGCTTTCACCCCACATTTCACTACAAGCTCTTTCTAAAGGTTCCCTGCCACCACTATCAAAATAGCCTTAATCCTAAATCTGAACTTCAAAGTGAACCCTTATCCTGAATATTCAATCCTAACTCTGGACCCCAGATGTCGTAAGTCTGCTCTCCCTTTGCCAGGGCAAAAATCACCAACCCAGAAGCAGCATCCAGGTCCAGAGGAGCTGAGCCTGCTGGAGGTGAGAGGTGATGGGAGTGGTGACTAG
>NW_012104454.1:424546-440482 GCF_000951045.1 Mandrillus leucophaeus | reverse complement strand
GGCTAATTTTTGTATTTTTAGTAGAGACGAGGTTTCACCATGTTGGCCAGGCTGGTCTCGAACTCCTGACATCAAGTGATCCCCCGCCTTGCCTTAGCCTCCCAAAGTGTGAGATTACAGGCGCGAGCCACTGCACCAGGCCTGGGCACTTTATCTTGAAGACCAATGATCTTGGTGGGGGTGGGGGGGCTTCTCTGTGTTCTTATAGCATCCTGGTCTTCCCTCTGTGACACAGCAGGCACTCAGTGTTTCTATTCTTTTTTTTTCTTTTTTTTTTGAGATGGAGTCTTGCTCTGTTGCCCAGGCTGGAGTGCAGTGGCACGATCTCAGCTTACTGCAAACTCTGCCTTCCAGGTTCAAGCGATTTTCCTGCCTCAGCCTCCCGGGTTGCTGGGATTACGGGCACCCACCACCACACCCAGCTAATTTTTGTATTTTTAGTAGAGACGGGGTTTTACCATATTGGCCAGGCTGGTCTTGAACTCCTGACCTCAGCTGATCTGCCTGCCTTGGCCTCTCAAAGTGCTGGGATTACAGGCATGAGCCACCGCACCCAGCCTCTTTATTTTTTTAAGAGATGGGGTCCCGCTATGTTGCCCAGGTTGGTCTTGAACTCCTGGGGTCAAGTGATCCTCACCTCAGCCTCCCAAAGTGCTGGAATCACAGATGCCAGTCACCATGCCCAGCCCTCTCAGGGTTTCTTGGATAAACAAATGCATCTGGCCCTGCCAGTTTTCAGGCAGTGACTCTAGAGTTTTTGCATTTGTTTCTGCTTTAGTTTCATCATCTGCAAAATGAGGATGTGCAATAACTAAATAAGGTAACATATATTTCAAGGAGGGCTTCTTGGAGAAGGTAGATTTAGGGGCTTTACAGAGTTGCCTTATACATAGAGAATTCACTCGTTCAACAAATATTTACTGAACATTTACTATATACCAGGAACTATTCTAGACAACAGGGATACAGTGAATAAAACAGACAAAAATCCCTACCCTTATGGAGCTGACATTCCAGTGGAGGGAGACAGTCAATAAACCAAAGAAAAAGTTATAGTTTGTTAGAACATGGTAGGAGCTATGGAAATAAAAATGTAAAGCAGAGGCTGAGCATGGTGGCTCACGCCCATAATCCCAATGCTTTGGGAGTCTGAGACAGGCAGACTGCAGATTGTTTGAGCCCAGGAATTCAAGACCAGCCTGGCCAATATAGCGAAACCCCATCTCTAAAAAAAAAAAAAAATTAGCTGGGGGTGGTGGCACGTGCCTGTAGTCCCAGCTACCCAGGAGGCTAAGATGGGAGGATCACCTGAGCTTAGGAGGTCGAGGCTGCAGTGAGCTGTGATTGTACTACTACACTTCAGCCTGAGCAACAGAGTGAGACCCTATCTCAAAAAAAAGTTACATATATATGTGTATATATATATATACACACACACACATATACATACACATGCACACATTTAGCAGAATAGTGCTCACACAATGAATAACTTACATTTTAACAATCTTTATAGTTGTTGCATGTTTTCATACATTCTCAACTGGGTCCATAGAACAACCTGGAAATTATTTCCCTGCTTTGCAGGTGAGGCTGACTTTCCTAAAACTAGGTCTTAACAGGCCCAGTGCAGAACTGGGACCAGGTAGTCTAGTCTGGTCCAAATCCTGGACATGCTTCTCTGTCTTCTGCCACTTTGGCTGGAGGAAGTCTGTGCAGAGGTGCTGAAGTGGGAAAGAGCTGAGTGTGCTCTGACCTGCCGAGGGGCATGGGGAGCCACTAGAGATAAGGCTGGAAAAGTGGGAAGAGAGACGAGAAGGGAGAAGTGGGAGGTGGAGGCAGGGACCTGGTGCTAGGATGGGGCCTGAGGGAGAGGCTTCTAGCTTCCTGATAGGCCTTGAGGTCAAGGAGAGAAGGAAAGCATCAAGACTAGTGAAGAAAGGGTCAGAAGCACTGGCCTTGGCAAGAAATAAGCCAAACTAGGGTCGGGTGGGCTCAGCTGAGTGATGAAGCCAGGAGGGATTCCAGAAGCATGCTAATAATGATTAGTGCAAGGAATATTTATGGACTACCTTTATTATTAGGCACTAGGTACTTGCATTATTTTTTTTGGACCTATACAATAGCTCTATAAGGTAGATACTATTAATAGCCCTATTTTACAGATGAGGAAACTGAAGCCCAGAAACGTTAAATTATTCATTTAAGGTCAGGTTTCTCAACCTTGGCACTACTGAATTTGGGGCCAGATAATTCTTTATTGTCAGGAAAGGTTCTTTGTACTCTGAGATGGTTTGTAACATCCCTAGCCTCTCCCGACTTTTGGCCAGTAGCACCTCCCCTCCAGTTATGACAATCAAAAATATCTTCAGGCATTGCTTAACATCCCCTGGGGGATAAAATTACCCCCTATTGAGAATCACTTGTCTAAAGTCATATGGTTAGTAACAGAACTGGATTTTTTTTTTTTTTTTTGAGACGGAGTTTCGCTTGTTGCCCAGGCTGGAGTGCAATGGCATGATCTCAGCTCACTGCAACCTCCACCTCCTGAATTCAAGCGATTCTCCTGCCTCAGCCTCCTGAGTAGCTGGGACTACAACCATGTGCCACTACGCCCAGCTAATTTTTTTGTATTTTTAGTAGAGATGGGGTTTCACCATGTAACTTCTGACCTCAGGTGATTTGCTCGCCTCAGTCTCCCAAAGTGCTGGGATTACAGGAATGAGCTTCCACGCCCAGCCAGAACTGAAAATTTAATACGAGTTTGCCTGAATCGGAAAGCCAAGATCTTACCGTCAGGTGGCTAGAATCCTGGACAGGTAGGAGTCAGAGAAAGGCGACTCTTTGGAGGAGGGTCTGAGGAGGTGGAGGTGACTTGGAGATCCTAGGACATGGTTTGGGAATCTCTTTACAGTGAGTTCTTGAGAGAGGGTCTTATTCATCCTTTGACTACAGAGTATTAAACAACGATTAAAGTGCTAAGTCACTTGTGTGCAGGTGATAGTTATCACGTTGACAGTGGAAGAGTGTGCCCATTCTTTAAGTGGCTGCCACGTGCCAGGAACCAGGCTAGGGGCTATGTGGAGGTGATCCCATTTAATCTTCACCTCAGTCTTAAGAGGTAGATATTATTATCTGCATTTTATGTGTCAAGAACCCAAACTCCAGCTGGGAGCAGTGGCTCACACCTGTAATCTCAGCATTTTGGGAGGCTAAGGTGGGTGGATCACTTGAGGTCAGGAGTTCAAGGCCAGCCTGGCCAACATGGTAAAACTCGGTTTCTACCAAAAATACAAAAAAAAAAAAAAAAAAAAAAAATCAGCTGGGCGTGGTGGCATGCACCTGTAATCCCAGCTACTCAGGGAGCTGAGGCAGGAGATCAAGCCACTGCACTCCAGCCTGGGTGACAGAGTGAGACTCCGTCTCAAAAAAAAAAAAAAAACAAACAAACTCCACAAGGTTGAGTAATTGACCTGAGGTAGCACAGCTGAGTAGATTTCTTCTCACCCAGGCTCAGCAAGGGGAAATGAGGCAGGCTTATAGGTGATGGCGGGTGAGAAGCGGGCCCTTAGATGGAGCAAGTGAACGACAGCTATTTGTAAAGTCAGAGATCCCCCTCGCTCAAATGAAATCTCCCCCAAAAAGCACAATCTACTAAATGACAGGCAGAGCTTCTCTACTTAGGGAGCTTGAGGCCCCTGCCTCGTTGATCCCCCCAGCCCCGCTTCCAGGAGGCCCCTGGGCGCTGAGGAATAAGCCCCTTTCTTTATAAGTGGACTTCTGAGGCCAGAAGAGGAAAGATTTACCCAAAGTCACACAGACAGGCAGGGCCAAAACCTCCAAGACAGCACTCCAGCTCAGTGCCACGCTGCCACGGGAGACAGGGCAGCCACACTGGACAGATGACAAGGACCTGGTCCACTTAGGGACTGGCATGGGTTCCTGCAATGTGGGGAAGTGGCTGCTGGGCTCACTGAGCCAGCTGGGCTTGAGGGGCGACTGGATAATAAGTAGTAACTGAGCCCTCCCACCTGCCTAGGTCCCCCAGGTGACAAGCCTTTCACAATCAAGGTTACTACCTTAGCCTTCTCAAATTTCTTTGAGGTGCACAGGCAAGCGCCATTATCTGCATATAACAGCTGAGGAGACAAGAGGCTTGGGCAGGCTAACTGATTGTCTCCAGACCACACAGCTGATAAGTGACAGAAGCAGGCCCAAACCCCAGGTTTCTGCCTCCAGGTTAAATATACTCCCTCCCTCTTTGACCCAGATCCCAAGGAACCCAATCCAACAGCGGAATCCTACAGTCTCCCCAGGAGCTCCATTCCCGGCATTCCAAACCACCTCCCCCACCCAACCAGGCCCAAATCGCCACCCCACTTGTGAGTCTCAGGCTCCCTGAACTGTCACAATAGACACCAGACTATTGCCAGTCAAATAAATAGAAATCGGGCAGCAGGCAGAAGGAAATTCAGCAGAAATTCAGCAGTGACATCTCCTTCCTTTCTCTTGTCCATCCCCCAGCTTTGGCCCCTCACCATCTGGGGGAAGGTGTTAATGGGGGGACGGGGCGGGGCCCCAGAGGCGTGGGTGGGGCCATGTGGGCCGGCGGCGTCCCAGGCAAATCAGTAGGGGCGGGTAGTCGGACTGGACTCAGGCGGGGCTATTCTCCCCACTCCACACCCCGCAGCCTGGCAGCGAGGGCCTGACGGCTGCTGCTGACGCAGGCGGCTGCGTGTGGGCGGCCGCGTGTGAGTCTGTGTGTCTCTGTGTGTGCGCGGTTGCTGGGGCCTCCCCGGCCTCCTAAATGGGGGTTTCCTTTCCCTGTTGCCAAGGGAACAAACAGAAGCGCCACAACTCCAGGACTAGAGCTGGAGGAGAAGGCCCCCTCGCCACACGGCTCACGCCACTACACATTTCCAGGAAGTGAGGCGGAAAAGGATTCCCTTTCTCCCTTACCCCCATCCCGGTGTAAGACAAATGTCTGTGGAGTCTGAAGCTAGGGTGGGCAATTGCCCTGGGTTTGCCAGGGACCTAGGATAAGGGATTTTTTTTTTTTTTTTTTTTTTTTTTTTTTTGCTCTGTCTCCCAGGCTGGAGTGCAGTGGCGCGATCTCGGCTCAGTACAAGCCCCGCCTCCTAGATACATCTAGATGTGTATAAGAGACAGGTGCAGTGGCGCGATCTCGGCTCAGTACAAGCCCCGCCTCCCAGATTAACGCCATTCTCCTGCCTCAGCCTCCCTAGTAGCTGGGACTACAGGCGCCCGCCACCACGCCTGGCTATTTTTATTTTATTTTTTTGTATTTTTTGTACTTTTTTTTTTTTTTTAGTAGGACGGGGTTTCACCGTGTTAGCCAGGATGGTCTCAATCTGCTGACCTCGTGATCCGCCCGCCTCGGCCTCCCAAAGTGCTGGGATTACAGGCATGAGCCACCGCGCCCGGCCAGATAAGGGACTTTTAATGCTAATATAGGGACAGTTGTTCATTCAACCTGAAGTGCATACAATTTTGTGGGGAGGTCCTCTTTAAGAAATACAAAATGATCTTTTTGCAAATGTTATGGACATGGGATCGTGTGGAAAGTTTGGCAGGGCTCCTCTTGGGGCCTTGAAAGGGCCCATGCAACTGAGAGGCCCTGAAGCTTCACTTTCCTTTGCTGCATGGTGAATCCACCCCAGTCCACAGCCCATGCAGCCCCCACACTCCTCAAGGTCCCCTTTGAAGGCACTCCTCTGGCCTCAGGCCAGGGGGTCAACTGGGAAAGTGAACTCCCAGCCAGGAGGATGGTGGTGAATCTGCAGATTTCCTGGCAACTAGGGTGGAGCAAGGGGCACTCTCAGGAGGAGTGGGGAGGGGGGCTGCCAAGTAGGGTAAGGGGATGGCCGGGGTCTCCACCCTGTGGGATGGGGAAGGGACTGCACTTGGGCCAGCGTTTCATCATTCATTGCCTAGAAGTAGAACTTCTGAGCTGGGAGGAGTCTTAAGGCATCATGCAGCCCAACCACCTCTCTTCTAGATCCACATTAGTCCAACTCCCCAGATTCCCCTGTCCGCTATCCCTAAGCCAGCCCACAGGCCCGCCCCAGAGGAGCACCCCATTGGCCCTCTTTGCCGGGTGAGCTCAAACCTTGCACGGCACACCAAGAGCCCACCTCACTTTGGCCTTGACCTCTGAGGGGGCTCTCCATCAGTGACAGGTAATGAGAAAACCACTGGGGGAGGAGGGTGACAGGGGTCTGGCTGGGAAGGACAGGAAGACAGGACAGGAAGACAGGCTAAAGCTGGCATGCTCTCAGGTCCTGGCCCACTCAGGCTACCCAGGGAGGAGCTAAGGGGGCATCTGTTTCCTCTTGGCCACGGTCTCCTCAGTCCTACACCAGAGGAGGTGAAAATGGTGCTGGCTTCCTGATGCAGAGCTTCCTGGCCTGGGAATGCATTATGGGGTCCAGCAACACATTCTCATATGCCTTCTCTTCTCTCCCCTCGGAGCTTGGTGGAGCTAAGGTTTAGAGGTGGAGGGTGTGTTGGGGCTCACTGAGCACCAACCACGTACTAGGAGCTGTAGCCAGGCTGGGCTCCCAGCGAGATGTAATGGGGAAGAAGCAAAGGACCTGTGTGGCTTAGGGGGTGGGACCTCACTCAGGTCCCTTGGTGAATGGATCCAGGAGTGGAGGATGGACCAGAGAGACCTGGGCACAGAGGGTGAGTGGGGATGAAGGAGAGTAAAAGGGGGAAAGGGAGGAGGTTGGGGAGGAAGTCAACCATGAGGGAGGGGGTGAGGCCCACATTTAGAATCCAGGCCAGGGGGCTCTGGAAACAGAGGGGAGGCTCAGAAATTGAGGAGCGGGCAACTACCTCGGCTGACACCAGTGCTCCAGCCCCAGATCCTGTTGGGGCAAATATTTACCAGATGACAACAGTTGCTAAGCAAGGAGGAAGGAGGAGGGAGGCCAGTAGCTGCAGGCCCTTCCAGGCTCCTCCCCAACAAAAGCCAGCCTACACAGGCGTGAGCCACCTGCTCCCCACCCCAGCTGGGAGGCTGAGCTATACCCCTCCATACACGCACATCTTGGGATCATCCTGACCTCCGCCCCCCAACACGCCCAAGCTGGCAATACGCCAGAGGGCTGGGCTAGGCGAAATTAATCCCTGGGCTGCCAAGCCTTCCCTCTACTCTGGGACATCTCTTGGGGCTCAGACCTTGCAAAATGCCCCTTTCCCAAACCCTCCTTCAGTGGGGGCTGGGAATGGGGGAGCCAAGGAGTCTGGAAATGGTGAGGGAGGGTGCACTGAAGAATGGAGCCAGGATGTCCCAGGAACTGAGGCCGGGTTCGGGGAAGGAAAGCAGTGACTCCACTAGAGGCTTCGAAGGGGCAGGGAAGCAGGACTGGTGGAGCCAGAGAAGGGGGTCCAGAGGGCCACTCCCTACTCCGGTCCTTGCACAGTGGAGGGCCGTGAGGGATAAAGAAGGGGGAGGGTGGGGTATGTTCAAATGGAGCCAGATGTGGCCCTGTGATGTGGGCTGTTGCTGGCACAGGCACAGCAGGGGCAGGATGTGCCACTGCCGATGGAAAGGATTAGTCAGAAACTGGGAGGGGGCAGCCCCCGGAGAGGGGACAGAGGAGAGCTAGTCCAGGACCCCTTCCTCTTCCCCGCCCCAGTCAGGGCTTGCAAGGAGGGGTTGGCTAGGGGTATGTGCTGCCCTCCCATCTCCTCCTCAAGGGGGCCACTGTCTGCCCACCATCCTCAAGGTTCCCACCCATTTTCCTGGCTGAGCCTCAGCTACTCTATGCAAAATGGGGATCCTGGCACCCTCCCCACGGCTGTTAGAGGAGTCCCAGACAGAGGAAGTGTGAGGGCCCAGCACACAAGAGGGGTATACTGGGGATCCTCTTCCTTGGCGGCCTTATTAGGGTGAGGACCCTCCTCTGCAAGGCTTCTCCCTGGGGGTCGATCGCTGGCTTCTCATCCTCAGCCACAGGCCCTCTGGAAATTGGGATGCAGAGATGGGCGGGAAGGACTGGTAGGGAGGACACAAAGAGGAAGCTGCGGGGGTGGGAAGGAGGTTCCTAGAGCCCAGGGCTTCCTAGTGCCTATGGCGGTTCTCCAAGGTTGGAGGGTTGGCCAGAGCAGCTGTAGGGACAAAGTCCCCAGCTCAGCTGCAGCACCCATGGGTCCACTTTGAGGCAAGGATAGATGAGGGCTTGGCTGTGAAATGAAACTAGGGGAGAGATGGAAGCTGCACCACAAGGAGGGACTTCTCAGTGCCTCTGCAACAGCACAAGTCCCCAGGGAGAAGTGGGAAGAGATCCCAGGAAATAAGGCAGACCCGAAGGGTGGGCCGGGGCGCAGCAGTTACTGGAAGACCTATAGAAACAGCATGTGGGACCCTTGGAGAGCCAGGGCCAAGCTGGCAACCAAAAGACTGTTGTTTTCCAAACTCCCATCGGAAAGTTTGAAAAATACACATGGAAACGTGACTCACTGTCCCCTCCCCATGGCCCCCCTTTCCTGGTTTCTGTGATTTTTCTCCCAAGAGTTAATTCAAGTCACATTCCCACAGAAACCAAAGCTTAATGAGGGAGCACAAAGAGCCGGCTGCAGGAGGCCAGAGGCGCCCGGGAGGGGCTGGAAATGGAGATGAGCACTGGGTGGACCAGGGCCGACCGGGCTGTGGCGTTCTGCCCACTGTGGAACACCTCAGGTGGGGGAAAATTCAGCTCTCTCGAGGGTGGAGATGGAAGGGTTCATTCACACCACCTAAACCAAACCGTCTTGAAGACCCAGTTTTAAGGCAAGAATGAGCCCTTGGGTGCTCCCAGGCTTCTAACCAGAGGTGACAGAACCAGGACTGAAACCTGGGTGCGCTTGCCCTGCCTGGGTGTCTGCGGTATGTCAACTGCACCTTGCTGCCCTCTGTACCCCAGGCCCAGAGAACTTGCTGTCTGGCCTCTTACTCAGAATCCATTCATGGGGCCACAACTGAGGCTAGAAGTCCAGGATAGGGGAAGTGAGGAACACCCCTGAATTCACTCACCTCCACTCCACTGTCCCGCCCCCGTGTATCACGGAGCAGGTGCACAGGCACGTTCCTCCCTTTGGGCTGGAGAGCATCAAGGCCGGCCTGCCCCAAGAGGGTGTTTGTGAGCCAGGAATTCCCAGCCTGTCCCAGAGAGGCCAGGGAAGGTGAGGGCTTGGCACTGGGCCAAGGGTGAGTGGCCTTCCACTCTTAAGAATTCTTAGAAGAGGACCCCAAGTATTCCCAGGTCAGGAGTGATTCCTAAGCATCCATAACTCATCATCACTGCTTGGATATCTCAGATGGAGTTCACGTCTCCCAACACACAGCTCCACTATGCTCCTCCTTCCTCAGCCTCTCCTCCTTCATCTCCCTTGGCCAATGAGCCCCCAAGTCCTTGTGGTTCCTACCTCCAGAATTGTTATCTGTTCTATATACTACCTCCAACTCTCTGGTTTGCTCACCACCAACGCCCACCTAGGTAACTGCAGCAGCCTCCCAACCAGTCTCTCTGCCTCCACCCTTCCCTCTGCTCCTGTCCTTTCTCCTTCTCCTCTATAAACTATAGTGATTCCCTCCCTCCCTCCCTTCCTTCCTTCCTTCCTGGGTAACTGCGGCAGCCTCCCAACCAGTCTCTCTGCCTCCACCCTTGCCTCTGCTCCCATCGTTTCTCCTCCCCACAGTTATTCCCTCCCTCCCTCCCTCCCTTCCTTCCCTCCCTCCTTTTGAGACAGGATCCTGCTTTGTCATCCAGCAGGCTGGAGTGCATTGGTGCAATCACAGCTCACTGCAACCCAAAATTCCTGGGCTTAAGTGATCCTCCTGCCTCAGCCTCCTGAGTAGCTGGGACCAGGTTCATGCAACTGCACCCAACTAATTTTTTTATTTTTTTATTTTTTGTAGAGATGGGGTCTCACTTTGTTGCCCAGGCTGTTCTCGAACTGCTGGGCTCAAAGAGATCCTCCCACCTTGACCTCCTGAAAGTGCTGGGATTATAGGCATGAGCTGCCACGCCCAGCTCACAGTGACCTTTTCAAAACCAAAGCCTCATTTTCTTTCCAGAAGACTTTAAACTAACAGTGGCTCCACACTGTATTTAGGATAAGTCCAAATTCCTTGACCTGATTTGTAAAGCCCTCCGCGACCTGGGCTCTGCTTGCATCTCTAGCCTTATCTAAATTGCAGCAATCACAGTCTCTCTCATTGCTTCCTAATTTTTCCAGACATGGCACTTACTTTACCCTCTGATCAACTCCTACTCATCATCCAGGCTCAGCTAAAAGTGCCACTAAGTCTGGATGAAGCATCCCCACTCGCCACCAATATCCCTTGTCACACTGTCTGTGACATTGTCTGTGTATGTGTGCCTTCCCCCATTAGAGGGACTCCTCGAGGGTAGAGGCTGGGTGGATCTGGTGCTCTGCCAGCACCTGGCACAGTGCCTGGTGCACAGAAGGTTCTCAATACATATTTGAGTAGAGTATCCTCATTATAGCCCTGTCACCAACCAATACCCTCAACGTGCTCTACTCCTTCCTCTACTCTTCCCACACAGCTTACTCCTCAGCACCTCATTCTAAGCTCCCCTTCCTCCTGCAGGCCCCACCTTCACTGCCTCCCTTTGTCTGAGCTCCCTGTGCGCTGAGCTCCCTGTGTGCACTGCAACCAGGCCTCTCTCCAACCTAGCCTGGGGCACAGTCACACTAACAATAGTTAAGGAGAGCTACTGTTTACAGAGCACTCACCATGTGTCAGGACCTGTTCTAGGCTCTTTCCATTCCTTGGCTCATTTCATAACCAGCAGGAGCTATAAAAGGGGGTTGGCCCTATGACCTAACTTGTTTGATGGTTCATGACAGGTCCCTCCAGGAGATTATTAACTCCATAGTCATCATGTGTAAAGGAGATGGGGTATGCGCTAGGCCTCAATAAAAGTTTATCAAGGGAAGGAACAATATAATTGCTTCCCTTTATAGCAGGTCCTACCACTAGTAAAACATTATGTCTGGGCAGCCCTGGGAGGTGAGCATGGCAAGGTCATTATTCTCATTTTATGGAGGAGAACTCCCTCTAAAAGTGGGGAGGGACCTGCTTCCAGCCACACTGGTGGTAATGAGCTCTATTCCAAAGTGTAGCACCTCCAGGGCTATGCAGAGGGGTCCTGGGTGGTATGTGACAGGGAGGTGCTGTGCCAGGCTGGATAGAGCCCTTCCAGACCATTCATCCAGTGATCTCAGCCCTCACTGGGCATCAACATTGCTTGGAGAAAGGGGGCTTTCAAAACTGTCAATGCCCAAAGTCTTGGATATTTTGATTCAGTAATTGATCTGAGATGACACATGGGCATTTTTCTTTCTCTTTCTTTTTTTTTTTTTGTCACCCAAGCTGGAGTGCAGTGGCACGATCTCAGCTCACTGCAGCCTCTGCCTCCTGAGCTCAAGCAATTCTGCCTCAGCCTCCTGAGTAGCTGAGATTACAGCACTACGCCTGGCTAATTTTTGTATTTTCAGTGGAGCCTGTAGGGTTTTTGCCATGTTGGCCAGGCTGGTCTTGAACTCCCAAGCTCAGGTGATCCACCTCCTCAGCCTCCCAAAGTGCTGTGATTACGGGCGTGAGCCACTGTCCCTAGCCTAAATTATTTTTTAGAAATGGGGTCTTGGCCGGGCGCGGTGGCTCACGCCTGTAATCCCAGCACTTTGGGAGGCCGAGGCGGGTGGATCACAAGGTCAGGAGATAGAGATCACGGTGAAACCCGGTCTCTACTAAAAATACAAAAAATTAGCCGGGCGCGGTGGTGGGCATCTGTAGTCCCAGATACTCCCGGGAGGCGGAGCTTGCAGTGAGCCGAGATCGCGCCACTGCACTCCAGCACTCCAGCCTGGGGGACAGAGCGAGACTCTGTCTCAAAAAAAAAAAAAAAAAAAAAGAGACTCCGTCTCAAAAAAAAAAAAAAAAAGAAGAAATGGGGTCTTATTCTGTTGTCCCTTACTGCAGCCTTAAACTCCTGGGCTCAAGCAATCCTCCTGCCTCAGCCTCATGCGTAGCTAGGATGGAACTTTTATTATCAGTTCCATTTTACAGGTGAGAAAACAAAGTACGAAGGGTCCAATGTTGCACAATTAATAAATGGTGAAGCTGGGATTCAAACCCTAGAGACCTAGCTTCAAAGGCCACATTCTGAACCTGGACTCCATAGCTGTCAACCCCAAAGTTGCAAAGGAGCCAGTGGTAGAGCTAGGCCCAGAATGTAAGTCTCCTCTGGGCAGAAACGTCAGAGAGTCAGTGAAAGTGAGTAAACCAAGGTCAGAAAAGCCACAATCCAGGCCTAGAAGCCTAGTAGCTCCTAGGAGCTAAGGAGCTAAGGCCTAATTGCTAAGGAGAGGGCTCCAGGGCCCTCTCCTTCAAAGGGGAGGAAGGGGCTGACAGTGGGGAAGCCTTTGCCTGCCTGCCTCCCTCCCTGCCAAAGGGGAGCCCTGACCAGCCCCAGCTGAGTTGTCACCTCCCTGTGCTAATTGATGCAGCCTCCTAATTGCCCATCACAAGGAGGCAATTAAGCCCCGATTAGAAAGCCAGAGCTAATTAGTGCTCAGCTTCCCACAGCCTCTGGGTACCCCAGGGGTCTACAGGAACCTGCTGCCCACCCCCAGGGAGGAGAACTGTTGCTTGTATCAAGCATACTGGAAGTTTATGTTCCTCCCTTTCTCTCCCAAGGATGGGGGTGGGAGGTGTGAGCATCTTGGCTTACCCCTTACCTTTGCACTGCAGGGTAGCTCTATCTCTCAGTCCCACTAGACATGACTTGCCTTCCCTGACAACTGACAACATTCATGTCACCCCACAGTTCACAAGTACTCCCCCACCACCCCCTCCATCCTCCCTACAAGCCTGCAGGTAGGGTATCCTGAGTTATCACTGGGGCTCAGAAAAGGTAAGTGATGTGTCTGGGATCACGCAGCCCATTTTGATCACAGATCTTGTACTCCTAACTTACATATGTGAGAAGTCCTTCCCATGATCTCACCTCACTTATTCCTATGTAACATGGTAGACAGTTGGGCCGAGTTGTGTACCTTCTTTTCACATGGCATTTTAGGCTAGGTTATCCCATTTCATCTGTCTCACTCCATCTGTTTATCTACCTGACTCCCATCCCGAGAACTCAATGCCCATTTCAAGAAGTCCTTTCTGGGATTATAGAACCTGAAGTCTGCGGACAGGGAATCTAGTTCACTCTTCCATTAACTCGCTCTGTCACCTCAGAAAAATTGCTCCCCTTCTATGAGCCTCGGTTTTCACACCTTCAAAATAAGAGAACCAGACTGGAAGATTTCTAAGGTCTTTCCAACCTCCATCCCTTCTACTACAAGGGAATAGATGATGAGGGCCTGAACTACCCTCTTGCATGCTATCAAGGCCTGGGGTGAGATGGGCATACCCCTCTTGTACTGAAATTGTGTGGGCCCCAAAGCTGAACAAGAATGAAACTATCCTGACAGGGACTAAGAGAGGCTGGGAACTCCCAGGCTATAGCAGAAGCTGGAGGATGGGGTGATGATGGTGGGTGGTGTAGACATGATGATCACACACACACACGCACACGCACCCCTGTCCCTAGGACCAGGGCAGAGAGAAAATGGTGGGGGAGCCGCCATCCAGTTGGATGGAATGGAACCGGGGCCTACTCTCTTGGGTTTGGAAGAGAGTGAGAGGTAGGCTGGCTGCCCAGGTTCTGGCCCATATTAGGCCATGCAGTTTGCCAGCTTCCCTCATCAGTGTTGGGTTCACATAGGGCAAGGCAGGCAGGGAGGCTAGGGGACTTGGGGTCCATCTCCTCTGGGGTCTGAACCATCCTCTAACTCCCATGCTCCTGCTCCTCCTTTTCTGCTTTCTGGGCCTTCCCAAGCATGGTAAAGAGTCAGGCTAGCCTGGGTTCCAATCCTGGCTCTGCCACTCATGTCCTGCCCATGGCACCATGGGCCAGGCTGAGAGTTTCCTCTTTGGTAAAACAGGGATACCAGTCATTCTATAGGGCTGTCGTGAGCAATAAGTGATATGTGCATGTACAGCATGGAGCAAAGCGCCTGCCCCTTATTGGGGCTCAGTTCTGCCATCCCTCAGTTTCCCTGCCAGTACCTGGCAGAGATCCAGGGCCTGGGCTGGGGGAATGCATGCTCAGCAGCGAGAAGGAGCCACAAGGCATCCGGTCCCCAGCACCAGGTCCCTCTGCAGCCTTCCCTTTCCTGTGGTGAATCACTGCTCGCGGGCCATGGGGACCCAGGAGTCCCCAGCTTGCCACAAACACTACCATTGTCATGGAAACCAGGCCTCCCCTTCCTCTCTCGCTGATTGATTTCACCGCAGCTTCTCCCACATTGTGTCTGGTTCCTAGATCTCAGCTTTTGACTCACTGACTGACTTCACCGCCTCTCATTTCATGTCCTCAAGAGAATAGCAGCCTCATCAGGACCCCCAACCCCTCAGGCCAGTCCCTTTCCCTGGTGGCCACCACTTCCTTCCCTGCCATGTTAGGCTGGACATCCCCTAGGAAAACATCTTTCTGGGAGTGGTGAGCGAGAGTCTGCCCCGGAGCCCCAGGGCCTGGAACTTCGCCCAGGCCTCAGGATCCCATCTCTCCTGCCCCAGCAGAGAATCCTCATCGCCCAGGCATGAGATGAGCAAGCGCAAGGGAGGTGGCCACGGGGAGAGACCGACAGGCGCTGGCGCCACCTGCTGGCCCAGCGGAGACCAGCCCCACCTTCTCCTTCCCTGTGGGTACGTCCAGGCTAGTCCTGAGTGGCAGGAGGCCCTGACTGTGTCCTTCCAGAGGAGACAGTCGTCCACATTATTCATTCACAGATATTTACTCAGTGCCATCTGGGTGCCAAAGACAGCTTTCATCTTCATGGAAAAAGTAATTAATGTGTGATGAGTGCCTCCAAACGCCGAGGAGCAGAGAACCCAGCACCTAACCCAGTCTGCGGTTGTGTGGCAGGCCTGTCTGAGGAAGGGATGATTAAGCTGAGTCCTGGATAAGAATCACCAACATTTATTAAGCACTTTCTGTGTACTAGACAGTATGTCAGTACTTTACATGTCTCTTCCCACTAACTGCACAACGATCCCATGAGGTAACTGCTACTATTAGCTTCACTTTATAGATGGGAAAACAGGTTCAGAGATGTGCAGCAATTTGCACAGGGCTCACAGGTACTACACAGGGCACTGCCACCCACCTACAGGATCCTGCTTGAATAGCCAGGCAGAAGGGGAGAAGCAAGTGTGTTCCAGGCAGAGGAAATGGAGTGGGGAGCCCCTGGCTGTGCAGACACAGGAGGACAGATGGGTAAAGAAGACCAAAAAGGAACACCCAGGAAGGTGGAGACAAGCCAGGGAGAAAATCAAGAATTCCGAGGGAAAGGAGGCATGTGTTGGGTCAGAGGTCAAAAGCAAAGCAACGTAAAAGCTGAGACTAGACTCAGCATCACTCTCAGGGAGCCCTGGGCAGTGTGGGAAGGTGGGGAGCAGAAACACAGGAGGCCAGAGTAGATCACACCTCTGCTCAAGTCTCAGTGCCAGGGCTGGAGCCAATCCATAGCCCCTGAGTAGTCTGTGAAGGCCGCCTGGGAGAGACATGCACAGTTACGCACCTGGGAGGGCACGCAAGTGCCTCTAGGATATGGGCAATAAGTTGAACCAGGCAGCCTGAGTGTAACTCTCTAGGTTCTGAGACTGAACACAAGAATTAATTAGAAGTATGGGGAGGTAACAGAGTGGGGAGCAGCCTGACCTCTAACCCCCAGACTCCTGGGGGAGCTGGAAGAGGGCCTAGTACAAGGATGTTGGCATTAGAAGTGTCTTGGATGCCGGGTGCAGTGGTTCACACCTGTAATTCCAGCACTTTGGGAGTCCGAGGC
>NW_012104454.1:421650-424076 GCF_000951045.1 Mandrillus leucophaeus | reverse complement strand
CATTCTCCTACCCTCCCACTCTTTTGAGAAAAGGAAACTGAGATGGGGAGTGACTCATTCAGTATCACATGGTCATTTTTTTCCTTTCATTCATTCAATCAATCATTTACTCAACAAATTTTTATTGAATGCCTCCTCTATGCTAGGTTTTGGAGAGACACATCCCTTATTCATGGAGAGCGATCAGTCTGAGTAACACAAATACACAAACTGGCTTTGAAAGCACTGGGAGTTGGCTGGGCATGGTGGCTAACGCCTGTAATCCCATCACTTTGGGAGGCTGAAGAGGGCCGATCACCTGAGGTCAGGAGTTCAAGACCAGCCTGGCCAACATGGTGCAACCACATGTCTAATAAAAATACAAAAATTAGTCGGTAGCTGGGCATGGTGGCGTGCGCCCGTAGTCCCAGCTGCTCGGGAGGTTGAGGCAGGAGAATTGCTTGAACCCGGGAGGCGGAGGTTGCAGTGAGCCGAGATTGCGCCACTGCACTCCAGCCTGGGTGACAGAGCAAGACTCTGTCTCAAAAAAAGAGGATATGACTCCTCCACTTCAGCTCAGGTCTGAAGGATGAGTGGGAGATAGCCAAAATGAGAGAGAGGGTTCGAGGCAGAGAGAACAGTGTGTGCAAAGCCCTAGAGGATGGAGAGGGACTGTCTAGGAGCATGTGACCCATGTATACTTCTCTTGATAGACTCATTTTACTAGCAGTGACTGAGAGGAGGTGTATGCATGCTTAGGGATCCCTTCTGAGCCATCCACCAAGTCACATCAGTGAGTTAGCAGCACTATTGAGTTCTTGCTGTGTACAAGCCCCAGACCAGGTGCTGGAGAATAGAGGAACCCAGTGATGGGATATACTAAACCTCATGCAGACAGTAGCCCCTTGGAGATCAGATGAGGGCAGGCTGTGAGGGCCCAGGTGTGGGAGTGGGGATGGAAGGGGAGAGGAGAGATGGAGCTGGATGTGGGAGTGAAAGGTATGCCAGAAAAGCAGGGGGAGAAGTGGAATGTTTGGCAATGTATGGGCGAGGGAGAGGGCATTCAAGAGGGAAGGATGGATGAGCACGCAGAGTTTCTGAATGGCAAACATTTATTAAGCACCTACTTTGTGCTGGGTGCTGAGAATACAGGAGTAGACTAGATCCAGTCCCTGTTCTCAAAGAGCTTCCAGTGTACTGGGGAAACAGAAGTGTAAATATGCAGTTACAATAGAGCATAATGAATTGTAAGGGATACCAAGAAATGACCAGGGGAGATTTCTAGGAAAAAGTGACATGTAGCTGGGTGCAGTGGTTCACACCAGTAATCCCAGCACTTCGGGAGGCCAAGGCAGGCAGATCACTTGAGCTCCGAAGTTTGAGATCAGCCTGGGCAATATAGAGAAACTCTGTCTCTACAAAAATTACAAAAATTAGCTGAGCATGGTGGCGCACGCCTGTAATCCCAGCTACTTGGGAGGCTGAGGTGAGAGGATGGCTTGAGCCAGGAGTCAGAGGGTGCAGTGAGCCAAGATTGTGCCACTGCACTCTAGCCTGAGTGACAGAGCCAGAACCTATCTAAAAACAAACAAACAAACAAACAACAATATGTAAATTGAGTCCTGCAAGATGAACAAACATTAACCAGGTGAAGGGTCAGGGAATAGCAGATGATGATAGCACAGGCCAAAGCCCTGAAAGAAAGTCCATGTGGGCTGGGCGTGGTGGCTCACACCTGTAATCCCAGCACTTTGGGGGGCCAAGGTGGGCGGATTACCTGAGGTCAGGAGTTCGAACCAGCCTGGCCAACATGGTGAAACCCTGTCTCTACAAAAAATACAAAAATTAGCTGAACGTGGTGGCAGGCATCTGTAATCCTAGATACTTGGGAGGCTGAGGCAGGAGAATTGCTTGAACCCAGGAGGTGGAAGTCGTAGTGAGCCGAGATTGCACCGCTGCACTCCAGCATAAACACGGCAAGACTCCTCCGTCTCAAAAAAAAAAAAAAAGAGAAGAAAAGAAAGAAAGAAGAAAGTCCATGTGGCTGGAGTACAGAATGGGAAGGAGGGGCAGGATGGGCTGGACAGGTGGGCAGGAGCTGGCCAGGACAAGGACATCATCGCCAGACTAAGGAGTGTGAATCTAATGGCAATGGGGAACTAAGACGGTGCTTTTAGCAGGAACATTTCATGATCACATTTTTTTTTTTTTTTTGAGACGGAGTCTCGCTGTGTTGCCCAGAGCTGGAGTGCAGTGGTACGATCACAGCTCACTGCAACCTCCACCTCTCAACTTCAAGCAATTCTCCTGCCTCAGCCTCCCAAGTAGCTGTGATTACAGGCACCTACCACCAAACCCAGCTAATTTTTGTATTTTTTGTAGAGATGGGGTTTTGCCATGTTGCCCAGGCTGGTCTCAAACTCCTGACCTCAGGTGATCCACCTGCC
>NW_012104454.1:415739-421515 GCF_000951045.1 Mandrillus leucophaeus | reverse complement strand
GAGATGGAGTTTTGCTCTGTCACCAGGCTGGAGTGCAGTAGCGCAATCTTGGCTCACTGCAACCTCCACCTCCCGGGTTCAAGCAATTCTCCTGCCTCAAGTGAGGTTTCACCATGCTGGCCAGGATGGTCTCAATTCCTGACCTCGTGGTGATCTCATTTTTTAAAAAATGATCTCTCTGGGCTGGGTGCAGTGGCTCATGCCTATAATCCCAGCACTTTGGGAGGCTGAGGCAGGGGGATCACCTGAGGTCAAGAGTTTGAGACCAGCCTGGCCAACATGGTGAAACCCCGTCTCTACTAAAAAATTAGCTGGGCGTGGTGGCGGGCACCTGTAATCCCAGCTACTCGGGAGGCAGAGGCAGGAGAATCACTTAAATCCAGGAGGCGGAGGTTGCAGTGAGCCAAGATCGCGCCATTGCACTCCAGCCTGGGTGACAGAGCAAGACTTTGTCTCAAAAAAATAAAAATAAAAAAATAAGTATCTGGCCACTGTGTGGAGAATGATTTGAAGGGGGCAGGGGAGGCAAGAGTGGGAACAGGGGAGGCAAGAGTGGGGGCAGAGCAGGCAGAGGATATTAGAGGCAGGAGGTGAGGATGGCTTGGATCAGGATGGTAGCAAAAGGTGAGAATGTTATGGACTTGGGAAACGTCTTGATCCACAGTTGAAAGGACTTGTTGATGGACTGGATGGGAGGAAGTTTGGGGAAAGGGAGGAATCATAGATGGCTCCAGATTTCTGGCTGGAGCAACCAGGTGGATGGTGATGTCATTTACCGGAAGCTGGAGAGGAGCCAGTTTGGACTGCTGTGGGCAGAGCCAGCACTAAATATTCAGGGCTCCTAGTTCCCAAACCAGCAGCTGCTTTCCCTGGGGGCTGCTGGACAAAACCATGGAGAGAATTCAGGACAGATGAAAGGGAGTGTGGGGAAGGAGTGGGACAGACGCAAAGGAAGCAGACTAAGAGTAACAACAGCTAACTAATGCTGGTATAAATTCTCACATGACCATCCTTTCTTTCATTTTTTAATTATTTTATTTTATTTTGAGACAAGGTCTCATTCTGTTCCCCAGTCTGGAATGCAGTGGTGTGATCTTGGCTCACTGCAACATCCACCTCCCGGGTTCAAGCAATTCTCCTGCCTCAGCCTCCTGATAGCTGAGATTACAGGTGCATGCCACCATACCCGGTTAATTTTTTGTATTTTTCGTAGAGACGAGGTTTCACCATGTTGGCTAGGTTGGTCTCAAACTTCTGACCTCAAGTGATCCACCTGCCTCGGCCTCCCAAAGTGCTTGCATTCCAGACAGGAGCCCCTGCGCCTAGCCTTTTTGTAAATTTTTGAATAGTGATGGGATCTCGCTCCATCACCCAGTCTGGAGTGCACTGGCACGATCACAGCTCACTGTAACCTTGAACTCAAGTGCTCCTCCCATCTCAGCCTCCTAAGTAGCTGAGACTACAAGAGCACCTCACCATACCTGGCTAATTAAAAAATATGCTTTTGGCTGGGCACTGTGGCTCACGCCTGTAATCCCAGCACTTTGGGAGGTCGAGGTGGGTAGATTACCTGAGGTCAGGAGTTCAAGACCAGCCTGATCAACGTGGCAAAACACCATCTCTACTAAAAATACAAATATTTGCCAGGTGTGGTGATGCATACCCATAATCCTAGCTACTGGGGAGGCTGAGGCAGGAGAATGGCTTGAACCCAGGAGGCGGAGATTGCAGTGAGCCAAAATCGTGCCACTGCACTCCAGCCTGGGCAACGAGAGCAAAACTCCATCTCAAAAAAAAAAAATTTTTTTTTTTTTAGCGATGGGGTCTCGCTATGTTGTCCTGGCCAGATAGCATGACCGTCCTTTCTAAATTAGCCACCTCAAACCTTTCTGCCCCCATATCCTGGTTTATTTTTCTTTGCAGTGATGATCACTACCAGAAAGTACATTATCTACTTGACTACTGTCTGCCTCCCTCCCCCATAGAATATCAGCTCCGTGCAAGTAGGGACCTTGTCTATCTTGTTCTCTGGGGTATCCAGGGCCTAGAATAGTTTCTGACACAGCATGTATTTGATAGATATTTATTGGATGAAAAGCTGTTTTTTTTTTTTTGAGACGGAGTTTCACTCTTGTTGCCCAGGCTGGAGTGCAATGGTGCAATCTCGGCTCACTGCAACCTCTGTCTCCTGGGTTCAAGAGATATTCCTGCCTCAGCCTCCCGAGTAGCTGGGATTACAGGCATGTGCCACCATGCCCAGCTATTTTTGTATTTTTAGTACAGAAGGGGTTTCTCCATGTTGGTCAGGCTGGTCTCCAACTCCCCACCTCAGGTGATCTGCCCGCTTCAGCCTCCCAAAGTGCTGGGATTACAGGGATGAGCCACCACACCCGGCCATGGATGAAATGTTTTAAATCCTTACAAGGTAGATATTATTTCCCTTCAGACCCAGGTCAGTTGGACTCAAATGCCTGTTTCCTCCTCAGCCTGTCCCATGAACAGTGTCTCCCAGAAACTCAGACGGGCGCCGGACATGAAGCCAGGTTTAGGCAACTGGAGGGGTCTCCAGGTAACCTGGGGAGCTGCTCAGACCCACGGGGATTCCCAGATCTCAGCTACCTGGGTGTTCGTCCCGAGTCAGGAATAGACTGGTAGCATCATTGTCCCCCATGTGTTGGATGCCAGAAGCCCGGGGCAAGGAGAAGCTGGAGATGACACCTGAGGAGGCAAGCCCAGCATGGAGCCCTGGCTGAGCAGAGAAGCCACACTTGGGCCCTAGTGAGGATGCTCAGGCTAGAGCCACTTCTAGGAATTGGCCTGCGGCGCCACCTGGTGGCCAATGTTCAAAGACATGCTTCTTTGAACCCGTCCCCTGATCCCTAAGATCCATGCAAGCCAGCCACCTGCTCAATCAGCAAGTCTCCCTGGGCACCTCCAGCACCAACTTCCAGACATCCCTCCAATTCTCTCCCTTCGAATGAACCTCACCCATCCTTCAGATCTATTTCATCCAGGAACCACTCCCTCCACCCTCTGTGGCCTCCAAGCACTCACTGAGTATCACTGTCTACCTCTGGGGTCCCAGGCTCTGGAGCCAGATTGCTCTGGTTTTGAACACTGAAGTCTACTTACCAGCTCTGTGATCTAGGAAAGTTACTTAACCTCTCGGAACCTCAGGTCCCTTCAGATGAAGCAGAGACACCAAGTCCATCTTCACAGAATTGTGAAGACCATTATATCAAGTCTGAAAAGGCCAGAACAGAGCCTGGCACCAAACATGCATTCAGGAAGTGTGAAGTCCCTTCCCATCCCTCCCTCTGCCTTTCTCTTCCCTTTCCTGAAAAAAGAAGCATGACAGATCAGAAAGCAGAAGGGAGTCACAGGACTCGGGTTCTCTGGGCCTCAGTCTCCTCTGTAAAATGAGCACATTAGATAATTGATGAACTATTCATTCACTCATTTCACTACTCATTCATTCATTCAACTTCTAGTCCAGCTCTGACATTCTATACTATATGCCATCAATTCAGCTGTGCCAGACTGCATCTTGCATTGCAGAATCCCGTTAGTACCTAGCACAGTGCCTGGCACAGGGAGAGCAATTAGAAAATCCTCAACGACCTAGGAAGGGCATGTTTACTGCCTCCCCCTCCCTGCCCCAAGACAGCATCCAGCCCCTGGCTGGCACCAGGTGCCCCTCCCCCTCCCTCACCCCAGCTCGGAAACCAGAGCTGGCGCCACTGAATGTGGAATCTGGGGACCAACTGTCACAGCTCCAGTATCACCCGCCTCCTGGACGCCTGGGTCCAGCCCTGAGTCCCAGAGGGGCCTCATCAACCAGCTGTCCTAAGGGGCCCAGACTCCGTCCCAGTCCCTCTGAGTTGCTCTCCCTGGGGAAATCAGACAGTGCAGGGGACCTGGCAGGGGGAGTGCCAGGGTAGTCCCAGGGGAGGAGCAGAGATGTTTGTCCAGCTCCAAACCTAGGATGAGCCTGCAAAGCCCTTGGAGATCAGATCCACAACAACAGAAGGACTCACAGTGACCTCTCTCCCCAATCTCTGTAGCCCTCAGAGTCCCAAAGACCTTTTTTTCTTTCTTTCTTTTTGAGACGGAGTTTGGCTCTTGCTGCCCAGGCTGGAGTGCAATGGAGGCCAAGGTGGGCAGATCACAAGGTCAGGAGTTTGAGACCAGCCTGACCAACATGGTGAAACCCCGTCTCTACTAAAAATACAAAAATTAGCTGGGCATGGTGGCGTGCGCCTGTAATCCCAGGTACTCAGGAGGCTGAGGCAGAAGAATCGCTTGAACCCAGGAGTCAGAGGTTGCAGTGAGCCGAGATCACACCATTGCATTCCAGCCTGAGCAACAGACTGAGACTCCATCTCAAAAATAAATAAATAAATAAATAAATAAATAAGGGTTGGGCATGGTGGTACACGCCTGCAATCCCAGCACTTTGAGAGGCCGAGGTAGGGGGATCACTTGAGCTCAGGAGTTTGACACCAGCCTGGTCAACATGGCAAAACCCCATCTCTACAAAAAATACAAAAATTAGCCAGGCAGGGTGCGCATGCCTGTAGACCAAACTACTCAGGAAACTGAGGTGGGAGGCTCGCTTGAACCTGGGAGTTCGAAGTTTCAGTGAGCCAAGATCATGCCACAGTATTACAGCCTGGACGACAGAGCAAGACCCTGCCTCAAAATAAACAAACAAATCAATCAATCAATCAATAAAATAAAATAGGCTGGGTGTGGTGGCTCACGCCTGTAATCCCAGCACTTTGGGAGGCTGAGGCAGGCGGATCATGAGGTCAGGAGATCAAGATCATCCTGGCTAACACGATAAAACCCCATCTCTACTAAAAATACAAAAAAAAGTAGCCAGTTGTGGTGGCACATGCCTGTAATCCCAGCTACTCGGGAGGCTGAGGCAGGAGAATTGCTTGAATCCGGGAGGCAGAGGTTCCAGTGAGCTGAGATTGTGCTACTGCACTCCAGCCTGGGCGACAGGGCGAGACTCTGTCTCAAAAAATATATAAAATAAAATAAAATAAAATAAATAAAATAAAATAATATAAATAAATTAGATGAGGTCTCACTTTGTTGCCCAAGCTGGTCTCAAACTCGTGGGCTCAAGCGATCCTTCCACCTCAGCCTCCCAAGGTGCGGGGTTACAGGCATAAGCCACCATGCCCTACCCCAAAGACCATTTTGTCCTTACATTTAATCCTGTTTACCCACGTTCTCTGGGTCATGTAGGCCAGTTTCTGTGTCTTACTGAGGGTAGGGATCAAGTCTCACATTTCTTTTGTGTGGCCTACAGAATTTTATTCCATATTCTCATTGATTAAAATTAATTAATGCTAGTGAGATTTGGACTGCTGATATAAAGTAAAAAAAAAAAAGAAAACAAAAAAATTAAATTAATGTGTTGAGTACATTCTATCAAAGGAGAGAAAACTGGCTGGACCCTTAGTAGGAAGGATGGTGGTTAGATAGCAACACAGACTTCCCACAAGAAAGGGATATTAAGGAAAAAAAGGCAGAGACCGGGATGGTGACTCACACCTGTAATCCCAGCACTTTGGGAGGCCGAGGCGGGCAGATCATGAGGTCAAGAGATACAGACCATCCTGGCCAATGTGGTGAAACCCTGTCTCTACTAAAAATACAAAAATTAGCTGGGCGTGGTGGTGCGCGCCTGTAGTCCCAGCTACTCGGGAGGCTGAGGCAGGAGAATCACTTGAACCCAGGAGGCGGAGGTTGCAGTGAGCTG
>NW_012104454.1:409667-415014 GCF_000951045.1 Mandrillus leucophaeus | reverse complement strand
GATAGAGAAGGCCTCCTGAGAGAAGTAGGAAGATGGGGGAGATGACCTCTCTAAGGGCCAGTCTGCTTGGTAAGACAGCCTTGGTGGCAGCCTCCTGTGTCTTCCTCCCTCAGGGTTCTGAGAAATAGGGCTAAGGAGGGGCAAGTGTTAGGTGTGCACCCCCATCCCTTGGTACTGAATGTTCAGACAGTGATAACAGGTGCTCAGAAGTGCTCAGAGGAAAGAAGGGATACAATTCCTGGCCGGGCGTGGTGGCTCACGCCTGTAATCCCAGCAGTTTGGGAGGCCAAGATGGGGGCGGATCACCTGAGGTTAGGAGTGCGAGACCAGCTGGTCAAGATGGCGAAACCCCATCTCTACTAAAAGTACAAGAATTAGCCAGGCGTGGTAGTACATGCCTGTAATCCCAGTTACTCAGGAGGCTGAGGCAGGAGAATAGCTTGAACCCAGGAGGCGGAGGTTGCCGTGAGCCGAGATCACACCACTGCACTCCAGCCTGGCAACAGAGCGAGACTCTGTCTCAAAAAAAAGAAGGGATACAACTCACAAGCACACAGTCTGGATCATCCACCCCACTCCTATCTCCCAACCTCCACAAGAACCCTGGAATCTCCACTGGGTCACCTTTCCTGCCCTGCAGCCTGGCTTGTGTGTGTGTATGTACTCAACAACTCAACAGGGTCCTTTGTTCCCCCGGCATGAGGCCAGAAGCCTGGCTTGTGCAAGAAAGACAGAAAAGAGAGAGAGAGAGAGAAAGAGAGAGAGAGACAGAGAGAGAGAGTCAGAGGTCACCTGCATTCCAGGGTTTAACAGGAATTATTTTTAGAATTATTTGCTATTTGTTTGGAATGATTTTATTTCAGCAAGTCTAGACCTAGAAGTGACTTCAAGTGACCTATGATGGGTCAGAGTAAATCTCCTCCAGTGCCCGGCACATCTCAGGAGCTCAATAGGAAGTGGTTGGCTGAATGAATGAATGAATGAATGAACAAATGAAAATTCCTGAAGAACATAATCTGGCTAAAGTCAAACACAAGGGGAGAACAACCAGGGCCAGGAAACTAAAACTGATTGAACACTTAAGATAGCCAGGCACTGTGTTAGGACCTTGGCCTATTTTATTTTTTGAGACAGAGTCTCCCTCTGTCACCCAGGCTGGAGTGCAATGGCACAATCTTGACTGCAACCTCTGCTTCCTGGTTCAAGCAACTCTCATGCCTCAGCCTCCCAAGTAGCTGGGATTACAGGTGTGCACCACCACGCCCAGCTAATTTTTGTATTTTTAGTAGAGACAGGGTTTTGCCATGTTGCCCAGGCTGGTCTCAAACTCGTGGCCTCAAGTGATTCACCCACCTTGGCCTCCCAAAGTGCTAGGATTACAGGAATGAGCCATCATGCCCTGCCAGAGCTTGGCTTATTATTTCAATTTTAGAATAAGGAAACTGAGGCTCGGCAATAAATGACTGCCCAAAGTGGCAGAATAAGCAGCATGTTTATCTCTGGAGACCTGCTCTTTCCTCCTGACACCATAAAGTTGTAAAAATGCAGTTACGGCCGGGCGTGGTGTCTCACGCCTGTAATCCCAGCACTTTGGGAGGCCGAGGCGGGCAGATCACGAGGTCAGCAGATCGAGACCATCCTGGCGAACACGGTGAAACCCCGTCTCTACTAAAAATACAAAAAAATTAGCCGGGCGTGGTGGCGGGTGCCTGTAGTCCCAGCTTCTAGGGAGGCTGAGGCAGGAGAATGGCGTGAACCCGGGAGGCAGCAGAGCTTGCAGTGAGCGGAGATCGCGCCACTGCACTCCAGCCTGGGCAACAGAGAGAGACTCCGTCTCAAAAAAAAAAAAAAAAAAAATGCAGTTACACTCAACGTTCCCCTATTGAGCTTCTGTTCTGGGCAGGGCTGCATGCTAGGTTCTGCGCCGCTAGGGTTGGGGACCATGATGAAGATGAGAGACATAGTGCTGTTCTCCAAAGTCCCGAAGGGGACAAGTATGCCACCTCTACACCTTTCTGGTCATAAGGCAGAGAGTGGGGAGTGTTGTTTAAGTAAGACCTTCTGCTCTCATTGCCATAATTCTGGATTAGGCAGGCGGGGAAAAGGAGAGCCTGTAGACAGAAATCTAGCTTCTCAGTTGAGGGAGGGGGCCTCCTGAACAAAGGAAGCCACCAGCCTCCGGGGGACAGCGAAGGACTCGTAAAAAACGCTCTGAGAATCCAGCTCCTCAAGGTGCCTACTCTGGGCCTCCTCTGCACCTGGGCACTCTCCCACATGATCTGCAGCACACACTCTCATATGTACACCATGCCACACACCTAACTGCATTCACACACATATCCTTCACCCTCCAGGTGCCAGGCTCACATCTGCTGTGAAGGAAATTTGTCTGGAGTCCCAATGGGACCCTGAGGGTGGACATTAACTTACCCAGAGGACTGATTCATTCTTGTTGGTGGATCAGGGATGAAGTGGGTCCAGTAGGGACCCTGCCTCGCCCGCCCCACCTTTCAGTCAGCCCCTTCCCCATTCAGCAGCTGACCCCCTCCCCACTCATACATATTTGTTTCTGCCCTTTGTTTTCCTCCCTGGCCAAATCCCCAAGGCTTCTTTGGTGATTAACCTCCTGCTTTAATTAGCTTAGTGGGGAGGAAAGCAGAGGCAGGGCAAGTTCAGGGTGGGAGTCTGGGGGGAATCTCATTTCAGTGGGGACAGGAAGGCTCAGCTCAGCTGGTGGCCCCACAAAAATGCCTAGCACACAGCAAGTCCTATGCAACTGTTTGCTATTTCTATTAATGTGAAAGAGAGTCACCTGGTCCACAAAGCAAAAACTTTCTCCCAAAGAGACCCCATGGTCCCCAGTACCACAGTCTCTGCAATCCAGGTTCCTGGGACAGAAGGATGGGACAAGAGGCAGAAACAGACCACTCTCTAGGACTTTGTCTCTCCAATTCTTCCTCTTTCATTCTTGCTTGGTGGCAGTAGCATCAAATCCCACAATAAGGTTTACTGTTGATCTTATGTTAAATCCCCAGTCCAGGGGGCAAACTTCCCCAATTCCAGGGCCCTCCCGGGTTCCTCAGTCAAGGTTCTCCTTCCCTGGATCTTCTGCCTAGCAAAGGAAAAAAAGCCCTGCAATGTGCCAACTCCGCTCCCCCCGCCCCCACAAACCCACCCCTTCTGAGATCCTCAGCTCAGGTTCCAGCACTCCCATTAGTGTGCAAACTCACTCTTTCCAAGAAACAGTTTAGGGAACTGGGCTAAACAGCTCAGCCCTCAAGGCCCCACATTGCTAAGTCTGTGAAGTCAATTCATCTGTTCCCTTGCCTCTCAGCAGGACTTTACCTTACAAACTAGTTCAGATTTTTGTTTTTCAAGTCACTCCAGAAAAGGACACCTTACCACTGTGGCTCACCCACCCACTGTTATAAAACTCTATGGAAGTTCTTCTTAAAGTCTGACCTCCAGCCCTCAAGCTGCAGTGCCATCCCTTCTTCCCTTGGGAAAGATCCAGACACAAAAAGGGTGATATAAAATAAATGCAGAAGATACGGGGTAAAGGGAGAAGAAAAAATTGCATTACACTCCACCTTCCTGAAACTCTAAAAGTGCCTAATTCTCCAAGCCTTACAAACTTCATTCTCACCGAATTTCCGGAGTCAAACGGGAGTGAATGGTTTTGTGTGTGTGTGTGTAGGCGGGGGCCAGAGTCTCAC
The DNA here is from genome assembly GCF_000951045.1 of Mandrillus leucophaeus. NCBI lineage: Eukaryota > Metazoa > Chordata > Mammalia > Primates > Cercopithecidae > Mandrillus > Mandrillus leucophaeus. The sequence continues at coordinate 411,298 of NW_012104454.1, read as the reverse complement.
TGGAATGCAGTGGCAGGATCTAGGCTCACTGCAACCTCCGCCTCCCGGGTTCAACCAATTCTCCTGTCTCAGCCTCCTGAGTAGCTGGGACTACAGGCGCCTGCCACCATGCTCGTCTAGTTTTTGTATTTTTAGTGGAGACGGGGTTTCACCTTATTGGTCAGGCTGGTCTCGAACTCCTGACCTCAGGTGATCCACCTGCCTCTGCCTCCCAAGGTGCTGGGGTTACAGGCGTGAGCCACCGCGCCCGGCCCTGAATAGGTTTTCAGTGGGAGAGGGGTGGAGGAAACAGAGTGGAAATTACGATGAGTGCTAAAGAACAGATCACCCCAAGCTGTATTCACAGCCCAGGCCTGAAGGAAGTCTGGGTTCCCAGTCCATCCTGGTCTCTCCTCCCTCCTTCTGTCACACCCAAAGCTCAAGGCCCTCACCCCAAACGGTTAAGTCACCCCAGGCCTTTAAGACTTTTCCTGCCTCCCCACTCTCCGTCCGACTCCCACTTCTATCCCTCCACTCTGTCAACCTCCGCACCTCATCACTCCACCGCCCTCCCGACCCCCTCCACCGAGCAGAAGGACGTGAACTAACTCACCTCCCAGTCGGTGCCTCTGAGATCTCCGAGACTGGAGGGGGGCGGGGGGCGGACGAGGGGAGATGGCTTGCTGCTTAGGGAGGAGGGGACCCCATCCTTTGCCAGGGGGTTGCAGCCCCAGCCTGGCACCCCTTCCTGGCCCCCACAATGCGCAGAGCCCAGCTCTCCCCCCATCGCTGCTGCGGGCTTTGTCTTCTCGGCCGAGAACCTTTCCCCGCGGCCGGGCTCCGGGATCGACTCTGGGAGAGCGGGAGGGGGACGCGGAGAGGGAGCGCGGCAGGGAGTGGGGAGAGGGGAGCGGGAGAGAAAGCCGCAGTGAGCGAGCGGGGACAGCTCCCCGCCCCCCCCCCTCATTTCCATAAAAAAGCGGGCCCCCAGGACCGGCCGGCGCGTGGAAGGAGCGGGTCCTGGGAGGGGGCGCGCGGCGTTAGCCAGCTTCAAAGCCGCTCCGTTTCCGCATACTACCCCTTCTCCCCGCACCCTCCCCTTACAAAATTAGGGACCTCGACTTCCATCCCACCCCTAGCTTGCCCGGGAGCTGCGAGGAAAGACCGAAGGGCACTATCCTCGGGTCAAGGAATTTGTCCCCGCGCCCCCAAGGGCGGGAAACTACAACTCCCGGCATGCCCCGGGCGCCCCCGGCGCGCCCCCCTCCCGTCAGTTCCATGCTGCTCCATCCAGTTCATTTAAAACAAAAGAGTTTGAGCGCTGGAAGGGGCTGGGCTCTATTGGGGGCCACTGAGCGCCGCTCCCGGACTGGGGCTCGGTGCGGGAGCCTAACGGGGGCGCCTGGACGGCGGGGGCTAGAGACTCCCAGGTCCGAGGCGGGAGGGGTGGGGGCAGAGATCCTGCAGCCCCCCGCCCCCCGTCACCCCCGGAGAGGAGAGGAGATCTGCTTTCTTGGTTTTGCTTCTCTTTCCCCCCACCCCCACCCCGGGGGCTGGGGCGAGGGGAGTCGGGTTACAGGGTGTTTGGGGAGGGGGGCTTAGGGGGAGGGTCTATCTTTCTATCTCGCTTTCTTCCCCCCTCCCCAGTTCTT
>NW_012104454.1:406841-408132 GCF_000951045.1 Mandrillus leucophaeus | reverse complement strand
GGGTGGGGGGGCGGGATTTGGAAATTGCAAAGAGGCTGGGCTGGGGAGGTGTGGGGTGGGGGAGGAGTGGGGGAGGAGCTGTCCCACAGTGGGGAACAATAGAGGAGCTGCATTCCGGCTGGGAGTGCGGGAGGAGGCCGGCTTCTGGCGGAGGAAAAGGAGAGGCGGGCCAGGGGGGCCCCTACTCCACATCCCACCTCATCCACTGGGAGTGCTGGGGGTTAGGGGGATTTCACCGAGAGATCCAGAATGGAGGAGGGGAAGATGCCACTCCCCTGCACAGCCCTCATTCCCCTGGGGCACTCCATCTCTTGAGATTTCTGATTTAGAAAGTTGGATTTCCTCTTGTCAGAAATTGGGGATCCAAAGCCCTGGAATTGGGTGGGGATGGACATTGCTACCTTTTCTTGGGTGTGGGGGTGGTCTTGGGAGGCCCCGGAATTTAATGGAGTCATTCTTTCCTCTTCTGCCTCCGCATCAGATGGGCTTGTCCCTCATAAAAGTAAGGGGATTTTTTATTCACAAAAGATAAGCCTGCCCCTCAGTCAAGTATATGGAAGTCCTCCCTCTTGTCTAACCTCCCTCCTCCTGCTGCAGTGTTAGTGCTCCTCTGTTTGACCTCTAGGAAGGTGAAGCCCAGTAGGTCTTCCCTTCAAGAGATGCTTCTTCAAGGTTGCAGAACCCAGGAAAAGACCCACCACCAGTTTTGCACCTCCAGGCCTCTAGCGTTTCTTCTTACTGGGATGTCTTGGCCTGTCCTCCTCACCCCAACCCCAACTGCTAAAGATACTTAGCTCTCATTTAAGTTTTTGGACCCAAAACTTAGAGCCAGAACCCAGGTGCCCATCAAACGATATATGAGTAGAAATGGTAGGAGAGGGGAGTTCACTGTTTTGCGACCCTCCATACCTCGAAAATAGAACAATCATTTACTGACATTAAAGCAGCAAGGATGTGGGCTGGACAACAGGTAGGACTTCTTAACTGCCAAGAGGTCTGAAGACAAGAGGGAACAAGCAAATTCTCCTTCTTAAGGTCTTTTAAAAGTGAGGGGAGGGGGCAGAGTGTGGTGGCTCACACCTGTAATCCCAGCACTTTGGAGGCCGAGGCGGGTGGATCACCTGAGGTCAGGAGTTCAAGACCAGCCTGGCCAACATGGTGAAACCCCCATCTCTACTAAAAATACAAAAAATTATCCGGGTGTGGTGGCAGGTGCCTGTAATCCCAGCTACTCAGGAGGCTGAGGCAGGAGAATCGCTTGAACCCAGGAGGCGGAGGTTGCAGTGAGCCG
>NW_012104454.1:402540-403597 GCF_000951045.1 Mandrillus leucophaeus | reverse complement strand
CGCCCCAGCCCCCCACCGCCCCCAAAGGGGCGAGCGACGCCAAGCTCTGCGCTCTCTACAAAGAGGCCGAGCTGCGCCTGAAGGGCAGCAGCAACACCACGGAGTGTGTTCCGGTGCCCACCTCCGAGCACGTGGCCGAGATCGTGGGCAGGCAAGGTAAGCGGGGCGCCGGGACCACTGAGAGGGACTGTAGTGGGGGCACTCCGTCCCTAGCGCGGAAAGTTCATTTCTTCCCTTCTCGCCCGCCTCCGGCTCTGTCCCTTCCCCACAAAGAGAGACCCGCCCCCTACCCTGATTTCCAAGTGCCACAAAGTTCCCAGCTACCCCTAGTCGGGACGGTTCTCCAGATCTTTCCTCCCCCAGAGCTCTGCCCTTAGACAAAGAAATATCCTCGCACTGGAAGAGGGAAAGGGGAGGGGATCGGTCTCCCAATCCAGGGAGGCTGTCCGGAGGGGGTGTCCACTCCCAACCAGAAAAACTGACGGAATGTGCAAAGAGTTACTCAGAAGCCTGTACTCTGATATCTGCTCCTACGTTGGGGAGGGGGCACCCCTGGGGCCCCCAGCCGCCTGGAGTTACAGACTTTGGGGGAGACCTGGCCCTCGAAGCCAGACTGAGTATCTGTCTCTTTGTTGGGCTGAGTGTAGGAATGGAAGGGGGTGTGGCCCAGGGGAGGGTCCCAGCCTGGGGAAGAGGCGGTGAGGGGGGCTGCTGAGAGGAGGGGGTCCTGTGGTCACCCACACACCAAAGTTGGACTGTCTCTGGGGTTTTGGAAGGGGTGTCTCCAAGGAAGTGCTACGTCCTGGCTTGGACCTCTCCTCTTCCCTCTCTGGCTTTTGTTCTGGGCTGGCCACGGCCTTGGGCCAGAGGCCTAGAGAGGGGTCTCTGGTAGTGAAAGAGTAGGACAGGGCAGGAGGGGGAATGCTGGGGGGCAAGAAACCTTCACCTGGAAATTTGGTGGAGGGCATGTGTCTGGGTCTGCTGGGAGGGGGTGCAGAATTGATCCAGCGTAGTATGTCTGGTACCACACCCTCTGCTGCTCCAGCATCCCTGGGTG
>NW_012104454.1:390990-400930 GCF_000951045.1 Mandrillus leucophaeus | reverse complement strand
AAAAAAAAAAAAAAAAAGTGAGGGGAGGGGCCCCAACCTACTCTCTCTCCCCCACCCCCCAATCTGCCAGCATTGAAGCAGCAGCCATCTGGAGTGGAGGAAGGAGGAAAAAATGAGCTCACCTCAGGTCTCAGGTTGGAGGGTTGGGGCACAGGCAGAAAAGTAGGACCACTTGGTTTCGGTTGCAGAGAAAAAGGTAATAGTGAATTGTGCTCAGAGAAGGGTGTGAGTGGGTCTACATGTGAATGGGGTTGAAAGTCGTGGGTGTGGGTGTGTATAGGAATGTGCTGTTTGTGTGCTGGGGAGGATGGGGATGGACAGTGGGATGTATGAAAGGCTGAAACACAGGGACTTGATGTGTGTATGAAAGAGGTGTATAAAAGTATACATTAGATTTTATCTAAATAAGTATTATTTAGATAAACGCACATCTCTTAGGTACATGTGTGCGAACTCACACACGTGACATGTGCTTCCCAAAAGGGCATGAGTCTTGGAAGCTCTGTGTGAAGGTAGGAGCAGGAAAGAGGAAGGTAGGTAAGGAGGAGAGGGACTTGTTCAGACCCCAGGTCAGCAGCTTTTAGAAACAGTAGCCCTTACTTTTCTCTCTAGCCTTCTCCCTCTTTGTCTCTCTTTGTCTCATTTTTCTTCTTTCTCTTCCTGCCTTTCCCTAACCTCCCAGCTTTAACTCACTCCTACTTCAAAGCAGGAGTGTGGATCCAAAATACCTCTCCCTCACCCTACTCAGCCCCAGCCCAGCTCAGTTCTCTTGCCCCCAGGGTACAGGGGGACAAGAGTGACACGGGGTTGGGCACTGTTCCCTCACACAGAAGTTTCTTTATTTCCATACTCCTCCTTTCCTCCTTGAAATTATGATTCTCAGACCCTTCCCAGTCCCCCACACCCTAATCGCTGCTGCAAACTCACTATGAATTTGAGGCCCACTGAGAGAAACTACTGAGTGGAAGGCATGTGGGGCAGTCATAGAGCAGATAGACTTCAGTGGTCCCTGGGTAGTTTGGAGGACACTTTTAATGATCAAGGGTCACATGAGTAGATTGTGAGATTACTGAGCACATTGGGGTTCTGTGGAAACATCAGGGTCAGTGACAGATGTGGGGGGTGATTAAGTGATTTGGAAGTTTGTGAGTAGCCAGGCATCAGTAGAGAAATTGAAGGAAGAGCAAATGTTGGGCGAAAGGAGTGTAGTTTGTGAATGGATTTGAGTTACCACCTTGTCTGGGAGGGTCAGTGATTATTTGGGGGTTTTGAGGAGTGAATGAATTTGGAGGGCCCTGAATGGAACTCAGGGAAAGTTAGTACTTTTTGAAATCTGTGGCTGCTAGAGACATTAGGTACATCTGAGATCTGATAAATGGGTTCTTCAAGTCAGGGTAGACTGTGTGTGCAGCAATGGGCATTTCAAGGGGTAGACTGAAGGGTTCCTGGGAGGCTAGGTATTTGGGTGAGGATGGAATTTATTGGTCCCAGCACAAACCTTGCTGTGTGTGATTCTTTGTCTCCCTCCTTCCCCGCCCTATCCCAGGCTGCAAGATTAAGGCCTTGAGGGCCAAGACCAACACCTACATCAAGACTCCGGTGAGAGGCGAGGAACCAGTGTTCATGGTGACAGGGCGGCGGGAAGACGTGGCCACCGCCCGGCGGGAAATCATCTCAGCAGCGGAGCACTTCTCCATGATCCGCGCCTCCCGCAACAAGTCAGGTGCCGCCTTTGGCGTAGCTCCTGCCCTGCCTGGCCAGGTGACCATCCGTGTGCGGGTGCCCTACCGCGTGGTGGGGCTGGTGGTGGGCCCCAAAGGGGCAACCATCAAGCGCATCCAGCAGCAAACCAACACATACATTATCACACCAAGCCGTGACCGCGACCCCGTGTTCGAGATCACGGGTGCCCCAGGCAACGTGGAGCGTGCGCGCGAGGAGATCGAGACGCACATCGCGGTGCGCACTGGCAAGATCCTCGAGTACAACAATGAAAACGACTTCCTGGCGGGGAGCCCCGACGCTGCACTCGATAGCCGCTACTCCGACGCTTGGCGGGTGCACCCGCCTGGCTGCAAGCCCCTCTCCACCTTCCGGCAGAACAGCCTGGGATGCATCGGCGAGTGCGGAGTGGACTCTGGCTTTGAGGCCCCACGCCTGGGTGAGCAGGGCGGGGACTTTGGCTACGGCGGGTACCTCTTTCCGGGCTATGGCGTGGGCAAGCAGGATGTGTACTACGGCGTGGCGGAGACTAGCCCCCCGCTGTGGGCGGGCCAGGAGAACGCCACGCCCACCTCCGTGCTCTTCTCCTCGGCCTCCTCCTCCTCCTCCTCTTCCGCCAAGGCCCGCGCTGGGCCTCCGGGCGCACACCGCTCCCCTGCCACTTCCGCGGGACCCGAGCTGGCCGGACTCCCGAGGCGCCCCCCGGGAGAGCCGCTCCAGGGCTTCTCTAAACTTGGTGGAGGCGGCCTGCGGAGCCCCGGCGGCGGGCGGGATTGCATGGTCTGCTTTGAGAGCGAAGTGACTGCTGCCCTTGTGCCCTGCGGACACAACCTGTTCTGCATGGAGTGTGCAGTACGCATCTGCGAGAGGACGGACCCAGAGTGTCCTGTCTGCCACATCACAGCCACGCAAGCCATCCGAATATTCTCCTAAGCCCCGTGCCCCATGCCTCCGGGGCCCACTCCACGGGGCCCACCCTGGACCTGTTTTCCACTAAGGCCTTTTGGAAAGCGGTGATTTGAGGGGCAAGGTGCTTAGAGATACTCGCTCGCTGGGGAAGGGGGGAGGGAGGCAGTGGTGGCTGGAGGGTGGGCCACTTTCAGAGCCTCTGGTCACCCTGTCCTGGAAAGATTGGGAGGGGGCCAGACTGAAAATTTTACTAGAGTTACAACTCTGATACCTCAACACACCCTTAAATCTGGAAGCAGCTAAGAGAAACTTTTGTTTTGCCAGAGGAGAGGTGGCCGCTAAGGCATTCTGACCTAAGGCATTCTGACGCCCTCTGCCCACCTCCCCCGCTGTGTGTCACTCCACCCCTTCTTGCGAGGAGGGGGTGGGTAAAAGGGAGAGGGAGAATTACCACCTGTATCTAGAGGTGCTGTTTCCAATCCCTAAGCCCTCTGGTCCTGACCTCCGACCTCCTAGCATGACCCTTTACCCCCCACCCCACCCCCATATCCTGTTTGTGAAACTGTCATCAGTTTCCAGCGGTGTAAGGGACTTGGAGCCCTATCAGAAGTTGCGTAGATCTTCTAGGGGTTGGGGGAGAGAAGCATGTCAATCATTTCTATGGCTGAAAGGCTCAGAAGCCATCTGTCCCCACAAAGCTGGGCTAGAGGAATCTGGAGAGGGGTGCTCCTCTCTGCCCCCGCCCCTCCCCCCTTCACTCTCTTCCCTTCCTTTGGGATCTCCCCTTTCCTCAATTCTTTCCTTTCCCTCCAGCTCTTTGCTTTGCTTTCTTTTGGTGGCTGTCACTCCCAGCTCTGTTCCTTATCTTTGTCTTTCTTCCCTTCCCCTTGCCCCTGCCCCTTCCAGCCCAGCTTTGGGGACACCATCCTCCTGGGGAGAAGTAGGGGGAGGAATATTTGATTGGTCCCTCCATTCCTCTTCAGGCATCTAGAGGCCCTCTCCCCAACTCCTCCAAAGAAACATCTCAAATTCTTAATGGAATGTATCCCCATTCTCAGTGAAAATGTGAGGAGGGGACTAATACTGGGGTAAAGGGTCAAACCCCTACCTTCATCACCTATGGGCATTATATTTAGGGAGTAGTTCTTGGGCTGGATATTCTGGTTGTGGAAGTGGGGGCGCCAGAGTAGTGTGTCTGCTATTTAAAGGAGCAGGAAAGGGCATGAGGCAGGAGGAGAGACTGGTGGAGGAAAGAGCTGCTCTTCCCATGCAGTGCCCAACTCCCTGCACCCCTCTCAACCTGACCTGAACCTTTATTGAATCCTTATTAGCTTGAATCCTTATTAGCTTGAATCCTCCATGCAAATCATGGAGTCTGTGTCCCACCCGATGTGGTTGAGGAGAAACCAGGTCTTCAGAGAGGGGTCAGCCTGGGGCAAAGCAGGATTGGGGGGCAGCAGGGCCTATTCTGAGAATCACATATTGTTACAGGCCTTGCACCCCCTTTGCTGCTTCCCTCATGCTCATTTGGGGCTGCCACCAGCTCTCCACCCTCCTGGTTCCGCTGGCCGGGCCAAGAGAGGATGGAGGGATGGGAGTCCCAGGAGATCCTTGTAAATAATGGGGTGGGACTGTTCTGAGTGATCGCCCGAGCACTTAAAGCTCCAGAGTCCCATTCTTCCTGGATGGAGCAGGTGGAGGTGCAGAGGGGATTTCCTCCTCTCCTTCCTCCTGTCGAGAATTAACACCTCTCCACAGCCTTCCCCTCCAGAACACCAGCCAGGGAGGGGAGGGGAAGGAGGTCACAGCCAAGAAAACTGCCCTGTGGCAACTTCCCTCCTTCCCGCCTATGTGAGCCATCCTGAGATGTCTGTACAATAGAAACCAAACCAAATGGGCACCCTCGGTTGCCGGGGGCAGGTGGGGAGGGGGGTGGGAAGAAGGGATGTCTGTCTGTCGATCCCCCTCCCCCTCTCCACTCTTTACCCACAAAGGCAGAAGACTGTTACACTAGGGGGCTCAGCAAATTCAATCCCACCCTTACCAACTGAGCCAAACCTAGAAACAAACACAAAACACACATAGTGAGACAAAATAGAGGAGAGAAAGAGAGCATGAGAGGGAGCGAGACAGGCGACCAACACAGAGGAGAGAAAACAAAAATAGCAAAAAAAAAAAAAAAAAAAAAATAAAGGTATTCTCTCTCTTCAGCACAACAGGGCCCATCTGTAGACCTTGTATTTGATGAACTTGAAAAAAAAAAAAAAAAAAAAAAAAAAAAAAGCAGTTCTTTATAATTTAATATTCTATTTTAATAAAGGCGTTTATTACCATATAAATGTAGCAAAGAACCTGGGCTAATATGAAAAAAAAAAGACTTTTTATTAGGTAATTTATTATATGAAAAGGATATTTTATTTTATGATAAAGTGATCCTTAAAAAAATAAAAAAACTTTAGAAGGTTTAGAATATATGTAGGGAGAGAAGAAGAAAAAATACATTTGTATTCAGAGTTAAATCTTAAAAAAAAAAAAGTGTTTTTAATATATGTTTGGGTTTACGTTGCTTTTTTCCCCCACTTTTTTTTGGGGAGGAATGTCATTTGCTTTTCTTGGGGGAGCATCCCGAGATGAATGGTGGAGAGAGGAGCTGGGGGAACCCGGTCCCTCCTGGGGCCCTTCCAGTAGATTGGATTTCACTCCATGGACTCCTCCTCCCCTCTCCCCCTCCCCCTCAGGGGAGCCGGCAGAGCCAAACAAAGAAAGGGATTAACAAGAAAGGAAGAAGCTGTAGGACTAAGGACTGAGGATCCTGGGGTGTCCCCCACCACTTTCCCCTGCCCTGTTCCAGGGCAAGTGAGGAGGGGAAATCCAGAATTGAGGCCTAGCAGGCCTATAGGAACCCTCAGAGATGTGTGAGATTTAAGAGATCTAGATTTTTTTTTTAACCAAAAACGAGAAAGAGAAGAAAAAGAGAAACCGAGGGGTTTAAAAGAAAAGAATACTACAAAATAATAATTATTAATAATAATAATTCAAATTTATTTCATATAATCCTAGAGAGAGAAACAATTACTAGTTACTTAGTAGACAATATTCAGATAGCTTAAAGTTTAGTAGCATTGAGGGCCCCTGGGTCCAGTAGAATGTATACAAGTCGTAAGGAAAAGATAAATAGAGGAGGGAAGTGGCTGAGTCCACCCTGAGTTACCCCATCTTCAGATATCAGGGTTGGAGCAGGTTACTAGCTGAAGATTGGGAGCTTCCAGTCTGCTGGGGTTGATTCTGAGAATCCTTGGATTTTTAAATTGTAGGACAAAGAAATGAGGGGTTCGTTTCCCAGGGTCTTGGAAAGGATGCACACTGATCATCTCAATAAGACGGGCTGGGCTGAGGGCAGCAGAGGAGGCCAAGCACATTCACCTGCACCCCTAGTACCTGGGCAGCCCATACTCCAATGTGGTATGTCCTCCCCTGGGGCTCCCAGCTCAAACCCTCCCATGCATGCTTCCCCCAGGCCTAGCTGAGGAAGTCCTTCTTGAAGTGTGACCTCGGTCCACTTCTCTACAGATTGATTTAAGAGCCTGGGAAGTCATTCCACAAACAGACACACATGCACACACGCTTCTCACCTTCAGAGCTTCAAGAGCACTGAGGGGATCAGTCCCCTACCCCTGTTCCCAACCAGCTTTCCACTTAGCTTTGACCTCCATGGCAGCAGTGGCGGTAACAATCTCAATAATTGTTCTTTAAAGCTGACTGGTTCTTCACCTACTTGCAAAGTGCTTTCTTGTCTCATAAAAGTTAGATTCCAAGAGGGACTTCCCACGGAGTGGAGTGGAGACATTGTCCTTCAAGGCCTGGGAGAAAGGCATCCCCATGGGCACAGAGGCAAGGGAAAGGCACAGGGACTTTGGGTGACCCCAACCCTAACCCTCTGCTCCAGTTCACCTCCATCTATAAGTGTTCAGGTAGTGGTCATCCACTGTGCCCTGGCCTGGGAACACACTGCCCTCCCCACACAAAACTGGGGGACTTGGCTTCTGCATGTGAGAAATCAACATTTTTAAAGCACTTGCTTTCTACCAACCCCAGCTTGCAATCACTGGGCCTTCCCCTCCTATCCAAGGGGGTGGAGAGGCCCCTTGGCTCTCCTTTTGGCAGGAGGAGCCTGCTTCATTCATTACACCAATGACTCTGCCATGCCCCTCCCTGGCCCTAGACCCCAAACACATCTCCCTCTCCCCAGTTTACTCTTCTTGCCCCACCTAGGGACAGATTCCCCCTGCTCTTTTTGTCCTAGAAACCCCGCTAGTTTGGGATGGTAGCGTCTGGGGTGGGGAGGGCTTCACCTTCCCCACTCGAGGGTGCGGGTGGGGAAGGGTGGGGTGGGTGGAGACAGCCCTGGGGCAGGGAGGATGGTCTCTCCACTGTAGAAAGTAGAGTAGGATTGTGGTCAGACTTAATTTGAGGCATCTAGTGAAGACACATACAAATCCACCAAGGAAAAAGATTTCAAAAGCAAAATAAAAGCGGGAAATAAAACAGACCCAAGAATAGTCAAGTCAAAGTGATGTTGCACAAAATGCAGAGAAACCAAGAAGGGGGAGGGTTAATGTATTAAATGTGCTATTAAGAACTTAATTTTATTAAAAGTACTATTACTTAAGGCTCTGTCTTTGTTCTCAGCATATGAGTCTGTGCCATCTTGGGGTGAGTGGGAGGATCTGGGTGGGGATTGCAGCTTGGGGTTTCCTCTAGTGTGGCTTTGGGCTCCCTACACACCTGTGAGTAGTGGATGTCTCCAGAGTTCCTTGCTACCCTTAAGTTCCCCCTCTTAGCTCTCCATAGCTCTGCTTGAGTCTTCAAGCTCTTAATCCCCTGCCTTTTCTCTCCATTTACTCCCTTCTTTTCTTTGGAGGTGCAGTCAGGCCTTGTTCCACCCTGACCTGAAGAACAGGGGAAGGTGACTGGGTGCAGTGGCTCATGACTGGGTGCAGTGGCTCATGCCTGTAATCCCAGAACTCTGGGAGGCCGAGGTGGATGGATCACTTAAGGCCAGGAGTTCAGGACCAGCCTGGGCAACATAGCGAGACCCTGTCTCTACCAAAACACAAAAAATTAGCTGGGCATGGTAATACGTGCCTATACTCCCAGCTACTCGGAGGCTGAGGCAAGAGAATCACTTGTATTCAGGAGGCGGAAGTTGCAGCGAGCTGAGATCACGCCACTGCACTCCAGCCTGGGCAACAGAGTGAGACTCCGTCTTAAAAAAAAAAAGAACGGGAAGGTGAGGCAGAGACAGAGATGCTACCTGGACAGCCATCTCCTAGGCTCTATGGAAAGGGGGCAGAGAGCCAAGAGACAGGGACCCTCCCCATTTACCCCACCAGATTCAATCCATCCCTCTTCTTTGGGATCAGGAAGAAGACTGGATGGGCTGGGCTCGATGGCTCAAGCTTGTAATCCCAGCACTTTAGGAGGCCAAGGCAGGCGGATCATCTGGGATCAGGAGTTTGAGAGCAGCCTGGCCAACATGGCGAAACCCCGTCTCTACTAAAAATACAAAAATTAGCCAAGTGTGGTGGTGGGCGCCTGTAATCCCAGATACTCAAGAGGCTGAGGCAGGGAGAACTGCTTGAACCCGAGAGGTGGAGGTTTCAGTGAGCCGAGATTGCACCACTGCACCCCAGCCTGGGCGACAGAGTGAGACTCCATCTCAAAAAAAAAAAAAAGACTGGATGGAGGACTTGGACCTTCCACCTCTCAGGCTTAAAAACCCCTTCCCCAGTACACACCTACAGGACAGGCCCTGACCCCCTCTTCTCCCTTGTATCTCCCGCTGCCTCCTCCCCTTGCCCCTGGCATTGCAGTGACCTCAGTTCTTGGCACCAGGGCCCTCGGCACCAGATGGTGCCCGCCGATGGTTTCCTTTGTCTCGCCTTCCAGATACCCCCTCCCCTCCATACTCTCCTCCCTCCCCCACCTGCCCTGGGGGTTGGCAGAGGGAAGGGCAGGCACCTCCCATCCCCTTGGCACCATCCCCAGACCACAGAACTCCAGAGGCAGCTGGCCCTGAGGGGCAGTAGGTATTGTGGGGAGGACAGAGGAAGGGGATCAGGGACTCAGAGGAGGGGCCAAAGTTGAAGGGGAGGTGCAGACAAGGAGAAAAGGGAAGAACAGACGGGAGGCAGCAGAATGACCAGGCATTGATATAAAACAGCTTTATTTGAGGGTCCTAGTCTGTGAGGGGTGGACAGATAAAAGAGGTATTGTGATAGGGCATGAAGACCTTAAGACCCTGGGGGTGCTGTGAACAGGGAACAGTCTGATATTTGGAACCAAAGGGCTAGGAAAGGTCCCGGGGCTGAAGTGGGGACAAGAGGCACCAAAAAGCCAGTGGGGGCAGGGTGGTTCTGGCCAAGGTCAGAGGCTGATGCAACAGGCCCTCTTCTCCCCGGGGCCAGGCTCCTGCCCAGCCTGGGCACTGCCCAGAGTGATGGCATTGGTCCGGATGCTGTTCTGTCTCTGCTTGGACACCTTCGCAAAGATCTCTGGGAGGGCAGGGGGCAGTGATCAGGCCAGAAGATTTACAGCCCATGCTCCCTCCTCCCCCACCCTCCACACATACTGCATGCCCCTTCTGAGCATGGGGGTGGCTACACTTGCTGGAGGTTTTGCAGGAAGGAAATGAAGTGTGGACATTGGGGTCCCTTCTACTTACTTGGGTGGAGAAGGAACCAAGAGTCAGCCCCATGGGGAGTGTGGCCTGTTCATTCCCTGAGCTCCAGGTTGAGTGGGAGGCACTGGGGAGGGACTGAAGGGGACAGGCAGTGGTGCCAGGACCCATAGAGGAGCTGAGAAATTAGCTGGGGTGAGGGCTGAGTGTCTGCATTCCTACTGCTGCCTGCAGAAGCCACGGGGATGGAATAGGGGTGCAGAATAAAGGTAGGCTCTAACCTTTCAGGACAGTCTCAAAGGCGAGCTCAACATTGGTAGAGTCCAGGGCTGAGGTCTCCAGGAACAGCAGTCCATTGTTTTCTGCCAGGAAGGGAAACACACCGTTAATTGTGGGAGTCAAAGGCAATAATAATAATAGTATTAATGTTTGCTGTATACATTTGCCATGTGCTAAACTCTTGGCATGTAGCAGATCATTTAATCCCAAACAACTTATGAGGTAGGTTCATTTAGAAAACTGAATCCAAGTCGGGCGCGGTGGCTCACGCCTGTAATCCCAGCACTTTGGGAGGCTGAGGCGGGTGGATCACGAGGTCAGGAGATTGAGACCATCCTGGCTAACACGGTG
>NW_012104454.1:375457-390810 GCF_000951045.1 Mandrillus leucophaeus | reverse complement strand
AAAAAAAAAAAAAAAAGAAAAGAAAATTGAATCCAGAAACACAAAGAAAACGCATAAGGAACTTGCTCCATGTCCCACAATTTAGTAACTGGCGAAGAGCAGATGGGAGGCTGGGCCATGGGACTCCAGAACACCGTTAACCACCATATTGTGCTGCCTCTAAACCCAGAAGACTCCTGGGAAGTGTATCCTCTCCATAAGATCTTTGAGCATTGCAGGGTAGGGCTGCCTTAAAATCAACTATGGGCCGGGCACAGTGGCTCACACCTGTAATCCCAGAACTTTGGTAGGCCAAGGCAGGTGAATCACCTGAGGTCAGGAGTTCGAGACCAGCCTGGCCAAAATGGTAAAACCCCCATCTCTATTAAAAATACAAAAATTAGCCAGGTGTGGTGGCACATGCCTGTAGTCTCAGCTACTCAGGAGGCTGAGGCATGAGAATGACTGAACCCAAGAGGCAGAGATTGCAGTGAGCCGAGATCACACCACTGCACTCTAGCCTGGGCAACAGATGGAGACCCGGTCTCAAAAAAAAAAAATCAATAAAGACAATCTCAGGGCAAGTGGTGGGACATCATGGGAGACACAGGGTCCCAAAGGGGAAGTGCTGGGAAATGCTGAGGAAGAGGGGATGAGGTAGAGGACTGTATGGAGGAACGCCAGGCTTGGGGCTCTATGGGTGGGGGCAGGGCCTGGGAGGCTGCAAGGGGAAGGTGGGGTAAGCCTGGAGGAGTCAGCCTGGGTAGTGGCAGGCTCTCACCAGCGAACATTCGGGCCTCCTCAGTGGGCACTTCCCGGGCCTGGCTGAGGTCACTCTTGTTACCCACGAGCATGACGACGATCGTGGCTTCAGCATGGTCATAGAGCTCCTTCAGCCATCGCTCTACCACAGCATAGGTCTGGTGCTTGGTTAGGTCAAACACCAGGAGGGCCCCCACTGCACCACGATAGTACCTGGGTGGGAATGAGAAGGATGGACAGAGATACGATCAGGGGCATTGGACCCAGCATCAGAGCAGAGCCATCAAGCTGGAACACCCGGGATCAGAGTACTAGAGATCAGGAAATACAGAAACTTGAGGCCAGGGGCCCAAAACCCAACAGAGCAGCCCAAGGCTCCTCTGCCTTCCAGGGACACTAGTCTTGGAGCCTCTAAAGTTTCACCTCCCTCGGCCGGGCATGGTGGCTCACGCCTGTAATCCCAGCACTTTGGGAGGCCGAGGCGGGTGGATCACCTGAGGTCAGGAGTTTGAGACTAGCCTAAACAACATGGAGAAACCCCATCTCTACTAAAAATACAAAAATTAGCCGGGCATGGTGGTGCACGCTTGTAATCCCAGCTACTCGGGAGGCTGAGGCAGGAGAATTGCTTGAATCCAGGAGGCGGAGGTTGCAGTGAGCTGAGATCTCTCCATTGCACTCTAGCCTGGGCAACAAGAGTGAAAATTTGTCTCAACTGACTGACTACATGAAAAAGTTTCACCTCCCTGCTCTAAAATCTCCATTGGCTCCCTCATAGCCAGCCCCTCTACTTTCTCAGGTCCTCCTCCTGATTTTAGCCCCTACTCTTCACCAATGCACATCTGGGCTTTTGCCAACTCTGCCATCTTCAAGATGTTCCTCACATGGCTCCTCAACAGTGGCCTCTTCTCTCCTGTGGCCATCTTTCTAGGATTAGCTGAATGCCTACCTCTTGCAGCAGTCCCTGGCCAGACCATTCAAGGCATCACTGCAAGCATCCAGTCTCCCTCTTGGAGTTGGATGGGATGTCTTCAGACTAGTGATGTCTAACTCCCAATTTATTGATGAGTCCACTGAGGCTCATGAGAGATCAGGTAACGAGAAGCATGTGTAACCAAAGCCCCTGACTCTTGCTTCCTGCCCCCTGGCAAACAGACCCCATTTCACATGCTTAGGCCTCACACTGACTGAAAGACACTTTTTTTTTTTTTTTTTGAGACCAAGTCTCACTTTTGTCGCCAGACTGGAATGCAATGGCACGATCTCGGCTCACTGCAACCTCCACCTCCCAGGTTTGAGTGATTCTCCTGTCTCAGCCTCCCGAGTGGTTGGGATTACAGTCACCTACCACCACACCTGACTAATTTTTGTATTTTTAGTAGAGATGGGGGTTTCACTATGTTGGCCAGGCTGGTCTCGAACTCCTAACCTTGTGATCTGCCCGCCTCAGCCTCCCAAAGTGCTGGAATTACAGGTGTGAGCTGCCGTGCTCAGCTGACACTTTTTTCTTGAGACACAGTATCGCTTTGTCACCCAGGGTGGAGTGCAGTGGGGCGATTTCGGCTCACTGCAACTTCCGCCTCCCAGGTTCAAGCCATCCTCCTGCCTTAGTTTCCCGAGTATCTGGGACTACGGGTACGCAACACCAAGCCCAGCTAATTTTTTATATTTTTGGTAGAGACAGGATTTCGCCATGTTGCCCAGGCTGGTCTCGAATTCATGAGCTCAAGCAATCCACCCACCTTGGCCTCCCAAAGTGCTGGGATTACAGGCGTGAGCCAACACACCCGGCCTAAGAGTCACTTTGGATGTGGTGTCAGGAGGCCTAACCTCCTATGTGTCCTCTGAGTCTTCATAAAATGCGGATGGCAGGTTCAGCTTTTGGCCATCTGTGGTGAGATGAAAGTTGCCAAGTGCAGAGCATTGTGCGGAAGTGAGGGGGCGCTCTCGATCCGTGTAGCTTGCCCCCATCCCAGTTCCACCCTGATTTCACCTTGCTTGTATTTATACAGAAATTAATTAATTATAGCACTTTACTCTTGTGGTACTTTAAGGGTTACATAAAATGCCAAATGTAAAGTGCCTTGTCCCTTCCTGGGCACATAGCAAAGGCTTAGTAAGTGGCAATGATTCCTGCTTTTAGTAGTACTAGTCAGTGTTACTATATCCTGGCTTTTGCTGGTTCTGTTTACAGTACCTTTTATCTTCTGTGATCTCCACCCCCACCACCCAGAGCCCACTGCTGAGCCCCCTTGCCTCCTCCACCCCAACTTCTCCTCCAGAAGTGTTCCTTGACTTCCCCAGAACTCCCACTACCCAGCAGCCCCCCAGGCCCGGGCTCACGCCGAGGTGATGGCTCGGTACCGCTCCAGGCCAGCTGTGTCCCAGATCTGAGCCTTGACAGCAGCGGTGCCCAACATCACAGTGCGGGTGGAGAACTCAACCCCGATGGTGGTGCGGCTGTCGTGGCTGAACTCATTGCGCGTGAATCGGGAGAGTAGATTGGTCTTCCCCACACCTGATTCGCCGATCAGCACCACTGAAGGAGTGGAGAGATAAGGGCTGAGCATGGGGTAGAGCAGCTCCAAGCCCACCTGAGCTTGCAGGGTCTGCCCAGCAGAAAAAGGGAACTGAGCTCAGAAAAAAGATTAGGGTGTGGAGTCTCCTGTGAGACTGGAGTCTGCAACTCAGCATAGTGCATCTGTCCCGGTGGGCAGAAAAGCCAAGAGTTTAAAACAAAGGGGCTTGACGGGTTATAGCCTGGTCTGTTGAGATATGGTTGCAGAGTCAGCCTGCATCTCTAGTGAGGGAGTGACATCTGTGGGCTGTTTATGAGTGTCATGCGGAGACATTACTGTTGTGTGTGAATATGGACAGGGATGGTTGGAGGTCGGGGGGTGCACAGTTCTGGACTAGGACTAGGAGTATGAGAACATTGTGCTTGTCTCTATATGTATGAGCCGGGAGGACAAGTGGGAGGTTTGGTGTGTGTGTTTGCATAATGAACAGAGGTGTGAATCGAAGTGTGGGTAAGGAGAAAGTTTGGCAGTTGACACATCTGTGGGTGAAAGGAAGGCATGTGTGCTCATGTGTGTGTAAGAAGTTAGGTTCCAGTTGTCCCTAAGGAGGGGCAGTCCCGCATGGTTAAGAGCATGGGACTGGGCCGGGCGCGGTGGCTCACGCCTGTAATCCCAGCACTTTGGGAGGCCGAGGCGGGCGGATCACAAGGTCAGGAGATCGAGACCATCCTGGCTAACACGGTGAAACCCCGTCTCTACTTAAAATACAAAAAATTAGCCGGGCGTGGTGGTGGGCGCCTGTAGTCCCAGCTACTCGGGAGGCTGAGGCAGGAGAATGGCATGAACCCGGGAGGCGGAGTTTGCAGTGAGCCGAGATCGCGCCACCGCACTCCAGCCTGGGTGACAAAGCAAGACTCCGTCTAAAAAAAAAAAAAAAAAAAAAAAAGCATGGGACTGGGTGTTAGACCAGCTATGTGTCCTTCAGCAAGTTATTTAACCTCTCTGAGCTGTCCTTTTCATGTGAAAAATGGGGAAGACATTAGTATCTACCTTAAGGGTTGTTGTAGGAAGTAAATGAGATGTTGCCCAGGATATAGTAAGTGTAAAAATCATGACTGGTACGATTGTTCTTAGCAGGCCAGAGTTTTTGCCTTTGGGTTTTCAGAGACAAAGGATTCACCGGAGGGGCCATGAAGACCCTTTAGCCTGGTGGGCAGCATCCAGGGCCCAGTCTTACCCACTGTGGATGAGCTGGGGGCTGGGGTAGAGTGTAGGGGGCTGATGTAAGTATAGCCCACAAATTGCACTGGCACTGAGCTGAGCACACAGAATTAGAGGAGGCCACCCAGAGTGGTTCTAGAAAGGCAGGCTGGCACCCAAGGACTGGGAGCCACATACTGTGGGCTCTGGTCCCTGCTCAGCTTCTAACTAACCGTGTGAACTTGAACAAGTGACTCACCTTTTCTCAGTCTCAGTTTCCTTGCTTATATAACCTATAAAGGCCTCCTCCAACTTCAAAAGTTTCTTGACTAGATGTGGAGGTTCACACCTGTAATCTCAGAACTTTGGGAGGCCAAGGCAGGAGGATCTCTTGAGCCCACGAGTTTGAGACCAGCCTGGGTAACATGGTGAAACCCCATCTCTACAAAAAATACAAAAATTAGCCAGGCATGGTGGCATGTGCCTGTAGTCTCAGCTACTTGGGAGGCTGAGGTGGGAGGATTGCTTGAGCCCGGGGGGTGGAGGTTGCAGTGAGCCGAGTTTGTGCCACTGCACTCCAGCCTGGGTGACAGAGTGAAACCCCGACTCCAAAAAAGAAAGAAAGACAGAAAAAAAAAATTAGCCAAGTGCGGTGGCAAGTGCATGTAGTCCCAGCTACTCAAGAGGCTGAGGTGGAAGGATTGTTTGAGCCCTGTAGGTTGTGGCTACAATGAGCTGTGATGGCATCACTGCACTCCAGCCTGGGTGACAGTGAAATTGTGTCTCAAAAAATAAAAATAAAAAAATGTATATCTAAACATTCCTTATTTGTGTAGGACAGTATGGAAAAGCTGGAATATTGGATATGTGTCGGTAAGAGGATGTGTGTGTGTGTGTGTGTGTATGTGTGTGTGTGTTCCTGCCTCTCCCCTACTGGGCACATCCCCATCCCATCCCTCTCAGTGGGTGGGCTCTCAGCCCTAGCTTCATACCCCAAAGGTGCTTAGGGCAAGGGCATTGAAGTCAGACTTTGTGGCCTTTTGTAAACTACTTTGCCTCTAAGCCTCAGTTGTAAAGTGGAGATACTAATGGTTCATGTTTACAGTGTACTGAATGCTTACTATGTGCCAGGCAGTGTCCTTAAAAGCTTTACACATATTACCTCATTTAATCCTCATAACAATGCCATGAATCCCATTACTATTTTCCCTGTTTTTACAGACAAGGCGCTTTGGAGGTGAAATGACTTGCCCAAGATAACAGGGCTCCTGTTGTAAACACAGAGATGTGCTGGCCAGATTAGCCTTCAAGGAAGGACTTGCCCCCAAGCTGCAGGGAGTGCAGGCTGCAGACAGGCTCCAGCTGTCAGCTCCTTCAGCATCTGCCTCTGGTGCAGACAGCGGCCTCACTGGAAGTCATGCCTTTTCTGGGCAGCCTACACCCAGTGCTCAAGCAAGGTGAGGCAATCACAGAGCTCCCTGCCCTTGACCCAGGTTTTGTCGAGCCTGTGTTGCTGTTTAACTTCTCCCTCTGCCCAATTATGTTTCCTCTCCCTTCCTTTCACAGGTGCTGATTCATAAAAAAACATTGAGCTGGGCGCGGTGGCTCATGCCTGTAATCCCAGCACTTTGGGAGGCCTAGGAGGGCGGATCACAGGTCAAGAGATTGAGACCATCCTGGCCAACATGATGAAACCCCATCTCTACTAAAAATACAAAAATTAGCTGGGCGTGGTGGTGCACACTTGTAGTCCTAGCTACTCAGGAGGCTGAGGCAGGAGAATCCCTTGAACCCAAGAAGCGAAGGTTGAAGGGAGGTGGAGGTTGCAATGAGCAGAGATCACTCCACTGCACTCCAGCCTGGGCAACAGAGCGAGACTACGTCTCAAAAAACAAACAAACATTGAACACCTCAACTTCTCAGCGTCTGCTTCTAGGGACCCCAACCCTCAATACTTTTTTTTTTTTTTAAAGACAGAGTCTTGCTCTGTTGCCCAGGCTGCAGTGCAGTGGCACAATCTCGGCTCACTGCAACCTCCGCCTCCTGGGTTCAAGCAATTCTCCTGTCTCAGCCTCCCGAGTAGCTGGGATTATGGTTACATGCCACCACACTCAGATAATTTTTTAATTTTTAGTAGAGACAGGGTTTCCCCATGTTGGCCAGGCTGGTCTGGAACTCCCGACCTTAAGTGATCCTGCCGCCTCAGCCTCCCAAAGTGCTAGGATTACAGGCGTAAGCCACCGCGCCCGGCTGACCAACCCGCAATACTTTTAAGTGTCAGGGCTGAGATCTGAACCCAGTCTGGCTCCTGACCATGTTACACTGCCCCTCAAAATAAAAGATGACTTTTGGGGATTGTTATGGTATGAATGAGGTAGTGGCTGGTATATAGTAAATGCTCAATAAATGGTAGTTCCTCATATTATTGCCCCAGACTATTGCTAACCCTTTCCTTCCTGAAAAAGATGTCAGTAGTACAGGTTCCCCAGATCCAGGGCGGGTGCTGGAGTGAGAGTCCCAGCTCAAGGGAGGGCCAGGCTGAGGTTGGGAGAGGCAGCAGGGTAGGGTGGCTGTAGAGTCCACCCTGCCCTAAAGGAAGTATGAAGGTGGGGCTGGGAAACAGCAAAGGGACCAAAAACAGGGGCTAGAAAAATACATGCTTGCTTCCAGGGACAGCCAAGTTGAGCCCAGTGCCTGGTATGCAGATCCAGTGAGTCGGCCAAGGGACAGGCAGATGAGGCTACAACCCTAGGACTCCTCTGGATTCTATCAGACTCTGTGGCAAATTCATGATATTTTCTGTCTTCCCTGTGTATTTATTGCCCCACCCTATAATGGGATAGGTCTCTCCTTTCTCTCCTTCCCTGTACACCTGCCCAGAAAAGATGACTTTCTTCCTCTTGTCTGCTGGTTTCCCTTTCTTCTCAAGAGAGAAGTCCTGGCCGGGTGCGGTGGTTCATGCCTGTAATCCTAGCACTTTGGGAGGCCAAGGCGGGCAGATCATGAGGTCAGGAGTTCCAGACCATCCTGGCCAAAATGGTGAAACCCTGTCTCTACTAAAAATACAAAAATAAGCCGGGCATGGTGGCAGGCACCTGTAGTCCCAGCTACTCGGGAGGCTGAGGCAGAAATCGCTTGAACCTGGGAGGCGGAGGTTGCAGTGAGCCGAGATCATGCCACTGCACTCCAGCCTAGGGGACAGAGCAAGACTCCATCTCAAAAAGAAAAAAAAAAGAGGGAAGTCCTTTCTGAAGTCTGACCTCCATCTCTTGTGCTGCCCTGGCTGACACTAGGGATTTGGGTTTCTATTAGGAACGGGGCAGAGGAGCCTAACTCAGCACTCTTAAGGAGGGATCAACGTCATTATTTACCACAGTAGAGCATACTCAGAAGCTCCCTGACTTTTGCCCCTGCAACCAGGCCCTCCCCCACTCCCTACAGCTTTCTTTCTGAAGGAATGAGGAGTCCCAGGATGGGGCCCTCTCTGGCTCTATCAATCTCTTTCTGGGTCTCTCAGGCTTCCTCTTGCTTCAGGGAACCCAACTCACCCTTGAAGACAAAGTTATAATCTTCCTCAGTTCCATTCCCCATCTTGGCTCCGCATGGAGGGTGCAGGTGTCTTCAGGGGTAGAGATGACAAGTCTGTGTTGGCTCAGTACCCTCAACCCTCAGCTCTCAAAAGATCTGGTCCTGCCCCTCCTCTCATTAGGGGTAAGGGGACTTCTGCAGCCAGAGGGATTGGGGGCCAACTCAAGGTTAGGCAGGGCCGAGGGAGGATTAGCTCTGGCAGGTGGGGGTGCTGTAAGGAAGCTGAGAGGACGGAAGCTGAGAACAGGAAGAGCAGGGTGGCTGGAAACCTGGGGCCCAGGTGGGTGGAGAGACGATGACGTCAGACAGGTTCGACAGGTTGGGTGTCTGCTGTCAGCCTGGCCTCCCGCAAGCTGGAGAACCAGCTCCAGCGGGGTTGGGGGGAAGCTAAAAAGGGACAGGACCTTCAGAGACAGGACCTTCAGAGACAGGACCTTCAGAGACAGCCCACTGAGGGCTGAGTGTGCATTGCTGGGCTTCTGGAATCTGTGGTGAGGGCAAGTCCTCCAGCTAATGAGCAAGAAATAGCCCCTTAGAAATCTACTTGAGGCCAGGCGCGGTGGCTCACGCCTGTAATCCCGGCACTTTGGGAGGCCAAGGCGGGCGGCTCACCTGAGGTCGGGAGTTCGAAACCAGCCTGACCAACATGGAGAAACCCCGTCTCTACTAAAAAAATACAAAATTAGCTGGGCGTGGTGGCACATGGCTATAATCCCAGCTACTGGGGAGGCTGAGGCAAGAGAATCGCTTGAACCCAGGAGGCGGAGGTTGTGGTGAGTCGAGATCGCACCATTGCACTCCAGCCTAGGCAACAAGAGCGAAACTCTGTCTCAAAAAAAAAAAAAAAAAATTGGCTGGACGTGGTGGTGGGTGCCTGTAATCCCAGCTACTTGGGAGGCTGAGGTAGAAGAATTGCTTGAACCTGGGAGGCAGAGGTTCCAGTGAGCTGAGATCCTGCCACTGCACTCCAGCCTGGGCAACAGAGACTCCTCAAAAAAAAAAAAAAAAGGCCGGGTGCGGTGGCTCACGCCTGTAATCCCGGCACTTTGGGAGGCCCAGGCGGGCGGATCATGAGGTCAGGAGATTGAGACCATCCTGGCTAACACAGTGAAACCCCGTCTCTACTAAAAATACAAAAAATTAGCCAGGCAAGGTGGCGGGCACCTGTAGTCCCAGCTACTCGGGAGGCTGAGGCAGGAGAATGGCATGAACCCAGGAGGCAGAGCTTGCAGTGAGCCAAGATCGCGCCACTGTACTCCAGCCTGGGCGACAGAGCAAGACTCCGTCTCAAAAAAAAAAAAAAAAGAGGCCTCGTGCAGTGGCTCCCACCTATAATCCCAGCACTTTAGGAGGCTGAGGCCAGCGGATCGCAATGGCAGGAGTTCGAGACCAGCCTGACCAACGTGGTGAAACCCTGTCCCTACTAAAACTATACAAAAATTAGCCAGGCGTCGTCGCGGGAGTCTGTAATCCCAGCTACTCAGGAGGCTGAGGCAGGAGAATTGCTTGAACCTGGGAGGCAGAGATTGCAGTGAGCCGAGATTGTACCATTGCACTCCAGCCTGGGTGACAGAGCAAGAGACTGTCTCAAAAAAAAAAAAGAAACCCACTTGGCCTGCTTTTCCTTCAGAGCTGGTAGGAGGGTACACTGGAGGAACTAGAGTAAGGGATATTGGAGCAGGTGCTGATAGAATGCCAGTCACCCTCCTGCAATGCAGAGCTGTGGGAGCTGCATCGTGGCCACAGTAACTTCCACCCTTCCTTGACAGCCCAGGGCCTGGGATGGGCAGTGTTTCTCATCTTGGGTGGAGCTGGGACTCGAAACCTACCCACTTCTCTGGGATGGGTTCCTTTATATGGCACTAGGGAAGGGGGCTTGTAGCTCCCTATACAGACCTGCTTTAAGGATACTGGGTAGGCAGAGACCTGGGGCAGAAACAGATAGCTGGAGTGAGTGGTCTGAGTGTAGGAGCAGGATCTGGAGATGAATGCCTTTGGGAGGTCTGGGTTACTTCTACTCCCTGAACAGGACCTGAGGCCTCACAGCAAAGGCATCTTGACTACAAAGGGTTTCAAGATCTGGGGAGGGTCTGTGTAAGCACATGAACACCTGGAAGACGAGGAAAGGGATGGCTTGTTCCAGGCTGTTAGGGGAAACCCTCCCAACCCCAAGAATAGAAAAGGCACTCATTGGCCAGTTGAAGTGGTTAATATCTGTAATCCCAGCACTTTGGGAGGCAGGAGGATGGCTTCAGCCCAGAAGTTGGAGAACAGCCTGGGCAACATATTGAGAACTCATCTCTACCAAAACAAACAAACAAACAAAAAAACCAAACCCTAAAAAGCACAAAAAACAAAAACCCCAAAATTAGCCAGGCATGATGGTGTATGCCTATAGTCCCAGCAACTCTGGAGGCTGAGGTGGAATCACTTGAGCCCAGGATGTTGAGCCCACAGTGAGCTGAGATTGTGTCGCTGCATTACAGACTGGGCAACGGAGGGAGATCCTCTCAAAAAAAAAGAAAAGGCACACATCCCCCAAACCTGCAATGATAGACACTAACCTCCCAGGGCCTTTATATTCTCTGTGCAACACAAGCCCTACCAGACCCTTGCTCCTCTGAGCTCACTCTCACGGTTTTGCCTATGAGGTGGGTAAGACTCTGTTCTGAGCGGCAGGGTCTAGGTGAGGTTACAATTGGTGAGGACAAGGACTAATTGGCATAACTGCCAAGAACCATTGTTCGCCGAAGGTCATGATGAAGGGGTGGGTAGAAGTCCATCCTTGCAGAACATGAGGAATCCCAGAAGCGACAGCTGCTGCTTCCTATCTTCTCTGATTCCTCCCATCCAAGAAAGTAGCCAAGACACATGACAGGAATTAAAGTTTATTCTTGGAAAAACCCAAGTCCCATCCTCCCCCAATTGTCTAAGAAGGTTCTTCTAGGAGGCCCCACCCCTCCAAATGGTCGTTTCTCTTTTCTGACCCCAGCTTCCACCAATGCCATTAAGATGCCGCTACTTGGGTGAGGGGCTCCTCCAGATACTGCACCAAAGCCTGGGCCTGCAGAGGGAGAACAGAAATCAGTCCCGCACACGGCCTGGCACTAGGGACCCCAAATCCAGGTCTGCTCCCAGTGCCATAGGGAGCAACCAGCCCCCAAGCCCCAGGTGCTCTTGGGAGCTGGCCCACACCAGAAATGGACTGAATAGACATGAGGACTCTAGAAACAGAGTCCCGGTGGGATTGGACACAGTGCGGGAGCACAAAGGCTGGGCCCAGGGCTGTGGAGGGATGGGCACATACACACCTTGGCCTTGAGCATTCCAAAGCCCACGGTCTCCTTGGCATACATACACAGCAGAAGGTTGGCCACTCGGGTGATGGCTACACGGCCCTCCTGGTGGGGGTGATATGATGGGATGTGATGTTCTGCTTGGCACCATTAGCACCCTCCCTCCCCAAAGGCTTCTCTGGCCCCAAAGAGACTATATCTTCCTCCCATGCCCTGGGCACAGCAGGAGGTTCAGCAGAAAAGCTTTTAGCCACAGTCCTGAACATGGGGTTCTGAGCCCAGGTTCCAGCCTCAGTACAGTCACCTACTAACCATGTTACTCTGGGAAACTCAGTCTCTCAGAAACTCAGTTTTTCTTTCTGTAACCCCTACTTCATCCCAGTTGGTGAGGGTGCTAATACCATGAAATTTCATATCTGCCCACAGTTGTCCAAATGAGTGATGTTATTACTATGAGCTCACCCCACAGACACTGAGAGGGACACAGGAGCAGTAACTCAACTGATACTTCTCCTCTTTTCTCATGGTAATGTTTTTCAAATTGCAGGTTTGACCCCACAGTTAGGAAATAAATTAAGAAGGTTGATCAGCATTAAAAAAGAAAAAAGAAAAAATGAAGTATATTACATGTAGTAGGAAAAGTATTGTTTCATGACTTTTGTTTTAGTGGGTATATGTGTGTGTTGAGCTGTGACTTAAAATGTCTTTCTTAAAAAATTATTTCCTATTTATTTATTTATTTTTAAAAAAAGTTTTTGTAGAGATGAGGTCTTGTTAGGTCACCAAGGCTGGTCTCAAACTCCTGGCCTCAAGTATCCTCCAGCCTCAGTCTCACAGTGTTGGGATTACAGGAGTGAGACACTGCGCTCAGCCTTAAAATGTATTTGTTTTTTTTTTGTTTGTTTTGTTTTTTTTTTTTGAAATGGAGTCTCGCTCTGTTGCCCAGGCTGGAGTGCAATGGCGTGATCTCAGCTCACTGCAACCTCCACCTCCTGGGTTCAAGTGATTCTCCTGCCTCAGTTTCCTTAGTGGCTGGGATTACAGGCACACGCCATCATGCCTGACTAATTTTTTGTATTTTTAGTAGAGACAGGGTTTCACCATGTTGGCCAGGCTGGTCTTGAACACCTGACCTCATGATCCGCCCGCCTCAGCCTCCCAAAGTTCTGGGATTACAGGCATGAGCCACCGTGCCGGCCCTTAAAATATATTTCTTATGGCTGGGTTGTGGTCAAAACGTTTGAAAGCTATTTCCTTATAGCACCAGCTCTAGGCACCCAGTAGGAGTCTTATGTTGAACTAAAAATGGCATTGGTTGTGCAGGGGGTAGGGGAGAGTAGGCAGTTGAGTTACTATGAAGATCCTTCCTGGAGAGTTCACCCTCTGGCCGATTTGAAAAAAACAAAAGTAAGTTCGGCAAACTTTTACTAGGTATTCATTGTATGCCAGGAACCAAGCACTGCACTCCCTGCCTCTCTGACCTCATCTCCTACTTAACCCTCCTCCATTCTCATGCAACTCCAGCCACACCAACCAACCCTGTTGATCCTTGAGCAGGCATAATTCTGCCTCAGGGCCTTGGTACTTGCTGTTCTGTCCAAAATATTCTTCCCTCAGATAGCCACATGGCTTGTCCCCCACCTTTCTTCACATCTTTGATCAAATATCACCTTTTCAGTGAGACTGTCCCTGACACATACGCCCAACAAACTCATACTCTTTAACTTCTCTGCTTTCTCTCCATTGCAATTTCAATACCTAATATATACTACATATTTTACTTATTTTAAAAAATGTGGCCAGGCACAGTGACTCACACCTGTAATCCCATCACTTTGGGAGGCCGAGGTGGGTGGATCACTTGAGCCAGGAGTTTGAGACCAGCCTGGGTAACATGGCAAAACCCAGTCTCTGCAAAAAATCCAAAACTTAGTGAGGTGTGGTGGTGCATGACTGTAGTCATAGCTACTCAGGAGGCTGGGGCAGCAGGATCACCTGAGTCCAGGGAGGTCGAGGCTGCAGTGAGCTGTGATCGCATCACTGTGTAAGATTTATTAGGTCTGGGGGTTTTGTCTTTCTGTTTGCTGTTTTTTTCCCTAGTCCTGAGAACACTGCAAGGACCTAAATACTTGTTAACTGAACAGATACTAGGAAGTTCACAGTCTAATGGCGACTTCCCCCTTCTGGACTTTATTTTCCTTTCTTTGTAACCTTAAGGGGTTGGACTAGGGTCTGGAGACTGCCATGGTTCTGTGAGTCGGTGAAGCTGGGATGACAACACTTTGTGTTTGCATGTCATTCTACTGTTTATACCCATTATTTCATTTGACCTTCACAGCAACCCACGAGGGGAGCCGGGAGAGGGAAATTGTCTTCTCCTTAGACATGAGGTAAGGAAGCTGAGAGAGGTTAAGCGACTTACCCAAGGTTCCACAACTGATAAGTGGATGGCTGAGACCAGAACCCAAGTCAGACCTCTCAGGTCCAGGGCTCCTTCCTCACCACCACTTGATGAATAGGGTCCTGCCTATTACAAATGCTGCTGCAGACCAACTCTTAGTAATCTTCCGGAGATCCTGTCCCTGCCCCTCCAACCATCCAGGATGGGGTCCAGGTCGCCCCCTTGGGATCCCCTTGGGGGACAGGGGAAGTCTGGCTCCCCTCTCCATACCATGCAGTCCATGAGGATGAATTTGAGATTGTCTTCATTAAATGCTTGGTTCCCGTTCCGGTCGTAGGCGGCCCAGATGTTACTGGCTATGGCAGCGGTGACCCGGGCGTCAGTGTCCCCGTAACCAGAGTAGGCCAGCAGTGATCCCTCGTTATTCAGCAGCCTGGTGAGGGGCGGGGAGGGATAACGATGTGCTTAGCGCGGGGAGTAAAACGTCTGGGTTTCCATCTCAAGTCCCGCCACTGGCACATCCAGCAAGGCTCTCGGCTGAGTGTGTCCCGGAACGTGCCCTAAGCACCCAGCACACCGGCCTCCCTTTTCGAGAGGTGACCTCCCGGCCGGTACCCCCAGCCACTGCCCCCTCTGACGCCTCCTCCCTTCCGGGCGATCCTTCCCCACCCCTCCCTCAGGGAGTCGCGCGCCGCTCCACTGCAGCGCGCGCCGCTGGGGTCCGTGGTCCGCACTCACAGGGTGCTCTGGACGCCTCCAGTGTTGGCTTGGCTTAGCACCTGGGTCAAAGCCTTGGGGCGCAGCATGCCTACCGCTCCTAACCCTGGGTTTTTGCACCCAGATCCTCCGAGATGCCTCCCGCGGGCCGCTGCCCGCTGCTTCCCGTAGTCCCGTTGGCCTGCTCCGGGATGCCCTGGG
Source organism: Mandrillus leucophaeus (assembly GCF_000951045.1). Classification (NCBI taxonomy): domain Eukaryota; kingdom Metazoa; phylum Chordata; class Mammalia; order Primates; family Cercopithecidae; genus Mandrillus; species Mandrillus leucophaeus. Next base: position 376,147 of record NW_012104454.1, on the reverse strand, counting down.
AGTTGTAGTTTCCTCGCCTGGCTATTGTGGTTCCGACTCAACACCGCCCCGCCGCGGGGGTCTCTGGGAATCGTAGTTCCTCGTGACCTCGCGAGGCACCATGGGAACTATAGTTCGCCTTTCCAGGCGGACCACGCGGTTGTGGGGGCGGAAAAGAGCGGGAGTGAAAGGACAGCTGCAGCGCTGGAAGGACATTTAACCCCTTCGGGGAGAAAGGAATCAACGTGTCCGCTTGGCAGTCCACGATTCAATAATTATACTACATCCTCATATTTGTCAGGCACGCCTTTGGTTACTTTCAAAATAGTTTTCTCCGTTATGCACAATTCTGTGCGATGAGGCGAGAGGTACTATTATTATCTTGAGGAAATCAAGGCTCTGAAAGGCCACGCAGCCAAAACCCAGCTCCCTGGAACCGTTCGCAACAGACCATTTAGGCCGCGACCCTCGGGGCTATAGGGTCAGTCCTAGAGCTGAGATCCTAAGTGGACGTGCTTGGTGGGAAAACCCAACCTCCAAGTCGGGAAAGGCCCCTGGCCTGGAAGGGACTTGGGGCTTCCAAGAAAGACCAAGTTATCACAGGGAACGGAGATAAAGCGGCGACACACAAAGTCCTTTGTCCCGGAGCAGAGTTAGCTGCGGAGGGGGCGGGGAGGCTTTGGGCCGGAGGGGACGGCGGCACGGCTCGGG
>NW_012104454.1:367153-374957 GCF_000951045.1 Mandrillus leucophaeus | reverse complement strand
CATGGCGGAGCCGAGCGGGGCCGAGACGAGGCCCCCTATTCGGGTCACCGTCAAGACCCCTAAGGACAAGGAGGAAATTGTGATCTGCGATCGAGCCTCGGTCAAGGAGGTAGTACAGCAGGCGAGAGGCGGGGGGAGCGCGGAGGAGGGGTCTGCGAAGAGATGGGGGCCTCCCTGACGGTCTGGCGTCCTGGAGGGCCCCGGAGAGGAGAGCGGGGGCCAGCTGGGACTCCGAGGAGCTGAAGGGAAGGAGAGTCGGGTAGGGGGCGCCCTGCGAGGGGAGATCTTGGGGAGCGTGGCGCGTGTTGGGGGGCGGGTTTTGCCTTGTGGCCTGGGCTGGGGGCGTGGTGGAGAGTGAGGAGGGGACACCTTGCACCAGGAAGGGGGAAGGACCCTGGGTTTGAGGGGAGTGTGCCGGAGTAGGGGCCCAGGGAAGGTGCTAACCGAGAGAACGGGCCGGGGACAGGCGGAGAGCGCCGGCGCCTACTCTGTACCTCAGAGAACGCCCAGTGTTCTCTGAGCGACGGGGCTGTCGGGGGAGGATTTCCCTGTGCCCAGATCCTTCCCACTCTTTGAAATCGACGTGGTTACATTTGGTTCTCAGCTCTTCTGAGATTTACACGGTGTGCAGTAGGTGCTCAATAAAATCTTGTTGAATGAGGGACTGTTGCCTGTGCTTGCCACCCACTGTGGCCGCTCCATAATTTCACATAGGCGGGGCTTAAGATAGGCCATCTGGTTGGAAGAGAGGGATGTGGAAGCTGCCTCTGCTTAACAAGTGCACTGTTTCTACTTAAAGTGTGTGTTGTGTTTTGTTTTGTGTTGTGTTTTGGAGGGGCTGGTAGAATTTGGGAAGTCTAACTCCATCCTTGCTCCCTCCCTAACCACATAGAATTACTAAATTTCAGAATTTAAATACTGTACTGTTCCCTGCAAAGCTGAATTTGAAAATGGCTATCATTGAGAGACTGTATGTTTAGTTAAGAGCCTGGACTTCAGTGTCAAGACCTGAGTTCTGGTCTGCCTGTGGCAAGTTACCTTACCTCACTGATCCTCAGTTTTCTCATCTTTAAAATGGAGATAAGGCTGGGCGTGGTGGCTCACGCCTGTAATCCCAGCACTTTGAAGAGTTGTAGTTGGGTGGATCCCCTGAGGTCAGGAGTTCAAGACCAGCCTGACCAACATGGTGAAACCCCATCCCTACTAGAAATACAATTAGCCAGACATGGTGGTGTGTGCCTGTAGTCCCAGACACTCAGGAGGCTGAAGCAGGAGAATCACCTGAACCCAGGAGACAGAGGTTGCAGTGAGCCGAGATTGCGCCACTGCACTCCAGCCTGGGCTACAGAGCCAGACTCCATCTCAAGATAAAAGTAATAATAAAATAAAATGAAGATGATAATTACTATACTATATCTTTAACTCGTGAATAGATAGTGCTCAATAACTGACATCTATTTGTTGTAGTTGTTACGAGAATGCTGGGAATAGAGAGGAGAGAAAATTGGGTCTCAGAAGGCTGAAAGTCCAAGGCTGTTGAAGGAGTTGGGGTTGGGGGAGGCTGCCCTGCCTCACAGAGAACTAGTTCGAGGGACTGAAGCTGGGAGGCAGATGGCAGCAAGAGCTTTCTCAGGTGGGAGACTCTGGGATGGAGCTGAGAGAAGAGCCTCTCACTGGTTCATCTCCTTTGTTAAGAAAGGAGATGCTTATTGCAGCTGGAGGAATGGCATCGAGACTACAGAAAGGACTTCCCATGACTAGAGATGAGAGCAACAGAGTGCAGAAGCTGTTGAAGAAGAGTCAGGGTCCCTGGTAGGGGGAGTCCAGGCAGCCTCCACAGTGACCTCTGCCTCTTGATCACAGTTCAAAGAGGAAATCTCCCGGAGGTTTAAGGCTCAGCAGGATCAGCTGGTCCTGATCTTCGCAGGCAAGATCCTCAAGGATGGGGACACACTGAACCAGCACGGAATCAAGGACGGGCTCACTGTCCATCTGGTCATCAAGACCCCTCAGAAGTAAGTTCAGGAGCAGAGCAGATCCAGCTTCTGATTGGGCCTCCCCATCTAATACTTTCTCACTCATTGCTAGACCGTACCCAGAGGGCCTAAGCTGAGGCCCAGGCAGGTAGCTCCTGGATGAATATGATCTCCTCTCTAGGGGAAGGGAACCTGATTTACCACTCCCAGAATGCCCTGAAGACAGATAATACTAGCTCCTTTCTCCCTCTGCTGGTTTACTGACTGCCCTCCAGCCATCACCCCACTCCAGCCTCAGGGCTGCTAGGAGGGGGGCTTGAGTTAAAATAGTAGTCCCACGGCAAGCACAGAGATTGTCGAGGTACCTTCCCTCTTCTAGTGCTCACTCCAACAGGATTCTCCTTTCTCTGTCCTCAGGGCTCAAGATCCAGCTGCTGCCACTGCTTCTTCCCCCTCCACACCTGACCCTGCCTCAGCACCCTCCACCACGCCTGCTTCACCCGCCACCCCTGCCCAGCCCTCCACCTCTGGCAGTGCCTCTTCAGATGCTGGCAGTGGAAGCCGGAGGAGCAGTGGTGGGGGGCCCTCTCCAGGGGCTGGGGAGGGACCCCCCAGTGCTACTGCGTCCATACTCTGTAAGCCCTCAGAGAGGAGAGCACACTCTTGTTTGGGGTTGGAGAGTTGGGGAAAGCCAAGAGGAGGAAGAAACAGGAGTTCCTGATCCTGGTCTGGTGGGATAGGGGACCTCATGACATAGAGTTCCAGACATTGATACTTGATTCAAGTTGGGGAAGAAACTAGTCTGAGGAGTTCTCAGAGGTGGGGATCATGGCTAAGGGTTAGGAGTGAGGGGAGAAATGGGGTTGGGGATGTGGGGAACCCTAGGTAGAGAATGGAAGACTGTGAGTCTGGAGAAAAGTTAGATCCAGCAGTAGCCAGATGGGCCACTCATTCAACAGACCATTGCTGGTTGCCTTCTCTCTGCTCAGTTCTATGTTTGGTGCAGCCTCAGCCTTCAGAGAGGCCTCAGTCTAGTAGGCTCACATTTTTTTGCCAGCAGTGGATCAGGGCTGGGCTGTGGGAATGATTGGAAGAGGAACATGTGAGAAGCATTTGGGGCCTGTCCTGGAGATCCAAATTCAGTGGCTCTGGCTAAGTGAGGACAGGGATCTTGTGGCAGACTGTGACCCTGCCCCCCTCCCACAGCTGGCTTTGGGGGCATCCTGGGGCTGGGCAGCCTGGGCCTGGGCTCTGCCAACTTCATGGAGCTGCAGCAGCAGATGCAGAGGCAGCTGATGTCCAATCCTGAGATGCTGTCGCAGATCATGGAGAACCCCCTGGTCCAAGATATGATGTCTAACCCTGACCTGATGCGTCACATGATCATGGCCAACCCCCAGATGCAGCAGCTGATGGAGCGGAACCCTGAGATCAGCCACATGCTCAACAACCCTGAACTCATGAGGCAGGTGAGTATGAGAGGACTAGAGAGCTGGAGGACGCTGGTGCCCAGCCATGCCCTGCCCAGCCTTTCCTACTTTGTCCTTTATTGATTTGTTCATTCATGTATTCAGCAGTTCTGAACACTGGAGGTACAGGGATGAAAAGACAGGCCTAGCTCTTCAGGAATTCCAGGTGTCAAAGGGAAGTGGGACAAGTAAACCAGCAATTAGAATACAATGTGGTCAGTGCTATCATAAGGATAATCACGGAATCCTCTAGGGACATAGAGAAGAGCTCCTGACCCTACCCTGAGGCTTAGAGGAGGCCTTAAGAGATGTCACCAAGCTGAGACCCAAAGGAGGAAGACTAACCGGGGGGAAAAAGAGAAGAGCATTCAGGGCCAAGGGACAGCAAATATAAAGGCCTGGGAGTGAAAGATAGTAGGTTGTTTGGGGAGCACTGTGGCTGGGCAGGGCCCAGTTGGGAAGGGAGACTGTTGTGATGTTGCTCTTTGGGAGTTCCAGCTCATGGTCCACTCTACCAGAGGATCAGAGTAGACGATCTTCCCAGCAGGGCTGTGGACACCAGTGTTGGACTCACCAGAAGATAACTTATGTAAGGTCAAGGACTTGTGAGTGTTTTGTTCACTGTCTAGAACAGTGCCTGGTGCATAGTAGTCACGCAGTAAATTTTTATTGAATGAATGAATTACAGGACAAGAGATCAGAGTTCTAGGAAGCTGGGCATATCAGTTATAAAGGTGTCTTAGAAAAGGCAAGTGTGGAGCAGATTTGGGAAGGAGAGGAAATGTATTCCAAGTTGAATGCGAACAAGTAGTTACACTCATTTTTCTGTGATGAACTCCCCTGGGGTTGACATAGCCACCCCTTATTGAGATTGTACCATTGACTCCATAGAAGAAAGCCCCCATCCTCAGTGTTTCTCAAGGTTCAGGCAGGCCAAAGACTTGGAGGTGGGAATTAGAGGGTGTCAGTAGCTTTATTCCAGCCTGAATCCTTTCCTTCCCCAACTTGCAGTCATTTACCAGGAATCACAGTATGGTCTTGGACAGACGGACCAACCTGGCTTTGAACACTGTCTTCACCACTCAGTGACTGTGTGTCCCAGGGCAGCAAGTCAGTTAACATCTCTGAGCCTGTTTGCTCATCTGCAAAATAGGGACAGAAATAACCACCTGAGATGGTTATTGTGGAGATTATATGACTTGAATTCTGTAAACTACTTGGCCCTGTGCCCATATACAGTAGGTGCTCAGTAGATGTTAATTTTCTCTTCTGCTTCCTTCCCTTTCTTTCTGTGTCCCTTCTGACTCAGTTTCCTTGTGCATCCTGACACTTCTTTGGACACTCTGAGCCTAAGGGAGGGAAGCTGCTGCCCTCACTTCAGCTGGGATCATTGTCCTCCGCTAGAAAAAGCCAACCAAAATACCCACAGGGAGGCAGGCCTGGAGCCAAGATTACAGTAGAGGAAGGAAGTCCAGTTTATTCTACTTTCTGTCACTGTGGAGCAGTTCCTGGGCCCTGGTCCTGATCCTGACACAGACCCACTTCCTCAAGGCCCACCCTTTTCCTAGGTTGGTGCTCCCCTGGTTCCGGGGCCCATCTTGTCTCTCTCCCTTGATCAGACAATGGAGCTTGCTCGGAATCCAGCCATGATGCAAGAAATGATGCGGAACCAGGATCGGGCCCTGAGCAACCTTGAGAGCATCCCTGGAGGGTATAATGCCCTCCGCCGCATGTACACGGACATCCAGGAGCCCATGTTCAGTGCTGCCCGGGAACAGGTGGGATCAAGGGCCAGGGTAGTGGGTCGGGCTGTCTGGGCTCAATATTCCCTACCCCTACCCCAGGCAAACCTGGGTCTGCTCTTCTTTCTTTCCCCAGTTCCCTGAGGGGTGGGCCTTGGCTTGAAGGCAGTTCTCAACAGTGCATATCCGGGGATGGTCCAATTTGGCATGGACAAAAGATAAGCAGAGGTCCTTGTGGAAGTGGGTGAGGCATAGCATCCATCCAAGGAACTTGACATCCTTCTGACAAACTTCTTGTACCAGGGGCTCAAAGGCCAGGTGGCAGGCCTGAAGTCAGACGCCAGCCCTGATACAACATGTCTCAAGTATGGTCCATGGATCACCTGCATCAGAATCACCTGGGGAGCTTGTTGATAATGAGAATCCTGGTCCCCACCTTTGAGCTGCTTATTGAATCCATTTCTAGGGTTGGGTCCCAGGATTATACATTTTTAAAAATGCTTTATGAATCCTATTCAAGTACATACACACACAAAAATAGATAAAAATATAGCATTCTTTTTTTAACAATCAATGTTGCCCTAACATGTTGCCATATATAATTTCAGGGCCCTTTGGGTTTTTTTTTTTTTTTTTTTTTTGAGACAGGGTCTTGCTCTGTTGCCCAGGCTGGAATGCAGTGGCACAATCTCAGCTCACTGTAACCTCTGCTTCCCGGGTTCAAGCAATTCTGCCTCAGCCTCCCTGGTAACTAGGACTACAGGTACATGCCACCACGCCCAGCTAACTTTTTGTGTTTTTAGTAGAGATGGGGTTTCCCCGTGTTAGCCAGGATGGTCTCGATCCCCTGACCTCGTGATTCGCCCACCTCGGCCTCCCAAAGTGCTGAGATTACAGGCGTGAGCCACTGCGCCTGGCCATGGTTCTTTTTAAAAATTTAATTTTACATGAAACACATTCTATGTTTGTATGTTTGAAAATTCAAAAGTTGGCCGGGTGCGGTGGCTCACGCCTGTAATCCCAGCACTTTGGGAGGCCAACGGCGGATCACGTAGTCAGGAGATCAAGACCATCCTGGCTAACACAGTGAAACCCCGTCTCTACTAAAAATACAAAAAATTAGCTGGGCATGATGGTACGCGCTTGTAGTCTCAGCTACTTGAGAGGCTGAGGCAGGAGAATTGCTTGAACCCGGGAGGCAGAGGTTACAGTGAGCCAAGATCGTGCCACTGCACTCCAGTCTGGGCGACAGAGCGAGACTCCGTCTCAAAAAGAAAATTCAAAAGTTACACAAAGTAAACAAAACAGTATTCTTAAAAAGTATAGAAAAGTATATAGGCCAAAAAAAGGTTTACAGAAGGGATCCCTCTGTTTCCATCTCCCAGCCAGCTCTTTTCTACCTCAGTGGTAGCTAATGTTAGTATTTTGTTTATTTTCCTAGACATATTTAATATTAGGAAATAAGACATAGGTAGAGTTGTAGCCTTTACAAACCCCTCTCCTATTCTTTTTCTCTCCAGAGGTAACTACTACGCTGAAGTTGAAATTGGGGTTTATCATTGTGATTCTTTCATTACCTACGTATATGTCTATAAACATCTATATATTGTCATATTTTTAAATATGAGGTGGTACCTTGCTGGTCTTATTATTATTATTATTATTATCTTTTTTTTTTATTTGAGACGGAGTCTCGCTCTCTCGCCCAACCTGGAGTGCAGTGGCGCGATCTTGGCTCACTGCAAGCTCCGCCTCCTGGGTTCACGCCATTCTCCTGCCTCAGCCTCCCGAGTAGCTGAGACTACGGGCGCCCGCCACCTCGCCCGGCTCATTTTTTGTATTTTTAGTAGAGACGGGGTTTCACTGTGGTCTCGATCTCCTGACCTTGTGATCCGCCCACCTCGGCCTCCCAAAGTGCTGGGATTACAGGCGTGAGCCACCGCGCCCGGCACTGGTCTTATTATTTTGACTTGCTTTTTTTTCTTTTTTTTTGAGACAGAGTCTCACTCTTTCGCCCAGGCTGCCAGGTTGGAGTGCAGTGGCGCAATCTCAGCTCACTGCAAGCTCCACCTCCTGGGTTCAAGGGATTCTCCTGCCTCAGCCTCCTGAGTAGCCAGGACTGCAGGCGTGCACCACCACGCCAGGCTAAGTTTTTTGTTTGTTTGTTTGTTTGTTTTGTTTTGTTTTTTTGAGACAGAGTCTTGCTCTGTTGCCCAGACTGGAGTGCAGTGGCTCGATCTCCGCTCACTGCAACCTCCGTCTCTTGGGTTCACGGCATTCTCCTGCCTCAGCCTCCCAAGTAGCTGGGACTACAGGCGCCCGCCACCATGCTCGGCTAATTTTTTGTATTTTTAGTAGAGACAGGGTTTCACTGTGTTAGCCAGGAAAGTCTCAATCTCCTGACCTCGTGATCTGCCTGCCTCAGCCTCCCCAAATGCTGGGATTACAGGCATGAGCCACTGCGCCCGGCATAAGTTTTGTACTTTTTAGTAGAGATGGGGTTTCACCATATTGGCCAGGCTGGCCTCCAACTCCTGACCTTGTGATCCACCTGCCTCGGCCCCCAAAGTGCTGGATTACAGGTGTGAGCCACCGCACTTGGCCGCTTTTTTTTTTT
>NW_012104454.1:354361-366513 GCF_000951045.1 Mandrillus leucophaeus | reverse complement strand
CATTTAAAAATGACAATTTATTACAAGTTGGTGGGGCACAGTGGCTCATGCCTGTAATCCCAGCATTTTGGGAGGCTGAGGCAGGTGCATCACCTGAGGTCAAAAGTTTGAGACCAGGCTGGCCAACATGGCAAAACCCCATCTCTACTAAAAATACAAAACTTAGCCAGGCGTGGTGGTGGGTGCCCGTTGTCCCAGCTTCTCAGGAGGCTGAGGCAGGAGAATCGCTTGAACCCTGGAGGCAGAGGTTGCAGTGAGCCGAGATTGTGCCATTGCACTCCATCCTGGGCAACAGAGCAAGACTCAGTCTCCAGAAAAAAAAAAAAATTTATTACAAGTTAACATAAATACCATTATTTTGAAAAATAACTTTATTTTCCAAAACAAAACTTTAGAGGAAAGTGTGGCCTTGTTTTACATTTTTACAGTTCTCTTTGATATCTGGCTTACTACAAGACAGCTGGTTCTCAGATCTGCATTCAGTTTGCAATGTCACATGTCTTGTAGACTTTGGAAAACTCCACTGTATCCTCATGAGAGAATAAGAGTGAAAAAGGCAAATTCATGTCTTAGAATTATGAAAACAGTTTTAACGCTTGCAGGGGTCCCAGGACCACACTTTGAGAACCGTTGTTTTAGAGGAGTTTTATAGGCATTAGAATAAATGTGTCAGGCACATAGTAGGTGCTCAATAAATGACGGTTGTTACCACTGTGGGTAGTTCAGGAAAAGAGATTTCATCCTTAGAGTGTACCAGGAAGAATAAAGCAGAGCCCAGAACAAGGTGGGGTGGGGTGAGGTGCTAGGCAAGTATGAGAACAGGAAATCTGAAACAGGGACAGAGGCTGAAACCATGGTGTATGAACCCTGGCCTGTGAGCTCTGTTATCTGAACAGGCATCCGGTGAGGTGAGGGAAGCAGCTCAAGAGTAGGAGAATCCTTGGTCAGCCCCAGTCCCCATGACCCACTTTGAATAAACAGGAAAAGCAGCTCAATATGAAACCCTGTGGTGGAGAGGAGCTGAGGTAGGACCACCTGGGAACTCAGGAGAGGGAGCTACTGAGCATTTAGACCATAAGAAAGGCTGACTAGGGAAAACTGAGTCTGGGACTCCCTCAGTCAGAGCTCTGTGCTAGGTGCTGGAGGGGAGGCGGTTCCAGTGTTGCCTTTAGGCAGCATACCTTCCCATGGGGTATGGACCTGAGATATCCTGGGGAGCACAGTGAGGAACCTGGTAGGGTGAGGTGGATCAGAAGTAAACTGAGGCTTGTTCGGCTGAAGCAGCCAGTGTGTAGAGGTAGGTTTTGGAGCAGGAGGGGAAAATCTAGAGAGGACGTATCTTGCCGGATGTGTGTTCCGCTAGGGGCCACCACTGTGGTGTGCCTGGGTGGACAGAGAATGCCAGGTAGGGGACCTGGGGAGTGAGGGAAAGGTTCTGGGGAGTTAGGATTAGTCCAAGGAGGCTGGGGAAAGGGAAGGTCGGGGTTCAAGTAGAGAGCCAGATTTGACAGCCCACTCCCATTAAGCCAGTAGTTACTTATTGAGCACCTACTTGTGTCGGGGCTGGGGGTGCACAAGCAAATCTGACATTGTCTCTGCCCCTTGAGGTACAGGAACACAAATATTTGGCTACATAATGGGAAAAGTATGTGTAAAGTGCAGTGGGTTACATAGGAGATGTTTAGAGACCAAATATTGAAAGCCACAATGGGGAATGGGAAATTTTCAATTATCTGAGAAGTTCAGTTATGCAGTCACTAGCATCAGCTAGCTCCCACCCTGTGGAGCAAGGAAGGGGCTATCCATTGTGGGGCAAAGAACTGAACTGAGGAATTCCAAGGTCTTGGATCTCTCTCCCTTTTCTGGGGAAGGGGAGGCTATTAAGTAAGAGGAGAGAATGGGCCTAGCCCTTGTCCCTGATTTGTTTCAGTCCTTAACCCAAAACCTTTCCCTCCTCCCAGTTTGGCAACAATCCCTTCTCTTCCCTGGCCGGGAACTCCGACAGCTCATCCTCCCAGCCTCTGCGGACTGAGAATCGAGAGCCCCTCCCTAACCCCTGGAGCCCCTCGCCCCCCACCTCCCAGGCCCCCGGGTCCGGTGGGGAGGGCACCGGAGGATCGGGGACCAGCCAGGTGCACCCGACAGTCTCGAACCCCTTTGGGATCAATGCGGCTAGCCTGGGGTCAGGTATGTCCTAGGATGGAAGGAGCTTAGTGGGGTCACCAGGGCAGCCCCTCTGCCCCAGGACTGAATGGGTTTCATACTGCTCCAGGATTTTGAAGACAGAGGTGAGACTATCAAGGCCACAGAGGGGGCTCTGCCGTCTGGGACAGTGGCCGGGTGAGGGCTGGTTCTGGCCATGTCCTGATATCCCTGGGAGTGACCTAAGTAATGGCTCATGAGTAAACCAGGCCCCACTTTCTAAGCTCCATGAGCACCTCTGGTATTATCCAGTGTATAAGGGTCAGACTGCTGTGGGGAGAGGGGGCTGCAGAGGAGAGGCAGATGTGAGGCTGAGGGAAAGGGATGTGCAGGGCTTGCCATGTACAGAAGAACAGGTTATGCACTGCACAACCCTAGAGGATGCTCCGTTTATCTGGACTATGACTGTACACATGGCCTGGGGGATGTCTTCAGCAGATGACCTAATTTCTCTGCACTCTGGGGGATATCTTGATTGGGAAAGTTCCTTCCCTCTGTGTGTTTTAGTTTCCTTATTTGTAAAACAAGGACTGGAACTTGATCCTTTATTTTATTATTATTATTACTATTTTTTTTTGAGACGGAGTCTCGCTCTGTCACCCAGGCTGGAATGCAATGGTGCTTTCTCAGCTCACTGCAAGCTCTGCCTCCCAGGTTCAAGTGTTGCTCCTGCCTCACCCTCCCAAGCAGCTGGGGACTACAGGCATGTGCCACTACGCCCGGCTAATTTTTTGTATTTTTAGTAGAGACAGGGTTTCACCATGTTAGCCAGGATGGTCTCAGTCTCCTGACCTTGTGACCAGCCCGCCTCGGCCTCCCAAAGTGCTGGGATTACAGGCGTGAGCCACCGCACCTGACCTTCATCCATGATTCTAAAATTGTGCTCCTGCATCCTGGAAGGGTCTTCATCTCCAGGATAAGGAAGGACCCAATGGGAGAGGCTGCAGCCCTCCTGCCCCAGCTCCAGCCAGACTATTAACAAACTTGGTTTCTGAGTGAGATTTGGTGTGAGGAAAGGGTCTCTGCTGCTAAGACAAGTTTGATCTAGATGATATTTAATCATTTCTTTCCAAATCGGACATAATTTGAGCTTATGGCAGGAACAGTCCAGAGGGGCATAAATCAGACCCAGTTCCTAGCTGGCTTGCCCTTATCAAGTAAATGGAAAAGGGGCCAGGCCAAAGCAGGGCAAGATGACCTTGGACTTGGTAGAAACTTGGACTCATGCCCCAATCCTAGGGTGCCCACTGGACCATTGCTTTTCTGAGTTTTGTAGTCATTCGGTGTCTGAAGTAAGGTAGATTGAAGTGAGGCCTTTGGTTTCCATCTGGACCCTTCCTCTCCTGTTTTCTTTTTTTCCCCCTTGTCCTAGGGATGTTCAATAGCCCAGAAATGCAAGCCCTCCTCCAGCAGATCTCTGAGAACCCCCAGCTGATGCAGAATGTGATCTCAGCACCCTACATGCGCAGCATGATGCAGACGCTTGCCCAGAACCCCGACTTTGCTGCTCAGGTATCAAACTAGCATGAGGAGAGTGTTGTTGGGGAGAGAGTTTCTCTTGGCTGGGGGCAGTTTCTTGTGGTCAAAACACTGTGGAGCCGGACTGCCTGGGTTTGCATCCCAAGCTCTGCTACTTCCCAGCTATGTGAGCTAAGCAAGTTATTTAGCCTCCCAGTTTCTTCATCTGTAAGATGATAATAAGAATAGTTCCTACCTCCTATAGTTGTGAGGATTAAATGAGTTAATACACGTTAAGTGCTTAGAACACGGCGTGTAACAGAGTAAGCTCTGTGTACCTGGAAATGTTAGCTGTCATCATCATCAGACCCAGGGCTGAGCAGCCTGACTCCTACTCTTCATTGCCCAGGGCATAGTTCCATTTCCTCTCACTGTCCCACTTAGGCCTTCAGGATTCTTTGAAATCCCTGGAGAAGCTGGCCAGATTTCCTGCAGTGGTAGGGGGTGCCGAGGGAGCCTGAGACTGTGGGGAAATTCTTAGGGTGAAAAGGCCCAGGTTTCCCCCTGCTACCTTCACCCTGGCAGATGATGGTGAATGTGCCGCTCTTCGCGGGGAACCCCCAACTGCAGGAGCAGCTCCGCCTGCAGCTCCCAGTCTTCCTGCAGCAGGTGAGTGAGGAGCCTAGATGGGTGGAGGTTGAGGGCAAGGGGTAGTCCCTGAAGCCCAATGGGTGGAAATGAAGTTGGGGCAGAGCTTGACTCTGGACTCCTAGTTGAGGTTGTCTCCTATTTCCTGCCACCTCTTGATGCCTTTCTCTGCTTATTTCCCACCAGATGCAGAACCCAGAGTCACTCTCCATCCTTACCAATCCCCGAGCCATGCAGGCATTGCTGCAGATCCAGCAGGGACTACAGACCTTGCAGACCGAGGCCCCTGGGCTGGTACCCAGGTGAGGGTAGGGTGGTAGGAGGGCAGCAAGGTTCTGGCAACTTCTCCCCTTCAACTCTTCTCTCTGCCACTCTCTCAGCATCCTTTTTGTCTCTGAGGGTCTGTTTTCCTGTTTCTTCCAACTGCTTTTCCTTCTGGATCTTAACATTCTCATCACTTTCTTGGATGCCATCTCCTACCTCTTGGTCTCTCTTGCCTACAGCCTTGGCTCCTTTGGGATGTCCCGGACCCCAGCACCCTCAGCCGGCAGCAATGCTGGGTCTACGCCCGAGGCCCCCACTTCCTCGCCAGCCACGCCAGCCACATCTTCTCCAACAGGGGCTTCCAGTGCCCAGCAGCAGCTCATGCAGCAGATGATCCAGCTTTTGGCTGGAAGTGGAAACTCACAGGTACATGAGGCAGTGGGGGCAGGTGCTGGGAGCACCACTTTGATCCTGGGAGGTTTCAAGGGAAGCAATAGAATGGAGGCAGTAGGGCAAGCTTGGGAGTCAGGTCGTGTTCTGCCACTTACTAGCCTTGGGCAGGTTACTGATCCTCCCTGAGTTCAGTTTGTGCAGATGTGAAATAGAGATGAGAAGAGTAATGGTACTTACCGTGCACTACGTACCGTTCTAAATGCTTTAGATTTCAGAGCTCATTTACGACTCATTTACCGCATTCCTCACAACAGCTTCATGAGAAAGATATTATTATTATTTCTGTGTTAAAGATGGGGAAAACTAAGGTCCAGAAAGGTTAAGTGGTTTACTCACTTACATAGCTAGTAGATAATGAAGCCAAGACTCAAACCCGGGCATTCCACCTCCAGAATTTGCACTATACCATTTCTGCTTATATCAAAGGATACTTTTGATAATTAAAGCAGCCCCCATCTCCGAGACTCTGGGAAGGGGGATTCTGCGAGGTGAGGTAACCAAAGCCCTGGGAAAGTCAAGGCCAGGGGCTGGCAGGAGGGGCAGGGATGACCTACCTTGAGTGAGCCTCTTAACCTTTCTCTGACCTCTGTGACTCATCTGGAAAAGCCATTCCACCAAAATGTATGTTTATACAGCTTTGTGCAAGGCATGAGAGAGCTAGACTAGGTGGTATCCAGTCCAGGTGCAACCCAAGTTAAATTCTGTGGACTGGCCGGGCGCAGTGGCTCACGCTTGTAATCCCAGCACTTTGGGAGGCTGAGGCAGGCAGATCATGAGGTCAGGAGATCGAGACCATTCTGGCTAATGTGGTGAAACCCCATCTCCACTGAAAAATTAAAAAAAAAAAAAATTAGCCAGATGTGGTGGTAGGCATGTGTAGTCCCAGCTACTCAGGGGGCTGAGGCAGGAGAATGGTGTGAACCCAGGAGGCGGAGCTTGCAGTGAGCCAAGATCGCACCACTGCACTCCAGCCTGGGCAACAGAGCGAGAGTCCATCTCAAAAACAAAAGAAGATTCTGTGGACTGTGATGAGAAGCAACAAGGAGCACTGGAAAGGGCTTTCTTTTTTTTGAGGTGGAGTTTTGCTCTTGTTGCCCAGGCTGCAGTGCAGTGGTGAAACCTCTGCCTCCCGGCTTCAAGTGATTCTCCTAGCATTACAGGCATGCGCTACCACACCCGGCTAATTTTTTGTATTGTTAGTAGAGATGGGGTTTCACCATGTTGTCCAGGCTGGTCTTGAACTCCTGACCTTAGGTGATCTGCCTGCCTCGGGCTCCCAAAGTGCTGGGATTATAGGAGTGAGCAACTGCACCTGGCCAGAAAGGGTTTTTATACTGCAAGTCAGGGGGCCTTAGTGACTGACTTGCTCTGTGACCCCAGGTAAGTCCTGTCTTTCTCTGGATCAAACATTGTTCCTTTCAACACCAGGTGGACAGTGCTTGCTGAACTCTTTCTAGCTATAGGAGTCTTTTGTTCATAATCAAGGCTTGTGCTTCCCAGACACCCCTTGAGCAGACATTTACAGGAGATATTTAGACGAACGACAAGAATGAAAAGCCAGGCTAGCCAGGCAGTGGCTCACTTCTGTAATCCCAGCAATTTGGGAGGCCAAGGCAGGCAGATCACCTGAGGTCAGAAGTTCGAGACCAGCCTGACCAATATGGAGAAACCCCATCTCTACTAAAAATACAAAATTAGCTGGGTGTCTTGGTGCATGCATATCATCCCAGCTACTCAAGAGGTTGAGGCAGGAGAATCACTTGAACCTGGGAGGCAGAGGTTGCAGTGAGCCGAGATCGTGCCATTGCACCAGCCTGGGCAACAAGAGCGAAACTCCATCTCAAAAAAAAAAAAAAAAAGCCAGGCCAGGAGTGTGACTCATGCCTGTAATCCCAATGCTTTGGGAGGCCGAGGCAGGAGGACTGCTTGAGGCCAGGAGTTCGAGATCAGCCTGGGCAATGCAGGGAGACCGAGTCTGTAAAATTTTTTTTCTTTTTAAAAAAAGCCTAGTGCAGGCTGGGCATGGTGGCTGACGCCTGTAATCCCAACACTTTGGGAGGCCAAGGCGGGTGGATCACTTGAGGTCAGGAGTTCAAAACCCACCTGGCCAACATGATGAAACCCCGTCTCTACTAAAAATACAAAAATTAGCCGGGCTTGGTGGCATGTGCCTGTAATCCCAGCTATTCGGGAGGCTGAGGCAGGAGAATCGCTTCAACCCGGGAGGCAGATCATGCCACTGCACTCCAGCCTGGGCGACAGAGCAAGACTCCGTGTCAAAAAAAAACAAACAAAAAAAAGACCTAGTGCAGTGGCTCATGCCTGTGATCCTAGCATTTAGAGAGGCCAAGGCAGGAGGATCACTTGAGACCAGCCTGGGCAACATAGCAAGACCCTTTCTCTACTAAAAAAATTTTTTTCTTTATTTTTTATTTTATTTTTATTTTTTTGAGATGGAGTCTCACTCTGTCCCCCATGCTGGAGTGAACCTCCGCCTCCCGGGTTCAAGTGATTCTCCTGCCTCAGCCTCTTGAGTAGCTGGGACTGTAGGCTCCTGTCACCACACCCAACTAATTTTTGTATATTTAGTCTCAGGGTATTGCCATGTTGGCCAGTCTGGTCTCGAACTCCTGACTTCAGGTGATCCACCTGCCTGAGCCTCCCAAAGTGCTGTGATTACAGGCATGAGGCACCACGCACACGCACTTTTTTTTTTTTTTTTTTTAAGACGTACTCTATCGTCCAGGCTGGAGTGCAATGGTGCAATTTCAGCTCACTGCAACCTCTGCCTCCCGGGTTCAAGCAATTCTTCTACCTCAGCCTCTCAAGTAGCTGGGACTACAGGCATGCACCACCACACCTGGGTAATTTTTTGTGTTTTTGGTAGACATGAGGTTTTACCATGTTGGCCAGGCTGGTCTTGAACTCCTGACCTCAGGCAAACTGCCAGTCTTGGCCTCCCAAAGTGCTGGGATTATAGGCATAAGCCACTGTGCCCAGCCAAAAAAAATTTTTTTTAATTAGCTGGGCATGGTGGTACACACCTGTAGCCCCAACTACTCAGGAGGCTCAGATAGGAGGATCACTTGAGCCCAGCAGATAGAGGCTGCAGTGAGCTATGATTCTGCCACGATTTTCCAGCCTGGGTGCAAGACCCTGTCTCATAAAAAAAGGAAATACTTCTCCTTTATAGATAACTCTTGATCAGTGAAACAAAATTAAATAGCTTCTTAACTGGGACCCTTCTTAGCCTTTCATATGGCTGTATGTGTGATGACTATTAGGAGGGGACTTGGAGGTCATGCTTAGTATGCATCTTATTTGACCACAGAGTATTTGGCTTTTGGAGTGCCTGTTAACATCTCCAGTGTTTACAGAAGGTAATGAGGAATATACACTGATCTAGGCCTATCAGTTAACTTGAAAATCTAAAAAAAAGATATCCGCCTGCCATATTATTATACAGTTATTTTATTTTATTTTATCTTATCTTATTTTATTTTATTTTATTTTATTTTATTTTATTTTTGAGACTTAGTCTTGCTTTGTTGCCCAGGCTGGAGTGCAGTGGCGCTATCTCACCTCACTGCAAGCTCTGCCTCCCGGGTTCATGCCATTCTCCTGCCTCGGCCTCCTGAGTAGCTGGGACTATAGGCGCCCACAACCACGCCCGGTGAATTTTTTGTATTTTTAGTAGAGATGGGGTTTCACCGTGTTAGCCAGGATGGTCTCGATTTCCTGACCTCGTGATCCGCCCGCCTCAGCCTCCCAAAGTGCTGGGATTACAGGCGTGAGCCACTGCACCCAGCCATTACACAGTTATTTAGGACTTAGGACCTAGGCTCCTGGGCCCCCATTTGCAGCTCATCTTCCCTGCCCTCCTGATTGACTCAGGATACTAGAGAAGACCTACTGGTCTTAGAAACCCTTAATTCAAATAGGGCCCCCAAGATTCGTCCTGTGCCCACTTCACAAGGCCTATTTCCTCCAGGTGCAGACTCCAGAAGTGAGATTTCAGCAGCAGCTGGAGCAGCTCAACTCCATGGGCTTCATCAATCGTGAGGCCAACCTGCAGGCCCTGATTGCCACAGGAGGGGACATCAACGCAGCTATCGAGAGACTACTGGGCTCCCAGCTCTCCTAATCCCTCAGCCCATGCCTCCTGCCTCTCCCCTCCCTCGATGTCAGCGTTTGGTTCTTCTGTCAGCCCTTACCCTCTGCAGCTTGTCATCCCTTCCGTCTTCTCCCTCATCCTCTCCAAACAGCAGGGTGACTTTAGAGGCATGGGCTCCAACCCCTTAGCTCTGTCTGAGAATTATGGTTTTACTGCTACATCTCTAACAGAATCTTCTCTCCTGGTCTCCTTGAGCAGTGCTACTTAAATAGTTTTCACAGTTTCATTGATTGACTCTACCTCCTTGCCCCACACCACCTTTTGCAATCTTTAAACTTTCAGTGGCTGTGCAGAGTCGAAGGAGGAACCAGCTGTCTGGTTTACTGGAACATAGTCTTCCATCTATACCACTAGGGTTTTGTCTTATGTTTACTTTTGGTAACTCTCTTCCTTCTTTTTCTCCCTACTCCCCACCCCTAGCCCAACCAATGCTAGAATTTCTTGCTCTAAAGGAGGAGCAGGTGAAACACGTGGTAATTTTCCTCCTTGGCCCCTATTCTGGTCACTTCATTCAGCACTTTTTCGTGGGCACTGTTGGGACTTCCAGGGTAAGGAGGAAGATGCTTGTTCTGTCTGTCTGAAGAGGGAGATGAGACAGCCCTCTGGACAGGAATTAACAAACCCTGGACCAGCCCAGTGGAAACTGGTGTGAAAGAGGAGGGAATGAGATTATTCGGAGGAAGGGAATAGGGGAGACAGCCTGAGTAAAAGGCTTGGAAGTTGGAATTGGGGAGCAGAAGCACTCATAGCTCTTTTAGGCAGAAGAATCCAGGCCCAAGCTGGCAGAAGAGACTTAGAGATGCTAATGGAATTTGAACTGAAGAAAGGAGCTCAATGAAGCTAAGCGCCATGCCCCACGAGGGGTCATATTGGCTTTATGTCCTCAAACACACGTGCTTATATGTACACACACACATTTCCATGGACCCAGGACTTGCTTGTGTCCCCAGGCACCAGTAATTTGAACCCCCCTCCAAAGACATGAAGGGAGTTGGGGTCTGTGTGAGTAGTACGGGGGTGCGTGTGTATCCGCATATGTCCTTACACTTTTAAGTTGTGTGGGAAGTGGATTCTTTGTTGGTTTCTGGTTCAGAGTGCTTTCCCACTACCAGAGACAAGTGGGTAAAAGGGTCAGTCCATTGCAGGAATACAGGAGACCTAGGTCCCTTGGGGCTCTGGATGCTGAGTAACCCAGAGGTAATGTGGGTATCCTTTTGGAAGCTGTCAGAGCTGTGACTAGCACCCTTATCACCCCTCACTGCCTTATGGGAATAGTAGAGGGTTTTCTTTCCTCCAGAGCCCCTGGCCTTTCAGTTCTTAACTATTTTCCTCCAGGCCAGAAAGTTTTCTTTGAGGAAGGAGAGGAGAGGGTGGCAATGATGCCTTTGATCTGGAATTGGACATTGCTCTGTCAGAGCACAGAGGAGGCTCATATCACCTCTTCCCTCTGCTACTTGGCCCAGCTGCTTGGAGGACCGACCCCATGGCTGAGAATATGATGGCAAGAGGAACAGAGTTTGCTCCAAGTGGGAAAGGTCCCAAGCAGTCCAGAGAAGATGTCTGTGTGGCTTTCCCTCCCTACCTCCCCCAGCTCCCACACTGGCCTTTGTAAATAAATGGCGTGGTCTTTGTTGTGAGAGTGTGTTTGCATTTGTTTTTTGAGGAAGAAGAAACTGACTGACGACAAATTCTTGGTTTTCCAGGGCAAGAATTGTGATCTAGAGGAATTTGAGGTTTGGTTCAGTTACTACAGATGTTAAGAAGTATTAAAAGTGGCCAAGATCACGCCATTGCACTACAGCCTGGGCAACAAGAGCGAAACTCCGTCTCAAAAAAACAAATATTAAAGGTTTTAGCCTGGCAACCTAGGGAGACCTTGTCTCTACAAAATTTAAAAATTAGCCAGGCATGGTGGTGTGGGCCTGTAGTCCCAGTTATGTGGGAGGCCGAGGCAGGAGAATCACTTGAGCCCAAGAAGTCAAGGCTGCAGTGAGCTGTGATTGCGCCGCTGCACTCCAACCTTGGTGACAAAGTGAGACCCTGTATCAAAAGAAAAAAAAAAAAAAAAAGTTGACTGGGTGCGGTGGCTCACGCCTGTAATCCCAGCACTTTGGGAGGCCAAGGCAGGAGGATCACTTGAGCCCAGGAGTTTGAGACCAGCCTGGGCAACCTAGGGAGACCTTGTCTCTACAAAATTTAAAAATTAGCCAGGCATGGTGGTGTGGGCCTGTAGTCCCAGCTATGTGGGAGGCCGAGGCAGGAGAATCACTTGAGCCCAAGAAGTCAAGGCTGCAGTGAGCTGTGATTGCGCCGCTGCACTCCAACCTTGGTGACAAAGTGAGACCCTGTATCAAAAGAAAAAAAAAAATATATATATATATAGAGAGAGAGAGAGAGAGAAGGTTAAGGGATAACTGATGATGGAGGTATTAATAATATATGACTTGGGAATGGGGAGGATTGCATTCTTCCATTCCCCATCCTTAGACCATTGGGTATCTGAGATCTCTTCTCCCACTTCCCCTTAGGGTCAGGTGTGGTAGAGGAAACTATGAATTGTAAGATTATTGCCTCCATCCTCTGATCTTTTGGCAAGATTGCCCTCCCCTTACCGTAGGTTAAAAAGTGAAACAAGGCCAGGCATGGTGGCTCACGCCTGTAATCCCAGCACTTTGGGAGGCCGAGGCGGGTAGATCACAAGGTCAGGAGTTCGAGACCAGCCTGGACAAGATGGTGAAACCCTGTCTCTACTAAAAATACAAAAAGTAGCCAAGCACAGTGGCAGGCGCCTGTAATCTCAGCTACTTGGGAGGCTGAGGCAGGAGAATCCCTGGTACCAGGGAGACAGAGATTGCAGTGAGCTGAGATTGTGCCACGCACTCCAGCCTAGAGGCGACAAAGCAAGACTCCGTCTCAGAAAAAAAAAAAAAAGTAAAACAAAAACTCTTGCAGT
>NW_012104454.1:350068-351846 GCF_000951045.1 Mandrillus leucophaeus | reverse complement strand
AAAGAAAGAAAGAAAAAAAGAAAGAAAGAAAGAAAAGAAAGAAAGAAAGAGAAAAAAAGAAAGAGGCCGGGTGCAGTGGCTAACGCCTGTAATCCCAGCACTTTGGGAGGCTAAAATGGGCAGATCACGAAGTTAGGAGATCGAGACCATCCTGGCTAACACAGTGAAACCCCCTGTCTACTAAAAATACAAAAAGTGTGGTGGCAGGCACCTGTGGTCCCATCTCCTCGAGAGGCTGACACAGGAGAATGGCATGAACCTGGGAGGCAGAGCTTGCAGTGAGCCGAGATCATGCCACTGCACTTCAGCCTGGGTGATAGAGCAAGACTCCGTCTCAAAAAAAAAAGAAAAGAAAAGAAAGAAAGGAAGAAAAGAATGACGGAAAGAAAGAGAAAGAAAAAGAAGGAAAGAAGGAAAGAAAGAGAAAGAGAAAGAAGAGAGAGGGAGGGAGGGATGGAGGGAAGGGAGAAGGAAGGAAGGAGCAAGAAAATGGGATGTTCAAAGAGGTAAAGTGGTGCAGGAATTGAATACATCTAGCAAAAAAAAAAAAAAAAAAATAGAAAGAGGAAAACCTGGAATCATCAGGCCCACACATGACATTCACAAAAATAAAATGTGCTTTATTTCTAAGTGGAAGGATTACACTCTCTGCTCTTCTGGCTTCTGCCGAGAGCTTTCCTTGGAGCCCCTTGGAGATCTGGACCATCACCCATTAGTGAAGCTCACAGCTGAGTCAGTCTCTCCTGGGCTCCTCCCTGCTCCAGGGGCGGATGCCTTGTTTTCCTCCACTGACTTCTGCTTCCTGTGGCAGCAGCTACATAAGTATTCGCAAAACATGGACAGACTCCAGCCAGACAACTTGGTTTCATCGGTGGATAAGCTCAAGCTACTTTCCAAGTGCTCAGGTGCTCCTTGTGTCTCACTTGGCAGATTCTTGAGTATGGGCATTGCCTCCGTCCTGTCCTAGGTGATTGCAAAGAGGAAGGGGGCCCCTCTGCTTGGTCCTCCTCCTCTTCCTCATCCTCCTTGTCCTCCTTGTTCTCCTTGTCTTCCTCTTTCACCTCATTTTTCCTCAGCTGGAGAATGCAAACTTTGTTCTGCTTCCGCCTCTTTGTCTGAACAAGGCTGGGATCTTCTTCCTTGGGGGATTTCAAGAGCAAGGAATGAAGCATGCTCTCCACCAGCCCATCCTGTTACATACGGGACTTTGCATCTGTCATTGGGGGAGGCGAAGTGCCGCAGAGAAGCGTGGAGATCAGAGAGCAAACCTAAACCCAGCGCCCATCTGTCTGTGAGAACTGAGTAGACAGCAGAGGTTAAAAAACACTGTCCTGGCCCAGAAGACACGTTCACTTAAAATACTAAAGACAAGCTACAAAGCAGTATCTGCAAAGGACACACAGACATATCCTGAATGCATTAAATGCTCTTTTTTTTTTCTTTTTGAGACGGAGTTTCACTCTTGTTGCCCAGGCTGGAGTGCAGTGGTGTGATCTCTGCTCACTGCAACCTCCACCTCCCAGGTTCAAGTGATTCTCCTGCCTCGCCCTCCCGAGTAGCTGGAATTACAGGCATGTGCCACCACAGCTGGGTAATTTTTCTATATTTAGTAGAGACGGGGCTTCACCATGTTGGCCAGGCTGGTCTTGAAGATCGAGATGGAGAGTCCAATTAAGAGTGGAACAGCCGGCCGGGCGCGGTGGCTCAAGCCTGTAATCCCAGCACTTTGGGAGGCCGAGACGGGCGGATCACAAGGTCAGGAGATCGAGACCAGCCTG
>NW_012104454.1:345830-349618 GCF_000951045.1 Mandrillus leucophaeus | reverse complement strand
AAAAAAAAAAGGAGCAGCCCATATCTGGGCTTTTTAAAAAATATATATTTATATATATAAAATACATAAATAAATAATAAATGGTAGGGGCCAGGTGCAGTGAGTGCTTCATGCCTGTAATCCCAGCACTCTGGAAGGCCAAGGCAAGAGAATCACTTGAAGAGTTTGAGACTGACCTGGGGCAATATAGTGAGATTCTGCTCTACTTTATTTATTTTATTTATTTATTTATTTATTTTTGAGACAGAGTCTCGCTCTGTCGCCCAGGCTGGAGTGCAGTGGGGCGATCTCAGCTCATGCAAGCTCCACCTCCTGGGTTCATACCATTCTCCTGTCTCAGCCTCCGGAGTAGCTGGGACTACAGGCACCCACCACCACGCCCGGCTAATTTTTTGTATTTTTAGTAGAGACAGGGTTTCACCATGTTAGCCAGGATGGTCTCGATCTCTTGACATTGTGATCCACCTGCCTCGGCCGCCCAAAGTGCTGGGATTACAGGCGTGAGCCACCATGCCCGGCCTATTTATTTATTTTTGAGACAGAGTTTTACTTTTGTTGCGGAGGCTGGAGTACAATGATGTGATCTTGGCTCACTGCAACCTCCGCCTCCTGGGTTGAAGCGATTCTCCTGCCTCAGGCTCAAGTAACTGTAATCCGAGCTACTGTATCCCAGTAGCTGGGAATACAGGCATGCCCAGCTAATTTCATATTTTTAGTAGGGATAGGGATTCTCCATATTAGTCAGGCTGGTCTCAAACTCCCAACCTCAGGTGATCCGTCCGCCTCAGCCTCCCAAAGTGCTGGGATTACAGGCATGAGCCACCATGCCTGGCTGCTCTATTTTACTTAAAAAAAAATTAACAAAAATATTAAAGTATATGGGAGGATATGCATAGGCTATATGCAAATATTCTGTCATTTTATATAAAGATAATGAGCATCTACAGATTTTGGTATTTGCAAGGGTCTTGCAACTAATCCCCTAAGGTTGCCAAGGGACGACTGTACATATACAGTCATGCATCACTTAACCATGGGACACATTCTGAGAAATATGGTGTTAGGTGATGTCGTTGTGTGAACATCACACAGTGGACTTACAAACCTAGATGGCGTGGCCTATTATACACCTGGGCAGTCTGGTACAGCCTATTGCTCCTAGGGCACAAACCTATATAGCACATTACTGTACTGAATACTGTAGGCAATTGTAACATATGATATTTGTGTATCTAAACATAGAAAAGGTCCAGTGAAAATACATTATCATAATCTATGTGACCACCATTGTATATACAATCCATTGTTGACCAAAACATCATTATGTGGCACAAGACAGTGTATACATATATTAATTTACATATAGAGTGAGAGCAAATGGGCAAAATGTTAGTGACTGATAAATCTAGATGAAAGGCATACAGGTGTTAATTCAACCAGCTTTTCAAGTTTCTATAGGTTTGAACTGTTTCAAAATAAATAATTGTGCATGGGGTACTGTTCTTGGCTCTGGAATCTGGTGTCCTTTTCCAGCTAAGCCTGACCATTGCAGGGTCAGCAACAGTGATTGTCTTCTCCCCGCATGGCTCAGTTATGCTCAGTGACTACTTATGGGGAAGCCATTCCACAAACATGAGGTGTGTCCCTGCCCTCTAGGTACTCACAGTCCAGGGAGGGGAAAGAGCTAGGACAAGTCATCTGATTACAGTGTGGTGGATGCAGTGGCAGAGCAAGAGCCCAGCGCAGGGACTCGCCGACACTGCCAGCGTCTCCTAGTGTCTGGCAGGAGACTGAGTGCACACAGTTCACTGTGGAAAAGAAAAGAGACCCCTTGGTAGCTGGTTGGTAACACACATAGACCCCTAGCCTGGGAGATAGGATGTGTATGCATGCCCTTTCTCCCAAAGTTGTCTTCCAGAGTCAGCCTGGAGCAGATACCCGGAAGTCCCTTTTCACAAAGGACCCTTGCCTTGTTCTTATCTACTGTCCCACTTTGTTTTTTGTTTTGTTTTGTTTTGTTTTGTTTGAGACAAGAGTCTCCCTATGTCGCCCAGGCTGGAGTGCAGTGGTGCCATCTCGATTCACTGCAACCTCCGCCTCCTGGGTTCAAGCGATTCTCCTGCCTCAGCCTCCCAAGTAACTGGGATTACAGGCACCCGCCACCACGCCCAGCTAATTTTTGTATTTTTAGTAGAGACAGGGTTTCACTATGTTAGCCAGGCTGGTCTCGGTCTCCTGACCTCAGGCCCACCTCGGCCTCTCAATGTGCTGGGATTACAGGTGTGAGTCACCGTGCCCAGCTATTTTCCCACTTTTAGTTGGGGCCCTACTTCTTCTGGCTGCTGCCTCTTGGGTGAGATCAAGGAGACCCCTGTTTCTGGCCTCCTCACTGACGTCGCCATTCCATCTTCAGAGTGTGACATCTACAACCAAACCAACATGTCATGCTCTCGCTCTCATCCTGAGAGACTGCCTCTCAGGATGATGTGCCCTTATGCTAAAATGGCTCCTCATTACTGGCTGCGAGTCTGGGGGGGAACAAGAGGGTGAAAGGGCTGAGAGGACACAGACATCCTTCATGTGTGTAGGGGGAAGGGGGACACCCTGTGCTTTGTACACCCAGAAGCACCTACCTCAGGAAGGTGTCTGGGTTCAGACATTCAATGGGGTCAGTCAAGATTTGGAGGTTTTGGGGGGACTCACTGGGAGCTGTCCCACATCCCGTACCTCAGACGCGAGCTTACCCAATGATGGAGGAAGAACTGTTTCAGAGAAAAAGCAGAGAAAATGCTTTCTCAGTAGCAAAATGCTGGGCTTTTGCATTTCAAGCCGAAGTCCAGACATGTGTCAGAGTACACTAGAGCTGTGATGTTCAATATACTAGCCGCATGTAGCTATTCAAACTTAAATTGAAATGAGTTAAAAAAACAAGGCTGGGCACAGTGGCTCACACCTGTAATCTCAGCACTTTGGGAGGCCAAGGTAGGTGGATTGCTTGAGGTCAGGAGTTGGAGACCAGTCTGGTCAACATGGCCAAACGCTGTATCCACCAAAAATGCAAAAATTAGCCAGCCATGGTGGCACCGTCTGTAGTCCCAGCTACTCGGGAGGCTGAGGCAGGAGAATCACTTGAACCCGGGAGGCGGAGGTTGCAGTGAGCCGAGATTGCACCACTGCACTCTGGCCTGTGTGACAGAGTGAGACTCTGTCTCAAAACAATTAAAAATCAATAAAAACAAAACAAAACAAAACAAAAAAAGAAATGAGTTAAAATGAAATAAAATTAAAAATTCAGTTCCTCAGTCTGCCCAGTCACATTTCAAGTGCTCAATAGCCACATGTAGTTGGTGGCTACCATGTTCAACAGTGGAGATATTATAGAATATTTTCATTACTACTGAAAGTTCTACTGGACAGTGCTGCATTAGAAAGGGATATTTTCTGTTTTGAGAGAAAGGTAAGGAGATTTATCTGTTTTGTCCACTGCTATTGCCCTAGGGCCTAGAACAGTGTTTACCACGTAGGAGGGTAATCAGCAAATCTGTGTTGAATTAATATTAGAGAAGTTAGAGCCAGTTTTCCATCACACCTACCTCTTTAACCAACTGATCTCAGATGGATACAGTTTGTACAAATTGGTGAGGCAGGAAGATCAAGCCTAGGAGGTCAAGACTGCAGTGAGCCATGATTATGCTGCTGCACTCCAGCCTGGGTGACAGAGTGAGAATCTGTCTAAACAAAAAAGGTTAAAATGGTCAATTTTGTGTTATGCATATATATATATATAT
>NW_012104454.1:336928-345445 GCF_000951045.1 Mandrillus leucophaeus | reverse complement strand
GCTAGTCTTTTGTATTTTTAGTAGAGACGGGGTTTCACCGTGTTAGCCAGGATGTTCTCGATCTCCTGACCTCGTGATCCGCCCGTCTCGGCCTCCCAAAGTGCTAGGATTACAGGCTTGAGCCACCGCGCCCGGCAGTTTTTTGTATTTTTTAGTGGAGACGAGGTTTCACCATGTTAGCCAGGATGGTCTCAATCTCCTGACCTCGTGATCTGCCCGTCTCGGCCTCCCAAAGTGCTGGGATTACAGGTTTGAGCCACCGCGCCCGGCCCTGTGTTATGTATATTTAATCACAATAAGAAATTGGCCAGGGCCGGGCACAGTGGCTCACGCTTGTAATTCTAGCACTTTGGGAGGCCGAGGCAGGTGGATCACTTGTGGTCAGGAGTTAGAGACCAGCCTGGCCAACATGGTGAAATCCCATCTCTATCAAAAATACAAAAATTAGCCAGGCATGGTGGCATGTGCCTGTTGCCTGTGATCCCAGCTACTGGGGAGGCTGAGGCAGGAGAATCTCTTGAACCCAGGAGGGAAAGTTTGCAGTGAGCGGAGATCGCGCATTGCACTCCAGCTTGAATGAGACTCGGTCTCAAGAAAAAAAAAAAAAAAAAATTGGCCAGGCACAGTGGTTCATGCCTGTAATCCCAGCACTTTGGGAGGCCGAGGCAGAAGGACTGCTTGAGCCCAGGAGTTCAAGATCAGTCTGGGCAACAGACGAGATCTCGTCTCTACAAACAATTTAAAAATTAGTTGGGTGTGGTGGTGAGTGCCTGTGGTCCCAGCTACTCAGGAGGCTGGAACAGGAGGGTAGCTTGAGCCCAGGAGTTCGGGGCTGGAGTGAGCTGTGATCATGCCACTGCTTTCCAGCCTTGGCCACAGAGGGAGACCTTACCTTAAAAACAAAACAAAAAAAATAACAAAACAAAAAAACAAAAACAAAACAAAAAATAAAACACAATAAAAAATCAATGTAGGCCGGGCGCGGTGGCTCACACCTGTAATCCCAGCACTTTGGGAGGCCAAGGAGGGAGTATTGCTTGAGTCCAGGAGTTCAAGACCAGCCTGGCCAACATAACAAGACACCATCTCTATAAAAAACAAAAAAATTAGGCATGATGGGGCATGCCTTTACTCCCAGCTACTAGGGAGAGAGGATTGCTTGAGCCCAGGATGTTGAGGCTGATTGAGTCACTGCACTCCGGCCTGGGTGACACAGGGAGACCCTGTCTTAAAAAAAAAAAAAAAAAAAAGAGAGAGAAAGAAAAGAAACAAGGCTTGAAACCTGTTATACCATCCTAGGGGCACAACTGACACCATAGGTGGCCTCACACTGGCTCTGTACACCTCCAATCCTGACACACAATTCCTGCTCATCTAACAAAGTCCTACTCAGTCTCTTGGTTTGGAGTCCCCTTGAGGATGGCAGGAAGCATTTGTATTCTTTTGGAGCTCTTTCAATAGAAACGCTTCCTTTAGCAATTGACTCAAAATCTCTCTACTCTAGTCAGAATGAATTCCAGTAGGGAGACTGAATAGAGATGATGTGTCCTCATCAGCCCATCCCTTGTCTGAGACTTTCTGATCCACAGTGAGATATATGAGAGTTCCAGGGGTGAAATGATCTGTTATCACAGCATTTTCCCAGGTTCTCTCTAGTTCTAGAGAAAAAAAGGGAAAAAATCAATCTATACTAAATCCGAGATTTTCTTGACAGACTTACTTTGACATAAGTCACTTTGGCGGATGTTTCCCATCGACTATATCGGGGATGTGCCACCCCACCCAGCTAATTTTGTATTTTTAGTAGAGACAGGGTTTCTCCACGTTGGTCAGGCTGGTCTTGAACTCCAGACCTCAGGTGATCCGCCCGCCTCGGCCTCCCAAAGTGCTGGGATTACAGGCATGAGCCACCGGCCCATGTGTTTTGTTTTGAGACAGGTTGTTGCTCTGTCACCAGGCTGGAGAGTAGTGGTGCAATCATAGCTCCCTGCAGCCTTGAACTCCTGGGCTCAAGCAAGTCTTTCACCTCAGCCTCCTGAGTAAGCTGGGGTTACAGGCACATGGCACCATACCTGGCTACTTAAAAATTTTTTTTTGTAGAGACAGGTCTCACTTTGTTGCCAAGGTTGGTCTCGAACTCCTGGCTTTAAGCAATCCTTCCTTCCAAGGTGCTGGGATTGCAGGTGTGAACCACCTTGCCTGTTTTTTTTGTTTGTTTGTTTTTTCTTGAGGAGTGCTTGAACCTCATTTGTCTTTTCGTTATGGTTAGGACTATAGGTCATCCTTCTTGAAGGCAGGCTCCATATCCTATTTTGTATCTCTCTTTTTATTGAGATGGAGTCTCGCTCTGTCACCCAGGCTGGAGTCAAGTGCCACGATCTCGGCTCACTGCAACCTCCACCTCCCGGGTTCAAGCGATTCTCCTGCCTCAGCCTCCCAAGTAGCTGGGATTACAAGGGTGTCCCACCATGCCCGGCTAATTTTTGTATTTTCAGTAGAGACAGGGTTTCACCATGTTGGTCAGACTGGTCTTGAACTCCTGACCTCGTGATCTGCCCATCTCGGCTTTCCAAAGTGCTGGGATTACAGGTAGTGAGCCACTGTGCCTGGCCCTATTTTGTATCTCTTATAGTGACTATCACAGTGCTTGACACATAATAGGTGCTCAAAAAATGAATGCTAAATGTACTAATGAAAGAACAAGTGACTCGGATGGGATAGAGGCAGGAAAAGGGTCAGTGTATAAGTGGGCAACCCAAGGATGAAGACATTTCTCTTCTGGACTCAGAAGTGGCTCCATAGTAAGGCATTTGGACAGTGTGTGCTAAAGATATATTCCTTTTGGGTGCAGCAGAGTCTGAGAAACAAGAACACCTACACTTTCCATCTTTCCAATCCTGGAGAAATGGCTATAGAAAGTAATATTTGAGCAAACAAAGTGGCCCATGCCTGTAATCCCAACACTTTCAGAGGCAGAGACAGGTGGATCACTTGAGCCCAGGAGTTAGAGACCAGCCTGGGCAACATGGCAAAACTCCATCCCTAAAGTAAAATAAAAAAATAAAAAATTACCCAGGCATGGTAGGGCACACTTGTGGTCCCAGCTACTTGGGAGGCTGAAGTGAGAGGATCAGCTGGCCCAGGAGGTTAAGGCTGCATGCAGTGAGCCATGTTTGTGCCACTGCACTCAGCCTGGGCAAAGGGTGAGACTCTGTCTAAAAAGAAAAAAAAAAGAAAAAAAAAAGAAAGAAAAAGGAAGGAGGAAGGAGTAAAAATTTCTCCAATTGGCTGGGCATGGTGGCTCACACCTGTAACCCCAGCACTTTGGGAGGCCGAGGCAGATGGATCACGGGGTCAGGAGATCAAGAGCATCCTGCCAACACGGCGAAACCCTGTCTCTACTGAAAATACAAATAAATTGGCCAGGCGTGGTGACTCATGCCTGTAATCCCAGCACTTTGGGAGGCCGAGGCGGGCGGATCACAAGATCAAGAGATTGAGACCATCCTGGCCAACACAGTGAAACCCCACCTCTACTAAAAATATAAAAATTATCCGGACATGGTGGCACATGCATGTAATCTCAGCTACTCGGGAGGCTGAGGCAGGAGAATTGCTTAAACCGGGAGGTAGAGCTTGCAGTGAGTCGGGATTGCACCACTGCATTCCAGCCTGGTGACAGAGCGAGACTCCGTCTCAAAAAAAAAAAAGAAAATACAAATTATCTGGACGTGGTGGCACATGCCTGTAGTCCCAGCTACTTGGGAGGCTGAGGCAGGAGAATTGCTTGAACCTGGGAGGTGGAGGTTGCAGTGAGCTGAGATAGCGCCACAGAACTCCAGCCTGGGCGACACAGCGAGACTCTGTCTCAAAAAAAAAAAAAATGATCCAATCAGCAGATGTTTCTTGAGCACTTTCTTTGCCCTTGAAAAAGTGTACACTACAGAAATAGGACCTAATCATTAAGGTAGTTTTCTTTTCTTCTTTTTTTTTTTTTTTTTGAGACAGAGTCTTGCTCTGGCATCAGACTGGAGTGCAGTGGCGTGATCTCAGCTCACTGCAACCCCCCGCCTCCTGGGTTCAAGCTGTTCTCCAGCCTCAGCCTCCCGAGTATCTGGGATTACAGGCATGCGCCACCACACCCAGCTAATTTTTGCATTTTTAATAGAGACGGGGTTTTACCATGTTGGCCAGGATGGTCTCGATCTCCTGACCTCGTGATCCACCTGCCTCGGCCTCCCAAAGTGCTGGGATTACAGGCATGAGCCACCGTGCCCGGCCTAAGGTATATTTTTCAAGCCAGAAACAATTAGAGGAAAACAAATAAATTGTTGTGCTGTAAAAGAACACTCAAAGCCAAGGGGGGCTTCCCAGAGAGGACGAGACCAGAACAGGGTCCTGAAGGACTGGCTGGATTTGGATAGGAAGAGGGGCAGGAGGACATTTCAAGGAAGTCACACACCAAGGCCTGAAGTCGAAGTAGACTGGAGGTTGTATGTAGAGAAGTCATTATTAATTCCTGGACTACTTCCTGCGTGCTCAGGCAGAACACTAAGCAACGGGAAATGGACAACCTTTTCTCAAGAAACTGCAATCTTGGAGGTGGAGAATGGAGGGACAGATACTAAGGCAGATACAGGCGATGTGTATTATTCTACAAGAACAGCAATACTGATAATTACCATTTACTGAGCACATACATGTGCCAGGTACTGTACTGAGAGTTTTACATACATCTTATTTGATACTCTAACCTTTTGTGAGTGCTATAATTATCTTGTTTTACAGATGTGGGAACCAAGGTGTTATATAAGTAATGCTTGTTCAAGGTTACCTAACCACTAAGTGACAGAACTGGGATTGAATTCATGACTGCCTAACTTCACAGTTCATCCTCTGAACCTAAGATCTACTGTTCAAAATGCTGTTTTGGGAAGTTCGGCAGCTGATTAATAAGTGCAGGGAGGCCGGGCGTGGTGGCTCAAGTCTGTAATCCCAGTACTCTGGGAGGCCGACGCGGGCAGATCACTTGAGGCCAGGAGTTTGAGACCAGTCTGGCCAACATGGTGAAACACCATCTCTACTAAAAGTACAAAAAATTAGCCGGGCATGCTTCTGTAATCCCAGCTACTGGGGAGGCTGAGGCAGGAGAATCGCTTGAATCCGGGAGGCGGAGGTTGCAGTGAGCTGAGATCGAGCCTGGGGTACAGAGGAAGACCCTGTCTCAAAAATAAAATAAAATAAATAAAAATAAAAAGTGCAGGGAAAGACCTAAGATAGAAAGACTACTAGAGTAAAACCCACATCGACTACCCAGCAAGAACTAAAGCAGTTATAGTGGGAATGGAGAAGAAAAGATCTACCTTTTTGGCACTTCAAAGGGCTTCTAAATAAAGCTCAGGGCTCGGTGACCTGCTGGATGTAGGGAATGTCTACGTGTCTTGACTGAGAATAGAAAAAATACTGATTGGAATAGCTTTTCTCTAATTCTCTGTTCAACAGTATTAGTTGACATTTTAGATAGATGATCCAAATTTCTAGGTTTGCTAGTTTCCCAAAGCACCCAGTCAGGTGCGGGTCACATACAGTAGTGAAAAATCAACCTGAAAAGCCCCCCAAAGAGGGCAGAATAAGAAGCGTGGAGAGCGCACAAACCTCTCAGGAGCGCTCACAGGTTCTCAGGCAGGCGGGCACTACAAAGAGAAAGGTGGGGCTTCTCCAAGAACTACAACTCCCACAAGGCATTGGGCGGAACACCACGGTTTCCGGCCAGTGCTTATTTCCGGTCTTTCCGACGCTGACGCTCTCTTCCTGTCTTTGCGGCTCCGGAAAGGCATTTGGGATGCCCACGGTGAGTCTGGAGACTTAAGGCGTCCGAGCGGGACAGGCGAGAGCCTCGTGTCCGCTCATCACCCCGTGGCTGGAGGTTAGCTCGGGGAAGGCGGGAAGGGCAGAGGACGCGCTGGCTGGAGAACGTGTAACCTTGACAAGAGGCGGGGGGCGGGGGTGGGCAGAGGTGACTGACCCCCGTCCCCTGCCCGAAGGACCCAAAAGATGTTGTGACAGGCGAGGACGAATGGGATCTCAGGGGCTGGACTGGAGAGTGGGGTACAGGGATGTGAGGAGGACCCTAAGAGTCCGCGGTGAGATCCCAGTGGAGCTGTGGCCAAGGAGTAGAGGAGCCGCGGGAAGGCTGCAGCTGTGGGCACTCCTGTGTGAGGGAAAGCTACAAACAGGCTCCTGCAGGTCCAAGATCGGCCGAAATCAGGCACCCCAAAGAAAGCCCTGCTCTGGCCACATGGTGTCCCTTCAGAAGACACCACCGGCCGGTGAGCATCCCGGGGCTTCTGACAGGAAGAGGGCAGTAGATATACTGGTACTTGTACCAGTTTTTCGAGGGCTGCAGGGTGAAGATGGTAGGAGAGTCTGGAGAACGGGTCTGCGCTGGTGGCTTATGGACTACTCTGTGGAAAGGGCTGCTGCTTGGGTAGCATCGAAGGAGCTTTCTACGGGAGCCCTGTCAAGAGGATTTTGGTGAATTTTACATACTTGGTTTGATAACTCACTTTGCTTTTTTCTCTAAAGATGAGGCTGCTGGCGTTTGTGGTGTTGGCTCTATTTGCTGTCACTCAAGCAGAGGAAGGAGCCAGGCTTTTGGCTTCCAAATCACTGCTGAACAGATATGCCGTGGAGGGACGAGACCTGACCTTGCAGTACAATATCTACAATGTCGGCTCAAGGTAAGGAGGCCCTGGAGTTACAGATTAAGCCTATTTCTGGATTCTTAGTTTTCAGATGGGAGTAGGGAGCATATTGGTGGGTAGTGGTTTCTCTTTGGGACACTTCCAGCATCGGATATATTGAGTGAATGAATATACTTTGGGACCTACTTTTGGAAAGGAGGACATTCTTACCTAAGCTACAAGAAACCATCTTTCACATTTTGGGTTGGAAGAATTTTACAGTAGGGAAGTGGCAAGAATTGTGGAAAAACAAGGAGGGAACATTAAGACACAAAAAATACACAATCCCTTGTTACCTCAGGGGTTTAAAGTGTCATTTTCCAGCCGGACATGGTAGCTCACACATGTAATCTCAGCACTTTGGGAGGCTGAGGCAGGCGGATCACCGGAGGTCAGGAGTTCGAGACCAGCCTGGCCAACATGGCAGAACCCTGTCACTACTAAAAATGCAAAAATTAGCCGAGTGTGGTGGCAGGCACCTGTAGTCCCAGCTACTCGGGAGGCTGAGGCAAAAGAATCGCTTGAACCCAGGAGGCGGAGGTTGCAGTGAGCTGAGATCACGCCACTGCACTCCAGCTTGGGCCACAAGACAGAGACTCCATCTCAAAAAAAATAAAAAGTGTCATTTTCCTTCTTTCATTAGCCTAGAGCATTTTTGTTGCCTTTCTTTCATTTTATTCCCTTTAACTTTCTCCTCTGTATTCACTGTGTTCCTCTTCTCCCTCCCTCCACAGACATAGGCATGTACATGAAGAAAAATTGAGGCAAGGATGAACTTGGACCTATTGCCTCCTGGATACTTGATTATTTTGGTGCTTGTGAGCAATAGTATCCAGTCTTTGACCTGGATTCTTCAATGCAACAGAACCAAGTTACTATATTACTCATATCTCTCTTTTGCAATTCTCATTTTTTTGGAGAAACAGGCAGGTTTGATTATTTATTGCTTTAATTTAATTTAATTTTATTATTATTATTTATTTAGATGGAATCTCACTCTGTCACCCAAGCGGGAATGCAGTGGTGTAGTCTTGGCTCACTGCAGCCTCTGCTTCCCAACTTCAAGCGATTCTCCTGCCTCAGCCTCCCGAGTAGCTGGGATTACAGGCGCATACCACCACGCCTGGTTAATTTTTGTATTTTTAATAGAGACGGGGTTTCACCACGTTGGCCAGGCTGGTCTTAAACTCCCAACCTCAAGAGATCAGCCAGCCTTGACCTCCCAAAGTGCTAGGATTATACGCGTGAACCACTGCGCCTGGACTATTGCTTTGATTTTTTTTGTTGTTTGAGATGGAGTCTCACTCTGTCCCAAGCTAGAGTACAGTGGCACAATCTCAGCTCCCTACAACCTCCGCCTCCTAGCGTTCAAGCAGTTCTCCTGCCTCAGCCTCTCAAGTACCTGGGATTACAGGCACACACCACCACGCCCGGCTAATTTTTGTATTTTTAGTAGACACAGGGTTTCACCATGTTGGCCAGGCTGGTCTCGAATTCCTGACCTCAGGTGATCCGCCCGCCTCGGCCTCCCAAAAGTGTTGGGATTACAGGCGTGAGCCACCACACTCAGCCTGCTTTAATTTTATATCCATTACTTACTAACCCTTTTTGTTTCGTCCATTTTCTAGTGCTGCATTAGATGTGGAACTATCTGATGATTCCTTCCCTCCAGAAGACTTTGGCATTGTGTCTGGAATGCTCAATGTCAAATGGGACCGGATTGCGCCGTATCCTCTTGCTACTTGGTGATGAAGGGTCGGGGGGCAGGGATAGC
>NW_012104454.1:334207-334968 GCF_000951045.1 Mandrillus leucophaeus | reverse complement strand
AAATTTACTGGGATGCTAGCATGAAGGACCTGGGTGACCCTTTAAAGTCTCTTATTCAATGAGTCTCTTATTCTAATCTACCAATTATCTCTTGAGTATTGAATTAGATGGTATTTTTCTTCTTGTGAATTAAAGTATATTTAAGCCAGGTGTGGTGGCACATGCCTATAGTCCCAGCTATTGGGAGGCGGAGGTCGAGAGGATTGCTGGGGCTTGGGAGTTCAAGCCTACAGTGAGCTATGATAGTGCTGCTGTACTCCAGCCTTGGTGACAAAGCGAGACCTGGTCTCTTAAATAATAATTGTATTTTATTAGTCTGTTCTCCAGTTGCTGTGAAGAACAAGCTGAGACTGGGTAATTTTAAAGAAAAGAGGTTTAATTGGCTCACGGTTCTGCAGGCTGTACAGCAAGCATGGCTGGGGAGGCCTCAGGAAACTTACAAGGATAGAAGGCAAAGGGGAAACAGGCACCTAAGTGTCTGGAGCAGGAGGAAGAGAGTAAGTGGGGAGGTGCTACACACTTTTAAATAACCAGATCTTGTGAGAACTCACATCATGAGAATGGCAAGGGAGAAATCTGCCCCCATGATCCAATCACCTCCCACCAGGCCCCTCCTCCAACATTGGGGATTACAATTCCACATGAAAGTTGGGCAGGGACACAGATCCATATCATATCAATAATAAATATATATACATTTAGGTTTCTTGGTGAGGGTAAATGTGGTCTTTGTATTTGTTTTTGTTTTGTGGGTTTTTTTT
>NW_012104454.1:327478-328602 GCF_000951045.1 Mandrillus leucophaeus | reverse complement strand
AAAAAAAAAAAAAAAATAGAAGGAATAAGACCTAGTGTTCGATAGTTCAGTAGGTGACTATAGTTAACAGTAATCTAATGTATATTTCAAAATAGCCAGATGAGAAGCATTTGAACATTTCCATCATAAAGAAAAGATAAATAGGGCCAGACATAGTGGCTAATGCCTGTAATCCCAGTACTTTGGGAGGCTGAGGTGGGTGGATTGTTTGAGTCCAGGAGCTGGAGACCAGCCTGGGCAGCATGGTAAGACCCCCATTTCAAATAATTAGCCAGGCATGGTGCACGCCCCTGTGATACCAGGTACTCAGAAGGCTGAGGTGGGAGGATTGCTTGAGCCCGGGAGGTTGAGGCTGCAGTGAGCCATTTTATTGCCACTGCATTCCAGCCTGGTTGACACAGTAAGACCCTGTCTCAGAGAAAAAAAAAAAAGATAAATGTTTAAGGTGATGGATATCCATCTAAAAAGTATAGATTGTAAAAACAAAAACCTCTTACAGAAAATTTCTACAGTAGCTACTAAATTCTGAGGGAGATAACATTAACCAGACACTTGGTATTGTCCTAAGGAAGTATGTTTCAAATTAAAGTTCTGGACAAGAGTGATTGAAATGGATGGAAGAGGTGTACCATGGCCTTCCCCTCCTTTTCATTCCTTCTGCCTTCCTTTTCATCTGGAGTGTGTCATTTGCTGCCTACTGATGTCCTTGCCTTTCTGATCTGTCTTCTCTGCCACTGTCAGATTCTTCCCAGGCTCCACTGTTACTCTCTCCTTCCCTTACTTAGATTGTTCCTGCTTGCGGCATCAGGGCTGAGCTTTTCTGCCTCTCACTGCATCCCCTCCAATAGTCTAGCTCTTTTCTGCCTCCAGCCTTCTCTCCCAGTCTGCCCATACAGACCCTACATCCTTATTAGGCCAAGCTACTTCCCACACCTTCTCCCCCAACTCAGTCCTTATTATCTCCTCTGTGCCTTTGTTCTGTTTGAAGTATCCTTTTCCCTCCACTCCATTATATCTGAAGCTTTCTCAAGACCCAGCTTTGAGCTATGTCTCCTTGTTTTCTGTCCTCAGTTCATATTGCTCTTTGCTATTCATTCTTTTCTTTTTCTTTTTCTTTTTTTTTT
>NW_012104454.1:323801-324898 GCF_000951045.1 Mandrillus leucophaeus | reverse complement strand
GTTTACTTCAAAAACCAGTGCACTGAGTATAACATAGGCCCCTTAAAATTTAGCTGGAAAAACAACCTGTAATACCATACACTTTAGATTTGAAAAAGAAGCCTAGGTCCCGTGTGGTGGCTCATGCCTGTAATCCCAGGACTTCGGGAGACCAAGGCGGGAGGATCACTTGAGCCCAAAAGTTTGAGACCACCGTGGGCAACAAAGTGAGACCCCATCTCTCTCTCTCTTTTTTTAATACTTAAAAAAAATAAGTAAATTTGGGGGGAGGGGGGAGGGATTGCATTGGGAGTTATACCTGATGTAAATGACGAGTTGATGGGTGCTGAGGAGTTGATGGGT
The DNA here is from genome assembly GCF_000951045.1 of Mandrillus leucophaeus. Taxonomy (NCBI): domain Eukaryota; kingdom Metazoa; phylum Chordata; class Mammalia; order Primates; family Cercopithecidae; genus Mandrillus; species Mandrillus leucophaeus. The sequence goes on along the minus strand of NW_012104454.1, from coordinate 324,556 downwards.
GTAGCACACCAACATGGCACAAGTATACATTTGTAACAAACCTGCACGTTACGTACATGTACCCTAGAACTTAAAGTATGATAATTAAAAAAAAATAAATTTTAAAAAGAAGCATATGTTTTTTCATTCCTACAGAGTATTGCCTGTATGAGATCAGCACGTATTGGCAACTGTTTTGTAAATGTTGCATTTAGTCCACAGGTCCACAGGCCGAAAGGCTGCTACAACCTTAGCTTCATCTCTTTCCCTTCCTTAACTCTTGAGCCAGTGCTAGCAATGTCTCCCACACTGTGGTCCTGCGCCCTCTCAAGGCTGGTTATTTCAACTTCACCTCGGCGACAATCACTTACCTGGCCCAGGAGGATGGGCCCGTTGTGGTGAGTTGCCCAAACCCTTAGCTGGATGGAGTTTGGATCTGCCTTCCCTTAAAATCTCTTGTTGTGGGGGGTGAGAGGGAGATGAAGAGAGGTCAATTAATAGGTAGCAAAATACAGTTGGGGCTGGGTGCAGTGGCTCACGCCTGTAATCTAGCATTTTTGGAGGCCGAGGTGGGCAGATCACCTAAGGTTAGGAGTTCGAGACCAGCCTGGCCAACATGGAAAAACCCCATCTCTACTACAAATACAAAAATTAGCTGGGCGTGGTGGCAGGCTCCTGTAATCCCAGCTACTTGGGAGGCTGGGGCAAGAGAGTCACTTGAACCCGGGAGGCAGAGGTTGCTGTGAGCTGAGATCACACCACTGCACTTCAACCTG
>NW_012104454.1:316733-319256 GCF_000951045.1 Mandrillus leucophaeus | reverse complement strand
AGACCCAGCTTTGAGCTATGTCTCCTTGTTTTCTGTCCTCAGTTCATATTGCTCTTTGCTATTCATTCTTTTCTTTTTCTTTTTCTTTTTTTTTTTGAGACAGAGCCTCACTCTGTCACCCAGGCTGGAGTGCAGTAGTGTAATCTTGGCTCACTGCAACCTCCGCTTCCCGGGTTCAAGCGATTCTCTTGCCTCAGCCTCCCGAGTAACTGGGACAACAGGTGTGCGCCACCGCGCCCAGCTGCTTTTTTATATTTTTAGTAGAAATGGGGTTTCACCATATTTGCCAGGCTGGTCTCAAACTCCTGACCTGTGATCGCCCGCCTTGGCCTCCCAGAGTACTGGAATTACAGGCGTGAGCCACAGTGCCCGGCCACTATTCATTCTTTCATAAACATGTTGACTGCATCTAAACTTCTGTAGCACTTATAGTCTATGCCACGTGAACATTTAATCACTGTCTTCAGTAGTTTCTTATTTATAGATGCTCCCTCTCCCCACCCCCACCTCCCAATTTAATTATAAACTCCCTGAGGCCAGTGACCGTCTTAGATTTCTCTGTTTCTCATATACAATATAAACTCAGTAGTAAACAATCTTTTGATTGATGTAAAGGTCAACAGACATTTATGAAGTTCCTGAAATGTGCCAGACTCTGGGAATACGTAGAGGATTAAGATACTGTCCAAGTCCTCAAAAAGCTTAAGTAATAAATGTATAAAGCCAAATAAATGCATAAATTTATGAAGCTAAAATGTATGATCCTCCATACAAGTAGGGCTGTAGGCTAATTAGTACACAGTAGGGAAGGGACTTAACACGGTCAACCATGGAATGAAAAGAACTAACACTCAGTGCATCTTCTGCATTTTCGTTTTTCATAAACTACATGGAACCATATTCTTCTAAACCCAGCTGTGTTTTCACATCCGGTATCATTTCTGCTTTCAGAACCAACTTCAGGACTCTTTGGTTCTACCTAGTAGTTGATGGGTTAATAGACATAAAATCAGAGGCTCAGCTGCCACTTTGGAATAAAAGTATGCTCCAAACTCTTGGCCTCCTCTCCAAGACAAAGGAATGTGGGCCAGACTCAACCCCTCCTCTAATAATGTACATTTGGGTAGGGCTTTATACTTCATTATATACTTTTGCTATTTCATTTGAGCCTCACATTAACCCTGTGAAGTTGCGGATTTTTGCTGGAGGAATAAGTAAATGATTACCAAGGGTAAGTCATTCCATTGCACACCCTGCACTGTAGAGGGGCCAGTAGTGGTGAGCAACTTCACTCTTTCCAGAGTCTGAGGTTCAGACAGAAGAATTTGGCTTTAATTTCAGTTGCATGCATGGCCTACCCTGTTTAATGTACGTTCATCATGGGATATTTCTCAGGTCTTCTGGCTCCTAGGTACTCCTCTTTACAACACACTAAAAGAGAATCATCCAACTCTTGTCTAGCCAAAAGCTTTCCCTCATCTTCTTGAAGTGCTCCTGAGCCTTTGGGAACTAAGACTCTAATGCACAGAGTTGGGTTGGTTGGGACCGCCCTTTCTCAGATTAGATGAGGTGGAGACTTGCCTTAATATCGTTATTTTCTTCTTTTCAGATTGGCTCTACCAGTGCACCTGGACAGGGAGGAATCCTGGCTCAGCGGGAGTTTGACAGGCGATTCTCCCCTCATTTTGTAAGCTTTCTAGTGTTCTCTCTCATCAGTCCCTTGGTATGAGAATCCCCTTTTGGTTCTGGACCCTCTTGGCTTCCATAGATTTGTTTTGTTGGTTGGTTCTTGCCCTGTCTGTTTTTTGGTGTCGGATATGGATACTTATCAAATAGATTGATTTAGCCATGTCCAGAGATTTTTGGCAATGAGATCACAATTGCCAAAACCATAAAACTGACTTGAGTAGAGTCCTATCTTTAAGTAGACACCCATCTTAGACTCTGGGTCTATTTTGAGGTTTAAAAAAAAATCTGGTTAGATTCAGAGGGTCATAGATCATTGGGTAGGTTAAGTGGGAACTTTATTGTGGTCTAGTCTACGAAAGAATTTTTTGAAGATTAGCCTGAAGTACTGAATGATGGAATTCATTCAGTGAATAAGTATGATGTTCCAAATTATGTGCTCATTCTGTTCTCTGCTTTGGGGAAATAATGATGAATAAAACACAGTTCCTTCCATTAAAAATCTTACAGGCTGGCTAGGCACCATGGCTCATGCCTGTAATCCCAGTGCTTTGGGAGGCAGAGGCGAGAGGACCACTTGAGGCCAAGAGTTTGAGGCTGCGGTGAGCCGTGATCACACCACTGCACTCTAGCCTGGGTGACAGAGCAAAACCCTGTCGCTAAAAATAACAAGATCTTACGGGCTCACAGAGGGCTCGAAATAGGGAGCCTGAGGCAGGGGAATTGCTTGAGCCTGGGAAGCGGAGGTTGCAGTGAGCCAAGATCGAGCCACTGCACTCCAGCCTGGACGACAAGAGCAAAACACTGTCTTAAAAAAAAAAAAAAAAAAAGGCCGGG
>NW_012104454.1:314485-316514 GCF_000951045.1 Mandrillus leucophaeus | reverse complement strand
AAAAAAAAAAAAAAAAGTAAAAGTAAATGGGGAAAATGCTATGATAGAGGTTATATGCCAGGTGCTAGAGGAGCATGCAGCAGGAACATCTAACGAGAGGGGACTTTCTGGAGGAGGTAAGGAAGGGCAGGCACTTGAGGAGAGAGACCAGCTGAGATTGAGAAAAGTGTGGTGTGATTCAGGAATGGCAAGTAGTTTATCAAGGCTGACGGGCAGAATATGAGGTGGAGGAATGGAAAAGAGGGGGCCTGAAGTGTAAACAAGGGGTAGATCATAGGAGGCTTGACTGTCAGGGGCAAGACCAGGGTATCTCCATTCTCAAAGATTGTCTGGAACAGAAGCTTCTCTTCCAGTCTGGATTGGGTCAGGTGAGTCCTTTGGTTTCACAGCTTGAAAGATTGGTCTTTAGAGAGCCATTCTATATCAGGATTGGTCAGAGAGGAACCTTCCTGGCCAAAGTTCTGCTTAAAATTTGTGCTGAGTTAGGCCTGGTGGTGTGCACCTGTAATCTGCTTCTTGGGTGGCTGGAGGATTGCTTGAGCCCAGGAGTTTGAGGCTGCAGTGAGCTGTGATTGCGCCACTAGTCTCTAATCTGAGCAACAGAGTGAGACCCTATCTCTAAAAAAAAAAAATTAAAATTAAAAACTAAGAAAATGTAGGCTGGGTGTTGTGGCTCATACCTGTAATTCCAGCACTTTGGGAGGTCAAGGCAGGAGGATCACTTGAGCCCAGGAATTCAAGACCAACTTGAGCAACATAGTGATATTTTGCCTCTACAAAAAATAAAAAAAAAATTAGCCAGGTGTGTTGGTACGCCCCTGTGATCCTAGCTACTCAGGAGGCTGAAGTGGGAGGATCACCTGAGCCCACGAGGTCGAGGCTGTAGTGAGCCGTGATCATGCCACTCCACTCCAGCCTGGGCAACAGAGCAAGACCTTGTATCAAAAATAAATAAACGTGGACTAGACTGCTTCCTTTCTCATTGGACTCATATTTTCCCTGGCTTCTCCTGTGCCCTAATCCAGACTTCTAAGCAAGGTCTTTGTTTTCCTTCACAGCTGGACTGGGCAGCCTTTGGGGTCATGACCCTTCCCTCCATCGGCATCCCCCTGCTATTGTGGTACTCCAGCAAGAGGAAATATGACACTCCCAAAACGAAGAAGAACTGAGTGGGGCTTCCACAGCCCTCCTCTCCCAAGAAATCCAGGCTCCTCTCCCAAGAAATCCAGGTGCTTTCCAGACTCCAGAGGGTATCTTAAATGCAATCTCTTCTCTCTTAGCCCTTGGCCACTTTCTCCTGGATCCTGCCCTGCTCTCAGCCATAGTGAAGGACCAGGCCTAGGAGTCTGTGAGAGCCTCCTTGGTTCCATGTGAAGCCATAAACGGGAATGCCTTTGGCAATAGCCTTGAGCCTAGAGGGCCCTCTGATGCCCCACTGAGGTGCTGTTGGTTTATTGCTGGCAATGTGAATTCTCTCAGGGGTCTAGGAGGGGCATTTCTGAGACTGCCTGACACCACCCCCATCCCCTGCCCCCCGCTCTCAGAAAAGGGTAGAAGATGAAATGAAAGCTATGGGACTCTTGGAGGATACCCAGTGTCTATTCTGGGTTAGAGAAGTGCTTACTAAGGGGTTTTCTAATAAAAACAAATGCCACATTGACTTGTCTGTTTTCTTAGCCCCCGGGTGAGCACAGGTGATTATTGGAACTCAGTCCTTGAATGCCCAGACCCCTGGGCAAATGAGCTGAGTTCTGGCCTTGCTGTACAGGTTGTGGGTGGGTCCTGTTCCTGTGGAGATATCTGCCCTTTTGAATCTTTACTTCCATTCCTTATTTTCCTCTGATTATTCTCATCAGTCACCACCTATTGCCGTACACCTTCCTTGCCAGGCAGCTCCTCTTCACAGCTGGAGAATGTAGGATGGGGAAAGATGGTCTGCAGAGGAACAGCTATTCTCACCCCCTTAGATCTTATCTGACTTATTGACTCAATGTTTGTTTTTGAGATGGAATCTCGCTCTGTCACCCGG
>NW_012104454.1:305461-313885 GCF_000951045.1 Mandrillus leucophaeus | reverse complement strand
GCCTCCCAAGTAGCTGGGATTACAGGCATCTGCCACCATGCCTGGCTAATGTTTGTATTTTAGTAGAGATGGGATTTCACTATGTAGGTCAAGCTGGTCTCGAACTCCTGACGTCAAATGATCTGCCCACCTCAGCCTCCCAAAGTGCTGGGATTACAGGCATGAGCCACTGGGCCAGGTGCTTTTTTTTTTTTTTTTTTTTTAATTTTTTGAGATGGAGTCTTGCTCTGTTGCCCAGGATGAAGTACAGACCAGCTCACTGCAACCTCCGCCTCCCGAGTTCAAGCATTTCTTCTGCCTCAGCTTCTCAAGTAGCTGGGATTAGAGGTGCACACCACCACACCTGGCTAATTTTTGTGTTTTTAGTAGAGACAAGGTTTCACCATGTTGGTCAGGCTGGTCTCGAACTCCTGACCTCAAGTGATCTGTCTGCCTCAGCCTCCCAAAGTGCTGGGATTACAGGCGTGAGCCACCAAGCCTGGCCTGAATTTACTTGTAATGCCTCTGTTCTTTGAGCTCTGGCAGGGAAGAAGTGCCTGGATCCCTTGAGGTGGGCTCTAAGCATGACCTATGGAAAGGCAGTGACTTTTGCTGCTGCAGCAGTGGGGAGAAGCCACTCTGAGCTGACTCTGTCCAACCCAGGAATGCCGTGGTCTGAGAACAGCCTCCCAGGCAGGAGGGAAGCCCAACAAACGCCGGCTTTGTTTCTGCTACCGAGTTTCCCAGTTTAGCTTCTGCTCCCCCGACTCCACTGCCCAACTGGTTTAACCTTTCCTTAGCCCAGCAATCAGAGCCTCCAGGCCCAGGAGGATGAAAAGAACATGGAGACAACGGGAGGCTCCAAATGGAGTAGCCCTCTGCCAGCTCACATCCCTCTTTCAGGGGCTGCAGCTTGGACATCCCAGGACTGGCCAGGTTAGAGGCAAGGAGGATATATTTGCTTTTGTTCATTGTGTTCCTGGTGGAAACCTGGGACTTGCTCAGGAGAATGGGGAGGAAAGGCCAATGAGTCAGAGGCTTGGGGTTGAGAACAGGTGTGGAGAAGGGAAAGGGAGCTAGTCTGATACACATCATCTTGCACTCCAGGACTATGGAGTGTTATCCTCTGAAGGAGATTTTCCATCTGTGTAGTCTCCATGGAAAATATAATGAGTTAACCTATGGGCAGGGGGGATTCTGGCTTAGAGAATAGGGTAAACTTCATAACTCTGGAAGGTAATACAGGTGCTCCTTGACTTCCAGTAGGGTTATGTCTGATAGGTTTATATGATATGCATATCAGGAGATAACCCTGGTGTAAATGGAAAATGTTTTAAGTTGAAAATGCATTTAATACACTTAACATACCAAACATCATAACTTTGCCCAGCCTACCTTAAACATGCTCAGAACGCTTACATTAGCCTACAGTTGGGCAAAATCATCTAACACAAAGCCTATTTTATTATTTTTATTTATTTTTTGAGGCGGAGTCTCACTCTGTCACCCAGGCTGGAGTGCAGTGGTGCAATGCTTCTCTTGTCATCTGTGTCAGGCCTGGGTTTCCCTCCTAGTCGCCTTCTTCATGACACGGGCCAGGACACAAGTGCTGAGTTTTGTAAGGAAAAGGTACAATAAAGACGCCCCTAGCTTTTGGGAAAGGAGCACCTCTCAGAGTTCAGATTAAGGAAGGAATCAGCATTCCTGGGTTGGACAGAGTCAGCTCAGAGTGGCTTCTCCCCACTGCTGCAGCAGCAAAAGTCACTGCCTTTCTATAGGTCATGCTTAGAGCCCAACTCAAGGGATCCAGGCACCTCTTCCCTGCCAGAGCTCACTGCAACCTTCACCCCCCGGGTTCAAGTGATTCTCATGCCTCAGCCTCCCTAGTAGCTGGGATTACAGGTGCCCGCCACATGCCCAGCTAATTTTTGTATTTTAGTAGAGATGGGATTTCACTATGTAGGTCAAGCTGGTCTCGAACTCCTGAGCTCAAATGATCCACCCACCTCAGCCTCCCAAAGTGCTGGGATTACAGGCGTGAGCCACTGTGCCTGGCCCACAAAGCCTGTTTTATAATAAAGTGTTGAATATCTCGTGTAATTTATTGACTACTGAAAGTGAAAAACAGAATGGTTTTATGGTACTTGGAAAAGGGTTTCTACTGAACGTGTATGGCTCTCACACTCTTGTGAAGTCTAAAATCTTAGTCAAATCTTTGGTCGGGGACTGTCTGTATAAGATTCCTTCCTTAATCTGAACTCTGAGAGGTGCTCCTTTCCCAAAAGCTGGGGGCGTCTATTGTACCTTTTCCTTACAAAACTCAGCACTTTGTGTCCTGGCCCTTGTCATGGAGAAGGCAACTAGGAGGGAAACCCAGGCCTGACACAGATGACAAGAGAAGCATTGTGAAGACAGTTGGTGTCACAGGCACCTTGAAAAAAGGCCACAGCTAGATACCTCATCTAAGAGATCAACTTTCTTGGAGTCAGGATGGAATGTGAACCTCCCTTAAGTAGTGGTGTTGGAGAATATAAGAGCCTCTAAAATCTATAGACAGAAAGTCTTAGCTGGAATAGTTGGCTTTAGGATTGAGCCCTCTTAACTTCTTGAGGTAATTTAATAGGAGGATGAGTGGCAGACAACACTCCTCCGCTCTAACTGAAAACCACCCTGGGGAGGTATGAACCTTGATCTCAGGATTGTGTGCAGATCTGTGAGCGGAGAGGAAAGTAAGCACTGATCCCACATCCTTCCTGGAGGCTGGGTACCCAAACTGAAGCTCCTCCCTAAAAGGCAATACAGACAGTAGGTCAGCCACCAGCGTGTTCCAGGTGCCCCCACCCCTGGAGACCAGCCCTCCAGCCCTCCCTCATTGTGCAGACTTTCAGCTGGCATCAGCTCACCCACACACCCCACCCTGGTACCAGGAGGAGCCAGGTGCCTTGATTTCCGCCCCCTTCCTGTACTCGACTTTGGCACTCGAAGAAAGTAAGTGGGAAACAGGTATAAGAATTTCTACAGGCCGGGCGCAGTGGCACACGCCTGTAATCTCAGCACTTTGGGAGGCCGAGGTGGGTGGATCACTTGAGGTCAGGGGTTCAAGACCAGCCTGGTCAAAATGGCAAAACCCTGTCTCTACTAAAAATACAAAAAGTAGCCGGGCGTCGTGGCAGACACCTATAATCTCAGCTACTCAGGAGGCTGAGGCAGGAGAATCACTTGAACCGGGTGGGCAGAGGTTGCAGTGAGCCGAGATTGTGCCATTGCACTCCAGCCTGGACAAAAAAGCGAAACTCCATCTCAAAAAATAATAATAATAATAATTTCTGGAAAACTGGAAGTAATGGAGCGATTCAGTGAAAGGATGAGCAGTTACCAAGGCTTAGTCCCTTGAGAGAGCAGCTAAGAGTAGGAGAAGCAGCGTATGCCAGAGGCAGGAGTACTGGGTCCCAGCCCCAACTCTACCACTCACTGGCTGTATGACCTTGGGTAAATCATGCCCCCTTCTACTCAGGAGGCTGAGGCAAGAGGACTGCTTGAGCCTGGGAGTTCAAGGCTTCAGTGAGCCATGATCATGCCACAGCACTCCAGCCTGGGTGACAGAGTGAGACCCTATCTCAATGGAAAATAAAAATTAATATATATATAAAGTATATATAAAATAACTCTGCCTCTTGGAGCCTGTTTCCTCATCTGCACAATCATGAAATTGTTTAGAGGATTTTTGAGGACCCTCACCGGTATGATAGGGCAGGTATTACCCCTTTGTTCTTATGCAGTGAGGAACATGAGGAACAACCACTGTCACTTTCTCATCGTGTGGGTGAGATCCAGCCAGGTGGGGAAGGGCACACACAGTTCTACATCCGGCAGCAGCTGCTCTCTTCCACTCACCGACAGAGAGAATTTTTGAGTAAGGATAAACCATAGATTACCTAATTTGATGCTCTCATTTAATACATCAGGAAAGACACAGGGTGAAGCGGCTTGTCCAAGGTTGCCCACCAGTGGCAGCTAGCATATTTATTTATTACAGACCCAGCATGTATGTTCCACTGTTCTCACATGTCTCATTTAATATCTGCATTCTACAGATAAGGGGATGAGGCTAAATAGGTGACACAAGGTCCTGTAACTAGTGACTTGGCAGAGGCAGCCAAGATCTTCCAGCTCTAACATGCCCTTTCTACTAGCCCACAGGAGGCAAAGAGGGCTCTCCGTTACCTCAGGAAGTCGGACGTCAGCCCCAGCTGTCCTCTGCCCCAGGGAAAGCAGTGAAGGTGAGTCAGCCACTGCCCCGCCCCAGAAGCTGTTATCTGGGAAGAGAGTGGGGGAGCTGGTCAAATATACTGCCGCCTGGTATCCACAACAAGCCATGAGCCCCGGATATGCTGAGTTCCTTGGTCACCCTTGTTCCTGGTGCTGACACTAGGGCCCTTCTCAGTGCAGCTGCCCTTGTAACCGCTCCACCCTGTACTTTCATCACAAAAAAATACAATCTTTCCTCCTCCATTGCTGTAACCTGCCTCTTAAAGGGACAAACAATCAGGTTTTTTTTATTGTTGTTTGTTTGTTTGTTTTGAGATGGAATCTTGCTCTGTTGCCCAGGCTGGATTACAGTGGCGTGATTTCGGCTGGCTGTAACCTCTGCATCCCGGGTTCAAGCGATTTTCCTGCCTCAGCCTCCCCAGTAGCTAGGATTACAGGTGCACACCACCACCCCCGGCTAATTTTTATATTTTTAGTAGAAACGGGGTTTCTCCATGTTGGCCAAGCTGGTCTCTAACTCCCGACCTCAAGTGATCAGCCCGCCTCGGCCTCCCAAAGTGCTGGGATTATAGGCATGAGCCACCATGCCCGGCCGACAATCAGTTGTGAAGCCTAATTTGAGAGGGCAAAGGACGCCACTGACCCCGCTGAGGACCCTGCTGTGAAGTGGGTTTCCAGCTGCAGCTGTTTCTTTCCTGGAGATGTCCGCTTTCTCCCCTCCCCAGTTTCTCCCTGACCCTGTTGGAGGAAGGATGAACCTTCCCTGGAGTGTCAGGTTCCCATATACTCTCTCCTCAGGGTGACCCCAGCATGGCTTCTTGTACCTGTTTCCACACAAGTCTGAATTCTGTAGCCGCCCTGTGTTCAGGGAATGCTGAAGACAGAGGGACCCAGGAGTCCCTGGGATCAGTAGTGGCATTGAAAGAGTTAAGGGCCTGGGCACAGCACTGTTTAGGGTGTTTGAAGTAGGGCGGGGAAGGGAAGGGCTGCAGTGGATGAAGAGGCAGCTGGTCTGGACTGGAATGAGTTCCCCCTTATGCAAACTTCTGGACCATGAGCAGCTCCCTTAAAAGGACCAAGAGAGAGGGGACCCCCACCAAGGTGCTGGACTGGTTCTTAAAGGGGCCACCTGAAGCAGGACTTTTTCCCACACTGAAGTCACCAACTGAGGGCAGAAACAGGTCTCCCATCTTTGGGATATCTCCCAGGTCTGGTGAGTTTCCCTGTTCCCTTTCCTGGGTCCTTGCCCTCAGACCCTCTCTTGCCCCACCTGTCTGGCATGGCACCCAGAACACATGCCAGGAAACTGGCAGGAGGTAGAAGAGGACTGGTTGGTCTTGACCCTTTTCTTCTCTATCCCCCACAAATAAAGGGTTAGTCTGGGTCCCAAGCCCCTGGTAGAATAAGCATACAGCTACAGGTCCAGCAGAACGGAAGAGGACAGGGTCCCTAAGTTTAGTTTACTAACCAATTAAAAAAAAAAAAAAAAAGGTGGTCACACTTGGAAGCCCAGAGCAGCAAAATTCCTGACTGACTTATGAACCTAGTACATCAAGGACATGGGGATGATTTAGGGAGAGTGTCTGAGATGCCTGTGGCTGACTTAGTAGAGGGGTGTGTGGTTAGATTAGGGGGCTGGGGACGCCTTGAAATTCCAGAACTAAGTACAGATGATAATGCCTCTCAGGAGACAACCCGGAAGCTGATAGGACAGATGGCTTTTGCCCATACCGGCCTCTGCCCCACTAAGGGATGGTAGCCAGGGCCCACCATTGTATTTGTGCATAGACTCTTCTGGGTCCTCTTCTCTGCGCCTGACACTTAAAAGGTGCTAAAATAATCTTTGCTGAATGAATGGATCCTCTATATCTTTTACTTTGCTTTCATTTTTGGAATTGTGGCACTACTCTCTGACAGTGGACAGGAAAGTCAGAGAAGGAGAATGAGTTCCAGGACACCAGCGTTCAGCCAAGTCAGGCAGATGGGTGAAGCAGGAAGGTATCAGAGACTTGGGTGCTCCTGTCTTGGAATGGGGTATCTAGGGAGCACATGGGAAGGGATTGTAGCTCCTGGAGCCTTCTTTATCTGAGGCGAAGAGAAGCTCTGCTTTAGCCTTCTTTGCAGGGCACTGTTGGATTAATGGTTTACTTTCTACAGGAGAAGAAATGTTAGGTTAAATTTTGAACCATCAAAGAGTTTTTGTGACCCTGTGTCCCACCCCTAGGGCCAGGAGATTTGGAGGAGAGCCAGTACAACATGTCATTTGGCCTCTCCTTTCCTCCTCAGCCTTTATTATCTGATTCTCCTGGGTCTTCTCCAATATTGGCCACCTCGCTAGATTTAGGATCCCAGAGCCAGACTCAAAGCTTCTCAGGCTGCGAAAGGGCCAGCCAGCATTGCCTCCAAGCAACAGCACCTGGCTGTTTGGTTGCTGTCAGCAGTTCCTCCCCCATGTTCAGTGTTCGCTGGCAGCAAACATAACCAGAGACCTGCCTGTGCCCCATCACCTCATTCAGGGGTCTAAGCTAACACAGGGAGCAGAAAGGATACACTGAACTTCTTTGGGACCCCTATCTCATTTCTTTTGGAAGCTGCTTCGTTTCTTTGGCTGGGGTCAGGGAGGTAGGAATAAGGTGGGTAAAAATAATGTTGCCAGATTTCTTTCAAAGCTAGCCACTTGGCCTGGTGTGGTGACTCATGCCTGTAATCCCAGCACTTTGGGAGGCTGAAGTGGGTAGATCACCTGAAGTAAGGAGTTCAAGACCAGCCTGGGCAATATTGTGAAACCCCCATCTCTACAAAAATACAAAAATTAGCCAGGCACAATGGCGGGTGCCTGTAATGTCAGCTACTTGGGAAGCTGAGGTGGGAGAATTGCTTGAACCTAGGAGGCGGAGGTTGCAGTGAGCCGAGATCGCGCCATTGCACTCCAGCCTGCCTGGTGACAGAGCAAGACTATCTCAAAAAAAAAAAAAAAAAAAAAAAAGGAAAAAAAAAGCTAGCCACTTGATAGGCTGGGCACAGTGGCTCAGGTCTGTAATTTCATCTCAGCACTTTGGGAGGCCAAGATGGGTGGATCACTTGAGGTCAGGAGTTCAAGACCACCCTGGTCAACATGGTGAAACACTGTCTCTACTAAAATTACAAAAATTAGCCGGGCGTGGTGGTGCACGCCTGTAATCCCAGCTACTCAGGAGGCTGAGGCAGGAGAATCACTTGAACCTGGGAGGCAGAGGTTGCAGTGAGCCGAGATCGTGCCACTACACTCTAGCCTGAGCAACAGAGCGAGGCCGTGTCTCAGAAAAAAAAAAAAAAAGCTAGCCACTTGCTTTCTTTGAGAGCTTGTTTTCTGGTTTCAGAAAAGAATTCAGGCTCCATAATGTGATGGATCAGCTTTGAAAACTCATCTCCGCCTCCTATCAGCTCTGTGACCCCCAGCCAGTTACTTAAGCTCTCTATGCAGCCTGTTTCTTCATATGTAAAATAGGGATAATAATGTCTGTTTCAAGAAATATTTGTGAGGATGGCACAAAATGGATGTTGGCACTCATTATCTCTCTCTATATAGGCCTCAGATGACATTTAGGAAGTAGGTATGTTGGCTGGGTGTAGTGGCTCAACACAGTGAAACTCCCTCTCTACTAAAAATGCAAAACTTAGCTGGGTGTGGTGGTGGGTGCCTGTAATCCCAGCTACTTGGGAGGCTGAGGCAGGAGAATCGCCTGAACCCAGGAGGCGGAGGTTGCAGTGAGCCGAGATCGCACCATTGCACTCCAGCCTGGGAGACAGAGCAAGACTCCGTCTCAAAAAAAAAAAGGAAGTAGTTATATTGAGGTCTCAATGTCTCAATGTCCCTTCTTCCCCAAAGCTTGTAGCCGAATGCCTGGTGTGCAGTGATCCTTTCATGTCCCTCTTTTATCTCTTTTCTCCTTTCTCCTCCTTCCTGAGATTTTGAGACCCGGTTGCTCTAGATTAGGAGTTGGCAAAGTTTTTCTGTAAAGATCCAGTTAACAAATATTTTAGGCCAGGCGTGGTAGCACATGACTGTAATCCCAGCACTTTGGGAGGCCAAGGTGGGCATATCGCTTGAGCTCAGGAGTTCAAGACCAGCCTGGGCAACATAGCAAGACCTTGTTTCTACAAAAATTACAAATATTATCCCGGTGTGGTGTGGTG
>NW_012104454.1:302992-304731 GCF_000951045.1 Mandrillus leucophaeus | reverse complement strand
AAAAAAGATAGCAGGACAGATTTGTCCCAGAGGCTATAGTTTGCTAACCCTTGCTTTAAATTTCCAGAGGCCATTCTATCCCTTTCTTCTCCTTGAAGAGGAGAACTTTATCAGGGCTCATCAGGGTCTCAAAGGACAGAAAAGCACTCATTTCTTCTTGCTCTTCTTGCTCTGATTGCATACACACTTTTCCATCAGAAGTTGTGTGTAACTGTTCCCATCATAGTTATGTTAGTGTCAGCCCATGAGTTATTTATTCTCTCTCTCTCTTTAAGAGAAAACAGTAGGTCACCATCATTCTCTCTCTCTTTCTCTCTCTCTCTCTCTCTCCTTCTCGCCTTCTCTCCTTCTTTCTTTACAGAGTCTTGTTCTGTCGCCAGGCTGGAGTGCAGTGGTATGCTCTCGGCTCACTGCAACCTCCGCCTCCTCGGTTCAAGTGATTGTCCACCTCAGCCTCCTAAGCAGCTGGGACTACAGGCATGCGCCACCACGCCCAGCTAATTTTTTTTGCTTGTTTTTTGCCACAGAGTCTCGCTCTGTTGCCCAGGCTGGAGTGCAGTGGCGTGATCTCGGCTCACTGCAACCTCTGCCTCCCAGGTTCAAGCGATTCTCCTGCCTTAGCCTCCTGAGTAGCTGGGATTATAGGCATGTGCCACCACGCCTGGCTAATTTTTTTTGTATTTTCAGTAGACACAGGGTTTCTCCATGTTGGTCAGGCTGGTCTCGAACTCCTGACCTCAGGTTGTCCGCCCACCTTGGCCTCCCAAAGTGCTGGGATTACAGGTGTGAGTCACCATGCCAGGCCAATTTTTGTATTTTTAGTACAGACATGGTTTCACCATGTTGGCCAGGATGGTCTCGATCTCTTGACCTTGTGATCTTCCCGCCTTGGCCTCCCAAAATGCTGGGATTACAGGTGTGAGCCACCACACCAGGCCAAGCATTCTTCTTTCTAGCTCTCTGTTTCAATATACTCTGCCGTCTCTATGTCTCTAAGTAATAATAACAACAATAATAATAGTATTTATTGAGCACCTAGTACGTACCAAAAACAGATGGAATGGGGACTAGGTGCATTGCATACATTATCATCAAGTCTCTCAACATCCTTACAAAGTAAGTACAGGCCCAGCGGCTTATGCCTGTAATCCTAGCACTTTGGGAGGCTGAGGCAGGCAAATCAGTTGAGCCGGGAGTTTGAGACCAGCCTGGCCAACATGGTGAAACCCTGTCTCTACTAAAAAGTACCAAAAAAAATCAGCCAGACATGGTGGTGCGCACTTACAGTCCCAGCTACTTGGGAGGCTGAGGTGGAAGGGTCACCTGAGACAGAAATCAAGGCTGCAGCGAGCCATCATTGTGCCACTGCACTCAGCCTGGGTGACAGAGTAACAATCCTATCTCAAAAGCAAAACAGGCCAGGCACCGTGGCTCATGCCTATAATCCCAGCACTTTGGGAGGCCGAGGCAGGTGGATCACCTGAGGTCAGGAGTTCGAGACCAGCCTGACCAACATAGAGAAACCCTGTCTCTACTGAAAATACAAAAATTAGCCTGGCGTGGTGGTGGGCGCCTGTAGTCCTAGCTACTCAGGAGGCTGAGGCAGGAGAATTGCTTGAACTCGGGAGGCGGAAGTTACAGTAAGCCGAGATCGCACCACTGCACTCCAGCCTGGGTGACAGAGCGAGACTCTGTCTCAAAACAAACAGACAAACAAACAAAACACCCAAAACAAAGTA
>NW_012104454.1:299548-300710 GCF_000951045.1 Mandrillus leucophaeus | reverse complement strand
CTCTGCCTCCTGAGTTCAAGCAATTCTTCTGCCTCAGCCTCCCAAGTAGCTGGGACTACAGGCATGTGCCACCACGCCTGGCTAATTTTTGTATTTTTAGTAGAGACAGGGTTTCACCATATTGGTCAGGCTGGTCTCGAACTCCTGACCTCATGATCTGCCTGCCTTGGCCTCCCAAAGTGCTGGGATTACAGGCGTGAGCCACCACGCCCAGCCCGTGGCACAGCACTTTCTTCTCAGCAGCTCTGGGTGGGGTGAGGGCAGAGTGGACAGATTACAGTGAGGGAGGAAAGTAGATTGAAGGTACAGTAACTGATAACCTGGACTTCCCTGGAGTGGTTAAGACAACCTGGAGAAGGTCTGACAGCTCCACAGAAAGCCTTGAAAGAGGGAAGGTTCTGGGTCCCGGCTTCCTGATCCTTCTGGGCACTCCTGACATCTTAGTAGCTGGAAGTGGTGCCAGGAGAAAGGGAGCCTGGGAGACTCATTACAGCAGAAGGTCTAGAGAGACATGGCCTAGGAGTGAAGTGTACAGAGGTATGTGGTAAATGCTGTTTCCCTTCCTGCCCTTCCTGCCCCTGGTACTCTGGGACTTGGCACTTCTTTCTGGAGTGGGGCTTATCATTTTCAACTTTAAGAGCACCTGAGGGTTCTTAAGTCTGAGACACACTGTGGCAAGCCCTGATGCCAACCAGGAGTGTTGGGCAGTGAGAACAATGCCCTTTGGGATAGAGTAGAGGAAATATGTGCTCTGTGACTGATGCTTGGAGCCCTTCTCTCTGCACCATGGGGAGAGGTCAGACTGGCTTTCACTCTCCATATGACCAGACCCTTAGAAGAAGGAATCATGCCGGGTGTGGTGGCTCACACCTGTAATCCCAGCACTTTGGGAGGCAGAGGTGGGCGGATCACCTGAGGTCGGAAGCTTGATACTAGCCTGATCAACATGGAGAAACCCCATCTCTACTTAAAAACATACAAAATTAGCCAGGCCTGGTGGCGCATGCCTGTAATCCCAGCTACTCGGGAGGCTAAGGCAGGAGAATTGCTTGAACCCGGGAGGCAGAGGTTGCAGGGAGCCAAGATTACCCCATTGCACTCTGTCCTGGGCAACAAGAGTGAAACTCCATCAGGAGGAGGAGGAGGAGGAGGAGGGGGAGGA
>NW_012104454.1:295108-298488 GCF_000951045.1 Mandrillus leucophaeus | reverse complement strand
TTTGAGACAAAGTCTCACTCTATTGCCCAGGCTGGAGTGCAATGGTGCGATCTCGGCTCACTGCAACCTCCACCTCTCGGGTTCAAGCTATTCTCTTGCCTCAGCCTCCTGAGTAGGTGGGATTACAGATGCGTAACACCATGCCCAGCTAATTTTTGTATTTTTAATAGAGACAGGGTTTCACCATGTTGGCCAAGCTGGTCTTGAACTCCTGACCTCATGATCCACCTGCCTAGGGCTCCCATTTGTTGGGATTACAGGTGTGAGCCACCGCACCTGGCCTATTTTGTTCTTTCTTTGAGACAGAGTTGCCCAGGCTGGAGTGCAATGGCGTGATCTCAGCTCACTGCAACCTCCACCTCCCAGGTTCAAGCGATTCTCCTGCCTCAGCCTCCCTAGTAGCTGAGATTACAGGTGTGTGCCACCACGCCTGGCTAATTTTTGTATTTTTAGTAGAGATGGGGTTCCACCATATTGGCCAGGCTGGTCTCAAACTCCTGACCTCATGATTTGCCCCCCTCAGCCTCCCAAAGTGTTGGGATTACAGGCGTGAGCCACCGCACTGGGCCCAAATTTTATTTTTTAACTTAGAGCATGGTAGTGCATACCTGTAGTCCAGCTACTGGATGCTAAAGCAGGAGGATTGCCTGACCCAGGAGTTTGAGGCTGCAGTGAGCTCTGATCACAGCTGCACTCCAGCCTTGGCAACAGAGCCAGACCCTGTGTCCCCCAAAAAAAAAAAGTTAAGTTCCCAAGGTTATGTGGCTTATGAAAGTGGCATAGCTAGGCTAGGTGCATTGGCTCATGCCTGTAATCCTAGCACTTTGGGAGGCTGAGGCGGGCGGATCACCTGAGTTCAGGAGTTCGAGACTAGCCCTGCCAACATGGCAAAACCCTATCTCTAGTAAAAATACAAAAATTAGCTGGGCATGGTGGCAGGCACTTGTAATCCCAGCTATTCAGGAGGCTGAGGCAGAAGAATTGCTTGAACCCAGGAAGTGGACATTACAGTGAGCCACTGCATTCCAGCCTGGGCAACGGAGCAAGACTCCATCTCAGAAAAAAAAAAGAAAAGAAAGAAAAAGAAAAAAAGAAAGTGGCAGAGCTAGCAAATTTGACAGACTTCAAAGCTGTAACATCCTAAAGAAATTATGGTCTCAGAGTTTTGAATAACAGATGTCTCTCTATTAAAATATTATATATTCCCATTCCAGCTCCCAGTAGAATGTCTAAGAAATCTTTGATGACCAGTGCAATCTGTGGAGGTTTTACACCTGGAGGAAGGGACAGCACACGCTGACGGTTTGCAGTAGTGGGAAGAACCATTTGATCCAGAGGCAGGAAGACAAGTAAAATGACTTCTTAGAGCCCCTTCCTGCTTTCCCAGCTCCCCTCCCCCATCTCAAGCATCTGATCCCAGACCTATTTCAGAATCTCCTCTCTGCTCAGCGGAAGCAGTGATATGACATGATGTGATCTCATTTGAGAGCTAAATAAAGCCATTGTGTGAGACCCAGCCCTGGCCTCTCCCATGCACCATTTCCTGAGCTCAAGAGGCTAAGGGAAAATGGGAGGGGGGCTAGGAGAGTTAATCTAATGGAAAGAGAAGCAACACGATGATGGGAGCCCCAGTTTGAATTTCAGACAGTGGAGGAGGGAATATTGCTAGGAGGAAGTTGAGGAAGCCTTGCTAAACCTCATCTCTTTGAGGGACAGAATAAAAAGTATTGGCATCATAGCATAGGCAGGGTTAGTGGGGATGAGGATGTGAGGGAGAAACTGCCAGACAGATTCCATTTTCACAGAGGGCAGAGACTGTGAATGAAATGACAGAGATGCTGGAAAAAGGGTAGATCTTTGAGAAGGGGTTTGGTCTGAGCTGGAGGAAGAAGGGTGAGTTACAAAAAGATCTTAAGATCTGAGGTACCTGTCAATGGGGCCAGGGTAAGTTTCACAAAGATCTTGAGATCTGAGGTACCCGTCAATGGGGCTAGGGTGACAGGACACCATCTCCAGCAGGAACATCCACAGGGACTGAAGAAAAGCAAAGGTCTCCAGTTCACTGTACTTCCTTCACTGCACTTCCTTCATCTTGCCAAATTCAACCACGCAGGCTGGGCGCAGTGGCTCGCACCTGTAATTCCAGCACTTTGGGAGGCCAAGGCAGGAGGATCGCCTGGGCCCAGGAGTTTGAGACCATCCTGGGCAACTTAGTGAGACCCCATCTCTATAAAAAATTTAAGACCGGGTGTAGTGGCTCACACTTGCAATCCCAGCACTTTGGGAGGCCGAGGCAGGTGCATCACCTGAAGTCAGGAGTTCAAGACCAGCCTGGCCAACATGGTGAAACCCTGTCTCTACTAAAAATACAAAAATTAGCTGGGTGTGGTGGTGCATGCCTGTAGTCCCAGCTACTTTGGAGGTTGAGGCAGGAGAATCTCTTGAACCCAGGAGGCGGAGGTTGCAGTGAGCTGAGGTGGCGCCATTGCACTCCAGCCTGGCAACAAAAGTGAAACTCCATCTAAAACAAAGCAAAACAAAACTTTAAAAATTAGTTGGATGTGGTGGCATGCACCTGTAGGCCTGGCTACTCAGGAGGCTAATGTGGGAGGACTGCTTGAGCCTGGGAGGTGGAGGCTGCAGTGAGGCTTGAGGGTGACAGAGGGAGAGAGATCCTCTCTCCGAAAAAAAAAAAAAAAAAAAGAATTCAATCCTGTGGGCATAACTGAGACAAGGCTAGCAGGTAGACATTGAGTACAGGGGGTATAGTTCAAACCAACTTTTTGCTTCTGGGAGGTCCCTGAATTCCAGAGCTCACAATATCCACCCAGTGTCCCTGCCTCCCCCTCACTGCCTCTCAGTTTCTGTCCTATTTCCAGCCCCTGTTCCCCTTTTCCTAGTATATCTCCAGATCCTACTCTTCTCTCCACCCAGCTTTTCACAATATTTTTGTCAACCTCCCTCTGCCTCCACATCTCAGCTTTGGAGGCCACTGGTTGGGAGGGACCCTGCCATGGCCCTCAGCCTCTGACCTGCTTCCTATAGATCTGCTCATCCTGTTTGCACCCCACATACCTGGTGGCACAGGGCCCCTCTGTAGGCAAGGAGGGAGAGGATCTCTCCTGGTGGCTGGCTAATGGGTTCCCTGTCCATTGCTCCCAGACACAATGAGCACAGATGGGCACAGGGCCGTGGCCACTCTCCTAGGCTTCTCCTTTTCTCTCCTTAGACACCTACCCAGTGGGGGAACAGCATTGTCGTCTGCAGAGGCCTGAGCACCTGCCTCCCTCCCTTTCCTGTGGTAAGCAGGCACACAGCCACCCCAGGCACAGCACTTTCTTTTTTCTTTTTTTTTTTTCTGAGATAGAGTCTCGCTCTGT
>NW_012104454.1:282566-292648 GCF_000951045.1 Mandrillus leucophaeus | reverse complement strand
GCTGAGGTGGATGGATCACCTGAGGCTGGGAGTTCAAGATCAGCCTGGCTAAAATGGTGAAACCCTGTTTCTACTAAAAATACAAATTATCCAGGCATGGTGGGGCGTGCCTGTAATACCAGCTACTCAGGAGGCTGAGGCAATAGAATTGCTCGAACCCAGGAGGCAGAGGTTGCAGTGAGCCGAGATCGCACCATTGTACTCCAGCTTGGGCAACAAGAGCGAAACTCTGTCTCAAAAAACAACACAAAACAAAAGCAAGCAAGGTCTTATTGTGTCACCCAGGCTGGAGTGCAGTGGCGTGATCATAGCTCACTGCAGCCTTGAACTCCTGAGCTCAAGTGATCCTCCCACCTCAGCCTCCCAAGTACCTAGAACTATAAGCACATGCCACCACGCCCAGCTAGCATTTTGTTTTCTTGTGGAGATAGGGTCTTGTTATGTTGCCCGGGCTGGTCTAGAACAGCTGGGCTCAAGTGATCCACCCGCCGCAGACTCCCAAAGTGCTGGGTGAGCCACCTCACCTGGCCTTTTTTGAGTCTCCCACCTGGTCATGTGCCCTCACTCGTTTAACAGCCCAAAGCCTTTTGTTGAAACTTCTCTTGTGGCATTTGGCATATGTGAGCCAGTTATGGAGTCATCTGTGATTTGTGCTTTTGCTTGTGCACACGCATGCACACTCACGCACTCACTAGACTCTGATTCCTTGAGGACAGGAACAATATCTATTTCTCTTTGCTTGGTTTTCTGCTATATAAATCCTCAGTGAATGGAATAAGAATGAGACAATGAGGTTCTCTTTATGTGCTAGAAAGGACACTGAACTGGGATCCAGAAAACCTAAGTTCTAGCCTTGACTCTGCAGCTAATTCACAATGTGACCCTGAGCCACACATTCTCCAGTTCTGTGTCTTAGTAAAGTGAGGGGTGGCTAGGCACTCCGAAGCCCAGCTGACTGTGACACACTTCTATTTCCAAGGTTCCAGAGTTCTAGAACCCTGCTCACCCTTTTCTTTCTTGCTGATGCAGACTGGTCTGCGTGTGTCTCCCATGAACAGAGCCGTCCCAGACGTGTTCCTCGCAGGTGGAGACCAGGTACCCCGAGGCCACACTCGCCGCTGTCTTTCTGCAGTTGAATCCAGAGAGCAACTGGAGGAAGAAGAGGCGGGGGAAATAAAGGAGGGGAATGGCTCGCATGCTGTACCCCTCCGAAGGTCGGGGGCTTTCCGGGCCCATGGCCGCAACTATGACGTCTTCAAAAGACATAGTTGGGGGCCTGGCAGGGAGCTCGAGGACCCACTGACTAGGTAAGCCCCCAGGGAACCTCCTGTATCTCCTTCCCTCCAGGCCTAGACCTTGGAGAAAATGGGAAAGTGAGAAAGAACTAGGTAACTCTCTAGTTACCTCCCTGAAGAGACAACCATCCGAAGAACGACAGGAGTCGAGGAGACCTGGGCCCCCAGTCCTTTCCCTGGAGAACCGGAGCTCAATCCCACTGGTGGGGCTTTGGGGAGGATGGATGCTGCCTTCCAAAATATGCCTCTCCCCAGTGGCTCTTATCTCCTTCTCTCAGGGCAGACTGAGGGTAGTCGTGGGTGGGAGGTGTGGAGTCAGGGTGAGTATCAGGACACTGGATCTTCTTGCTTCCGCCTCCTACGGTGGGTTTCATAGAACCACATAATGGTGTCATAGAACCACATAAGGAACTCAGAAAGCATATGGCATGATCTCCTCATTTTACAGATAAGGAAACTGAGGCCCAAAGAACTTTCAGAGATTTTTTTTTTTTTTGAGACGGAGTCTGGCTCTGTTGGCAGGCTGGAGTGCAGTGGCGCGATCTCGGCTCACTGCAACCTCCGCCTCGCGGATTCAAGCAGTTTTCCTGCCTCAGCCTCCTGAGTAGCTGGGGCTAAAGGTGCATGCCACCATGCCCAGCTAATTTTTGTATTTTTATTAGAGACGGAGTTTCACCATGTTGGCCAGGATGGTCTCAATCACTTGACCTTGTGATCCACCCACGAAGTGGGGCCTGCCAAAGTGGTGTGATTACAGGGATGAGCCACACGCCTAGCCGTGAACTTTCAGAGATTTCTTGAGAGAGGTGGTCACAGGGTGGGACATTGGGCCTGCCCCATTGCCAGGTCCTTGCCGGGCTTTTGGTTGCAGGCTGAGGACAACCCAGGATGCCTTAGATTAATTCATGGTCCCGCATTGCCACGTGAGATCAGTTGTTCTTGCTCAGACTTCTGCATATACTTGGTGGACTGGAGCAGAAAAATCATCTCTTCCCCCTCCCGTGGAAAACCCCTGACCACTTCCCCAAAGTCAGAGGAAGTCAGAAAGAGAAGGTCCGGGGGTCAGCATGAAGAGTTCAGTGTGAGTGAACATTGTAGGGGCTGCTGGCCATGGAAGGGCACTGTCTTTCTGCTTTGAAAATGGTCCCCTTGAACAAGTTCTTTTAGCTCTGGTGAGTGGACCAACCTTCCCTAGCTCCTGGGCAGGGCTGGCTGGTTTGAGTGAGGGGAGAGGACCCTGGGCCTTGTCCCTGAACTGGCTTGGGTGGGAACTCAGATGAGAAGCAATGCCTGCAGGGCTCATGGCACCTTCCTAAGGGTAGCTGGCTGGAAGAGAGATGCCCAAATGCCTGGGCCCCCCTATGTGGCACCAACTGTATCTCAGGGTCTTTCAAGTGTCACCCACCTTTCAGAGTCAGGTATTAATTCTGCCCCTTGGTTAGAGAGGGAAGGGAGTCCTGAGTGCACTATTTGGCTGAGCAGGGGCAAAGGTTGGCATCAGCAACCAGGCAAGGAGGGAGAATTCAGCTTGCTCTTGCTGTTCGCCTTCCCCTGAACCCTGGCTTTCTTCTGGAGGCAGTACTGCCCTTTGACCAGCAGGGGCCACTCTTGCTCACAGCCAACTCTGCAGCCCTGGCAAAGCAGAGCCCCAAAGTGGGACCAGTTTGGGTCTATGTTGTGCCTATGCCAACAGGAAGGGCTGGGCTGGGGGCAAGCAATAGGGCTGGGCTGAGGCGAGGCGGTGTTCCTCCCTGGTGCCCGTCACTGGCCACTGGATACAGACAGTAGTGGTGGCAATGTGTGTTTCAGGAGGAGACTGGGAGCATCGGGATGCCCAGGCCCCGAGGAGGCCCCCTACTTGCAGAACCAAGAAGAACTGGACACCTTTCTGGGACTGCAGCACCAGGGTGGCTACCCTTCGCGGCTGGTATGGACAGACAGATCCCCATGAAGGGCCCTGCCTTGCTCCTCCTCTCCTGCCCCTCGCCTGTCTAGCCACCGTTCTATTCCATGTCTCCTCTGTTCTGCCAGCTGCTGGGTCTCTCTGTGTCCAGGCATTGCTCTGACTCCATCTGACCGAATCAGAATCTATCCTCTATGTGCCTCTGTCTGCTTCCCTGGGTCTGTGTGCTCTGTCCCTGACTCTGGGTACCCTGCCTCTGTCTCTTTCTCTAAGACTCTCTGTTTTTTCCTTTCTGTGTTGGTGCCTCTGTGCTGATGAGGGTGTATCTGTTCCTTTCCCAGTAAAAGGGCCCTATTCCCCTAGTAATGATAACCACTTCTTTCTGTGGACCCCACATTTCCCCAATTTGGAGCTGAACTTATTTATTTATTTACTTATTTATTTACTTATTTATTTTGAGACAGGGTCTCACTCTGTTGCCCAGGCTGGAGTGCAGTGGCACGATCTTGGCTCACTGCACCTCTGCCTCCCGGGATCAAGTGATTTTCCTGCCTCAGCCTGCCAAGCAGCTTGGATTACAGGTGCCCGCCACCACACCCTGCTAGTTTTTGTATTTTTAGTAAAGATGGGCTTTCACCATGTTGGCCAGGCTGGTCTCAAACCCCTGGCCTCAAGTGATCCACCCGCCTTGGCCTCTCAAAGTGCTGGGATTACAGGTGTGAGCCACCATGCCCAGCCTGGAGCCGAACTTATTATCTGTGGAATGCAACTAAGATCTGGTACTCTGAACAATAATAATTCTCTAACAAAATAATCATAGAATGATCGATGGAGAAAGGATATAGAGATTGCCCAGCCTTCTGGCTTAAGTAAACACAACTGGGGGGATCTTCAGAGTTTAAGGACCACTGAGGATACAGAAGGGCTTTGGAGACCCCACTGGGCCTGCTAGCCAGGAGACCCTAAGTACACCGATTGTCTCAAGCCTGCTGGCTAAATGTTGCCTCCCCTCCAGCTCATCGTCTAACTGGCCAGGGGTTCCAACACTGGCCTCATTGTTTGGGCACCTATGGTTTGGGGGAGAGGCTGAAGGGAGCTGTATATAGCCTGTCAGGGAAGCAGCAAAAATCACCCCCTTTTTTTTTTTTTTTTTTTTTTTGAGATGGAGTCTTGGTTTGTTGCCGAGGCTGGAGTGCAGTGGCACGATCTCGGCTCACTGCAACCTCTGCCTCCCAGGTACAAACAATTCTCCTGCCTTAGCTTCCTGAGTAGCTGGCATTACAGGTGCCTGCCACCACGCCTGGTTAATTTTTCTATTTTTAGTAGACACAGAGTTTCACCGTGTTGGCCATGCTGGTCTCAAACTCCTGACCTCAAGTGATCCCATCAACTGCTTTTCTCTATCAGCATCTTTGCATGTCTACCCTGAGCCCCATTTCAATGTGCTATAGTAGAAAGGACAGGATTTTGGAGTTGAACTGACTGCTAGATCCTTCATTTATTTACCCACTGAGCAATTTATTTCATTTTTCTGAAAATCAGAATAATAATTATCTTTTAAAGGTGTGATTATTAAATGAACAAAAGGTGTTAAAGTACTCAGCACAGAGGCTGGCACATAAGATGAGCTCAATAAATGTTTTTCCTTTTCTCCCCTTTATTCCTTTGTAACTTTCCCTCTCTTCCACCTTTCTCTTCTCTTCCCCACTTCTTGGTATTATGTTTTCTTCCTTCCCCCTTTTCCCTAGTGTTTTCTTCCTTCTTATGCCTTCCTTCTCTACTGCCTCAGCACTCTTCACCTAATCCTTACACGTTCTCCTTAATATTCTCTTTGTCTATATGTTTGGGGGTTTTGTTTTACTTTCTTCCTGCAGTAGCCAGTGTGAATAAGTACTACACTAATGTCCACAAACCAAAAGCTTGAGACTTATTAAGCTAAACAAGGGGTTACAGACTGACAGTCCATGACCCAAGTCTAGCTCCAATATTCATTTTGTTTGGCCAGTAGCGTGCTTACACTTTTAAAACTTTAGATGTTCCTTTCATTTTTCTTTCAGAGTCTTGTCACCCAGGCTGGAGTGCAGTAGAGCAATCATGGCTCACTACAACTTCCACCTCTCAGGCTCAAGTAATCCTCACTCCTCAGCCAACTGAGTAGCTGGGACTACAGACACACACCACTACGCCTGGCCAAATATTTGTATTTTTGTAGAGATAGGGTTTCCCTATGTTGCCCAGGCTGGTCTCGAACTCCTGGCATCAAGTAATCTGCCCACCTTGGCCTCCCAAAGTGCTGGGATTACAGGTGTCAGCCACTGTGCCCAGCCAAGATTTTTTTTTTTCCCCCATATGAATATCAAGTTGCTCCAGTATCACTTATTTATTTATTTATTTATTTATTTTGAGATAGAGTCTCACTCTTGCCCAGGCTGGAGTGCAGTGGACAATCTCAGCTCACTGCAGCCTCTGGGTTCAAGTGATTCTCATGCCTCAGCTTCCCAAGTAGCTGGGATTATAGGCACGTGCCACTGGGTCTGGCTCATTTTTTTTGTATTTTTGTAGTGACAGGGTTTCACCACGTGGCCCAGGCTGGTCTTGAACTCCTGGCCTCAGGTGATCCACCTGCCTCGGCCTCCCAAAGTTCTAGGAGTACAGGCGTGAGCCACCATGCTCGGCCTGTAAGTCTTTAAAATCTAGTGGTATAAGTCTTCTAATGTTATTATTCTCTTTAGGAATATTTTAATTTTATTTTTTATTTATGTTTTAGAGATAGAGTTTGCTCTGTTGCCTAGGCTGGAGTGCAGTGGCAGGCGATTCTAGGTCCTTTGCCTTTCTGTGTGACATTTAGAATCACCTTATCAATTTCTAAAAAACAAAAATTCCTGCTGGATTTTGATTGAGATTGTACTGAATTCAAAGATTAATGTAGGATGGGCCGGGTGCGGTGGCTCACGCCTGTAATCCCAGCACTTTGGGAGGCCGAGGTGGGTGGATCACCAGAGGTCAGGAATTTGAGACCAGCCTGAACAACATAGTGAAACCCCATCTCTACTAAAAATACAAAATTAACCAGGCATGGTAGTGGGCACCTGCAGTCCCAGCTACTTGGGAGCTGAAGCAGAATAGCTTGAACCCAGGAGGCAGAGGTTGCAGTGAGCCAAGATTGCGCCATTGCACTCCAGCCTGGGCAACAAGAACAAGACTCCATCTCAAAACAAAACAAAACAAAAACAAAACAAAGTTTAATGTAGGATGAATTGACCTATTTCCAATATTGAGTTTATCCATGAAAAATAATATAGCTATTTATTTACCTAGGCTTTCTATAAAAAAATGTCTTTAAAAAAATATTTCTCTACCCTTACCTAGTGGAAAAAAAAAATTTTTTTTTTTTTGAGAGGGAGTCTCGCTCTGTCGCCCAGGATGGAGTGCAGTGGTGTTATCTTGGCTCACTGCAACCTCCGCCTCCCAGGTTCAAGCGATTCTGCTGCCTCAGCCTCCTGAGTAGCTGGGACTACAGGCGTGTGCCACCATGCCCAGCTAATTTTTTGTGTTTTCAGTAGAGATGGCGTTTCACCGTGTTAGCCAGGATGGTCTCCATCTCCTGACCTTATGATCCACCTGCCTCAGCCTCCCAAAGTGCTGGGATTACAGGCGTGAGCCACTGCACCCAGCCAAAAATGTTTTTTAATAAAGTGTTTTCTTCATGGGCTGGGCGCAGTGGCTCATGCCTGTAATCTCAGCATTTTGGGAGGCCGAGGTGGGTGGATCACCTGAGGTCAGGAGTTCTAGACCAGCCTAACCAACATGGAGAAACCCTGTCTCTACTAAAAAAATACAAAATTAGCCAGGTGTGGTGGTGGGCGCCTGTAATCCCAGCTACTCGAGAGGCTGAGGCAGGAGAATTGCTTGAACCCAGGAGGCGAAGGTTGCTGTGAGCCAAAATCACGCCATTGTACTCCAGCCTAGACGAGAACAAAACTCCGTCTCAAAAAAATGTTTTTTTGCTTCACACAGGCCTTGTCAATCTTTATTAGATTTATTTCTAGGTAACTTGTAGTTTTTGTTACTATTAAAAATACTTTCTATTTTTTCTTTTTTTTTTTTGTTTGAGATGAACTCTTGCTCTGTCACCCAATCTGGAGTGCAGTGGCACAATCTAGGCTCACTCCGCCTCCTGGGTTCCCGCCATTCTCCTGCCTCAGCCTCCTGAGTAGCTGGTACTACAGGTGCTCACCACCACGCCTGGCTAATTTTTTGTATTTTTTGTAGAGACGGGGTTTCACCATGTTAGTCAGGATGGTCTTGATCTCCTGACCTTGTGATCCACCCACCTCCACCTCCCAAAGTGCTGGGATTAGAGGTGTGGGCCACCGCGCCCAGCCAATACATTATTTTTAAATTACATTTTATAATTATTTTTGGTTTATAGAAATGGAATTAAATTATTCCTCATACATGGCCAAGTGCAGTGGCTCATGCCTATAATCCCAGCTCTTTGGGAGGCCGAGGCAGGAGGATCACCTGAGGTCAGGAGTTCGAGACCAGTCTGGTCAACAATGTGAAACCCTGTCTCTACAAAAATACATAATTAGCCAGATGTGATGGTGTGCGCCTGTAATCCCAGGTGCTTAGGAGGCTGAGGCAGAGAATCTCTTGAACCCAGGAAGTAGAGGTTGCAGTGAGCCAAGACTGAGCCACTGCACTCCAGCCTGGGCAACAGAGTGAGACTCTGTCTCAAAAGGAAAAAAAAATTATTCCTTATACAATAATCTTATAGTCATTTATCTTGCTAAACTCTTGTTTTAAATTAAAACCATTTATCTGTGTGTGTGTTTTTTTTTCTTTTGGCTTTTCTAAGTATACGATTATGTCATCTTTACTTTTTTTTTTTTTTTTTTGAGACAGTCTTGCTCTGTCACCCAGGCTGGAGTGCAGTGGTATGATCGTGGCTCACTGCAACCTACACCTCCCAGGCTCAAGTGATCCTCCTCAGCCACCCCAGCAGCTGAGACTACAGGTGTGTACCACCACACCCAGCTAATTATTTTGTTTTTTTGTAGAGACGGGGGTCTCACTATGTTACTCAGGCTGATCTCAAATTCCTGTGCTCAAGTGATCCTCCCACCTTAACCTCCTAAAGTGCTGGGATAACAAGTGTGAACCACCTCACCCAGCCTATATCACCTTTAAATGAGCTTTGTTTTTTTCTTTTCCAATATCCACTCCTTTCGTTGCTTTTTCTTGTACTCCTGTGCTGACTAGAACTCTATCTTTATTTATTTATTATTTAGTGTTTCTCCTCTCTTCCAGCATTAATCCATCAAAATAGGACTCTAGTGCTGTGCTGAACAGAAATGGTGATAATGGACATCCTTGTCTTATTTCTGGATTTTATTATTATTTTTCTTAAAAACTATGCCATAAAAAGTATTGTTTCTGATTTTAGAGGGAGTATATCTTGTGTTTCACTATTGAGGTTGATTTTTGGTTGCAGGTTTTAAAAGATATTCTTTATCAGGTTAAGGAGGATTCCTTCTATTTCTAATTGCCAAGCTTTTGGTTTTAGAATTACTGGGCATTGGATTTTATCCTATGCTTTTCTGCATTTACAAAAATGATTATGTATTTTTTCTCTTTAAATATATTAATATTATTATTAATTATTTTGAGATGGGGGTCTCACTGTCACCCAGGCTAGAGTGCAGTGGTGCAATCTTGGCTCACTGCAACCTCTGCCACCTGGGTTCAAACTGTCCTCCCACCTCAGCCTCCTGAGTAACTGGGACCACAGGCATGTGCCACTTTGTATTTTTGATAGAGACAGGGTTTCACCATGTTGCCTAGGATGGTCTCAAACTCCTGAGCTCAAGTGATCCCCCACCTCAGCCTCACCTCAGCCTCCCAAAGTGCTGCAATTACAGACATGAGCCACCACGCCCCTTCTCATTTAATATATTATTGAGGTAAATTACATGTAAGGATTTATCTCACATTAAACCACCTTTGTATTGTTAGGATAAATCCAACTTTGTCATGACACATTTTATGTTTTTACATACTTCTGGATTTTATTTGTATCAATTGTTTATTGCTGTGTAACAAACCAACCCTAAACTTAGCAGCTTAAAATGACATTTTTTTTTTTTTTTAAACTCACAATTCTTCGGGTGGGCAATTTGGGCTGGTCTCACCTGGACTCATTTAGGTGGCTGCCATTGTCTGATGACCTCAATAGAGCTGATGATCGAGGATGGCCTTCCTTACCATTTCAGCTGGCAGCCTACCAGTTGCAGTACCTTGCTTCTCATCCACACGGCCTCTCCAGAATGCCATCTTAGGCTTGTTCAGATGAAAATAGCATTCCAAGTGGGCGAGAGTGGATGCTTTAAGGTTTCTTGAAGCTTAGGCTCAAAAATCACATGATGGCACTTCTGTGACACTCTAGTCATCCTAGTAAGTCACAGGCCAGCCCAGATTCAGAGTGAAGAGACAGGCTCCTTCTTAATGGGAGGAACTGCAAATAATTTGTGGCCATTTAAAATGGCCAGGTGTGGTGGCTCACTCCTGTAATCCCAGCTACTCGGGAGGCTGAAGCATGAGAATCGTTCGAACCCAGGAGGCAGAGGTTGCAGTGAGCAGAGATCATGCCACTGCGCTCCAGCCTGGGCAGCAGAGAAGACTCTGTTTCAAAAAAAGTAATAATAATAAATAAAATCAGCTATACTTTCCTAATATTTCGTGTCAGATTTTTGTACTTATATGCATAAGAGAGATCAGCCTATAATTTATCTTTGTCATACTGTCTGTGTGTAGTTTTGGAATCAAGGTTGTATTTACCTTATAGAAAGAGTTAAAGAGTTTTTTTTTTTTTTTTTTTTTTT
>NW_012104454.1:279487-280871 GCF_000951045.1 Mandrillus leucophaeus | reverse complement strand
TTTTTTGAGACGGAGTTTTGCTCTTGTTGCCCAGGCTGGGTGCAATGGCGCGATCTTGGCTCGTTGCAACCTCCGCCTCCCTGGTTCAAGAGATTCTCCTGCCTCAGCCTCCAGAGTAGCTGGAATTACAGGCATCCACCACCACGCCCAGCTAATTTTTTGTATTTTTAGTAGAGATGGGGTTTCATTATGTTGACCAGGCTGGTCTCGAACTCCCGACCTCAGGTGATCCACCTGCCTCAGCTTCCCAGAGCACTGGGATTACAGGCGTGAGCCATTGTGCCTGACCCCTTCCATCTGTTTTCTTTTTTCTTTTTTGAGACCTGGAGTCTTACTCTGTTGCCCAAGTTCATTGCGCCACTCTGGAGTGCAGTGGTGGGAACTTGGCTCACTGCAATCTCTGCCTCCCAGGTTCAAACAATTCTCCTGCCTTAATCTCCCGAGTAGAGTAGCTGGGACTACGGGCTTGTGCCACCATGTCTGGCTAATTTTTTGTATTTTTAGGAGAGACGGGGTTTCACCGTGTTAGCCATGATGGTCTGTATGTCCTCACCTCGTGATCAGCTCACCTCAGCCTCCCAAAGTGCTGGGATTACAGGAGAGAGCCACCGTGCTCGCCTCTGTTTTCTATGAGTTTGTCCTGTTCTTTATCTGACTTTTTAACTTAGAATAGCTCAATCCTCCAGCATTAAAAATGTTTCAATATAAGCATTCTGAGGCTACAACTTGCCCTTGAAATACCACTTTGGCCTTCTCCCACAGGTTTTGTTCTGTATTTTCATTATTGGTCAGTTACAAAACATCTTTAAATTTTCATTATGATTTCTTTGACAATACATTTATTTAGAATGGTGTTTTAAAATTTATAAATCTGTATTTTTTTAAACTTTAAGATTTTTTTTGAAATGCACATACACAGGAAAATACATAAAACATATATTTACAGTGTAATAAATTAGAAAGCAAACACCCATATAACCACCCCAGATTTAAAAATAAATAAATAAAATAGGCTGGGCGCGTGGCTCATGCCTGTAATCCCAGCACTTTGGGAGGCTGAGGCTGGCAGATCACCTGAGTTCGAGATCAGCCTGACCAACATGGAGAAACCCTGTCTCTACTAAAAATACAAAATTAGCCAGGCTTGGTGGCACACGCCTGTAATCCCAGCTACTCGGGAGGCTGAGGCAGGAGAATTGCTTGAACCCAGGTGGCGGAGTTTGCGGTGAGCTGACATCACGCCATTGCACTCCAGCTTGGGCAACAAGAGCGAAACTCTACCTAAAAAAAAAAAAAAAAAAAAAGTCAGGCGCGGTGGCTCATGCCTGTACTGTAATCCAGCACTTTGAGAGGCCGAGATGGGCGGATCGCAAGGTCAGGAGAT
>NW_012104454.1:277384-279092 GCF_000951045.1 Mandrillus leucophaeus | reverse complement strand
GAGACGGAGTTTCGCTCTTGTTGCCCAGGCTAGAGTGCAATGGCGCGATCTCAGCTCACTGCAACCTCTGCCTCCCAGGTTCAAGCAATTCTCCTGCTTCAGCCTCCTGAGTAGCTGGAATTACAGGCATGCAGCACCATGCCTGGCTAATTTTGTATTTTTAGTAGAGATGGGGTTTCGCTATGTTGAGGCTGGTCTCGAACTCCTGACCTCAGGTGATCCACCCGCCTCGGCCTCCCAAAGGGTGCTGGGATTATAAGCGTGAGCCACCGTGCCCAGCCAAGTTAGAGTTTTTATTTCAGTTGTCTATTCTTTGGAAGAGTTTATGTAAGATTTCAGTGATCTGTTCCGTGAAAGATCTGTCCCTTGTCTCTAAAACTGTTTTGACCTGGTGTTTTTGTTTTCTTTTTAAGAAGATTAACTACTGATTTCATTTCTTTAATAGGACCATTCAGAGTTTCTATTTCTTCTTGATTCAGTTTTGGTAAGTTTCATTTTGGGGAGCAGAAATTTGTCTACTTCATTTGCATTTTGGCATGAAGTTGCAGAGTACTCTTTTTTTTTTTTTCTGAGATGGAGTCTTGCTCTGTCACCCAGGCTGGAGTGCAATGGTGTGATACCTTTTCTTTTTTTTTTTTTTGAGATGGAGTTTCGCTCTTGTCACCCAGGCTGGAGAGCAGTGGCATGATCTCAGCTCACTGCAACCTCTGTCCCCCAGGTTCAAGTGATTCTCCTGCCTCAGCCTCCTGAGTAGTAGGGATTACAGGCACACACCACCACTCCCAGCTAATTTTTGTATTTTTGGTAGGGACAGGATTTCACCATGTTGACCAGACTGGTCTCGAACTCCTGACCTCAGGTGATCTGCCTGCCTCGGACTCCCAAAGTGCTGGGATTATAGGCATGAGCCATCACACCCAGCCATGCGATTTCTCCTCGCTGCAACCTCCATCTCCCAGGTTCAAGTGATTCTTGCACCTCAGCCTCCTGAGTAGCTGAGATTACAGGTGTGCGCCACCACGCCCAGCTATTTTTGTATTTTTTGTAGAGACGGTTTGCCATGTTGGCCAGGCTGGTCTCGAACTCTTGACCTCAAGAGATCCGCCCACATCAGCCTCCCAAAGTGCTGGGATTACAGGCATGAGCCACCGTGCCTGGCCATAGGTAGTATTCTCTTATCTTTACAATCACTGCTCTTTCTATGGTTAGGTCTGCTTTTTCATTCTAATTTTACTTGTGCTTTCTCTTGTTTTCTTTATCATTCCTATCAGAGGTTTGCCTATTTCATTTGCTTGATCCTAGAAAACAACTCTTGGCTTTATTGATCCTCTCTAATTTATCTTTGTCTACTATTTATTATTTATTTATTTATTTATTTATTTATTTTTTGAGACAAAGTTTGCTTTGTTGCCCAGCTGGAGTGCAATGGTGCAATCTCGGCTCACTACAACCTCCACCTCCTGGGTTCAAGTGATTCTCCTGCCTCAGTCTCCTGAGTAGCTGGGATTACAGGCACCCACCATCACACCCAGCTAATTTTTGTATTTTTAGTAGAGATGGGGCTTCACCATGTTGACCAGGCTGGTCTCGAACTGCTGACCTCAGGTGATCCACCAAAGTGCTAGGATTACAGGCGTGAGCCACTGTGCCTGGCCTTACTATTTCATTTCGGCATTTATCTTTATTATATGCTTCCTTCTTTTTTTTT
>NW_012104454.1:245693-275784 GCF_000951045.1 Mandrillus leucophaeus | reverse complement strand
CCTGTAGTCCCAGCTACTCGGGAGGCTGAGGCAGGAGAATGGCGTGAACCTGGGAGGCAGAGCTTGCAGTGAGCTGAGATCCGGCCACTGAACTACAGCTGGGCAACAGAGCGAGACTCTGTCTCAAAAAGAGAAAAAAAAAAGAGATTATCATAGCTGAGAAGCTCTCAGGGTTCTTACTCATAGCCCTCTCTCTGGCAGAGATGACTGCATTCTTGACTTTTGAGATCCATTTTCTTTTCTCTTTTTTTTTTTTGAGACGGAGTCTCGCTCTGTCTGCCCAGGCTGGAGTGCAGTGACACCATCTCCGCTCACTGCAAGCTCCGCCTCCCAGGTTCACGCCATTCTCCTGCCTCAGCCTCCCGAGTAGCTGGGACTACAGGCGCCCGCCACCTTGCCCGGCTAATTTTTTTGTATTTTTAGTAGAGACGGGGTTTCACCGTGTTAGCCGGGATGGTCTCAATCTCCTGACTTTGTGATCCGCCCGCCTCAGCCTCCTAAAGCGTTGGGATTCCAGGTGTGAGCCACCACACCCGGCCTTTTTTTTCTGAGACCCAGGTGACATGATGGTGTCACTCTGTCACCCAGGCTGGAGTCCAGTGGCACGATCTCTGCAACTGCCCCCTCCCGGATTCAAGCGATCCACCTGCCTCAGCCTCCTGAGTAGCTGGGATTACAGGCGCAAGGCAACACGCCTGGCTAAGTTTTGTATTTTTAGTAGAGACAGAGTTTCACCATGTTGCTCAGGCTGGTCTGGAACTCCTGAGCTTAAGTGATGCACCCGCCATGGCCTCCCAAAGTGCTGGGGTTACAGGCATAAACCACAGCTCCCAGCTCTATTTTCTTTATAGGCTTACCATCTATGTAGGCATCGCTAAACAATGTCAATTAGTTTTACCTGTGTTAAACTTCATATGCATATAATCATACCAGTATATACATCTTTGTGTCTTGGTTCTTTCATTCAACATGTCTGTGGGATTCATCCTTATTGTTATGTGAGCTATGATTTGCTCATTTTTATTGTTGAATAGTATTTCAATGCGTAAGTATACTACTGATTCTTTGGTCCACTGAGGAGGGACTTCTGGCTTATTTGCTGTTTTTGTTTGTTTGTTTGTTTGTTTGTTTCCGAGATGGAGTATTTCTTTGTCACCCAGGCTGGAGTGCAGTGGCACAATCTTGGCTTACTGCAACCTCTGCCTCCCGGATTCAAGTGATTCTCTTGCCTCAGCCTCTCGAGTAACTGGGACTACAGGCGCCCACCACCACGGCTGGCTAATTTTTGTTTTTTCAGTAGAGGCGGGGTCTCACCATGTTGGCCAGGCTGGTCTCAAACTCCTGACCTGAAATGATCCACCCACCTCAGCCTCCCAAAGTGCTGGGAATACAGGCATAAACTACCGTGCCTGGCCTTTTTTTTTTTGAGTTGCTCTGTTGCACCAGTGCAGTGGCATGATCTCAGCTCACTGCAACCCCCACAGCCCAGGTTCAGTGATTCTTCTGCCTCAACTTCCTGAGTAGCTGGGATTACAGGCGCACAACACCATGCCTGGCTAATTTTTGTATTTTTTTAGTAGAGATGGGGTTTCACCATTTTGGCCAGGCTGACCTAAAGTGATCCATCTGCCTCAGCCTCCCAAAGGGCTGGCATTACAGGTGTGAGCCACCGCACCAGGCCTGTTTTTTTCATTACCTGGCTGGCTTCTATGGGTTGAGTTTGACATCTCTGGAAACCATTCAGGGTAAATCTCTCTTAGATACTTCTATATACTAAGAAAGCCTGGGCTTGAACTGCAACAGAATAATGACTGCTAAACAGAAGGAGTAACTTCCCAACTATTTAAAGTGCAATATCCCAATATGGGTTTTGGAAAGGGGTGGGAGGCCTGGATTTGAAGAGGGGCCAAGCTGGGGGGAAGTAAAGAGCATGAGGGGAGGACAGATGAAGCCTGCCCTTGGTGTGAGGATTCTTGACGTGATTCCAGGGTCAGGATTCCTGTCATCCATCTGCTGGCCCTTTGGACCACTCGGTCACTGGCATGCTTTCCAAGTCTGTATCCATGAGTGGCATCAACTGTCTCTTGGACTGGTCGGATCCAGATGGTGAGCAAAAGTAGGGAGCAAAGCAGGGGTGGCCCCTTCCCCTATACATCTCGTTGCCACTCCTCATAGCTAGCTGTTTAGGGTTCAGATGTCCTGGATTATGTTTAGCCACATACCCTTGGAATCCCTAGAATGGCTTTTTTCTTTTATCTTTTTTTTTTTTTTGAGACCGAGTCTCACTGTGTCGCCCAGGCTGGAGTGCAGTGGCGTAATCTTACCTCACTGCAACCTCTGCCTCCTGGGTTCAAGTGATTCTAGTACCTCAGCCTCCTGAGTAGCTGGGACTACAGAAGCGCACCATCACACCCGGCTAATTTTTGTATTTTAGTAGAGAAAGGGTTTCACCATGTTGGCCAGGCTGGTCTGAAACTCCTGAGCTCAAGTGATTCACCTGCCTTGGCCTCCCAAAGTGCCGGGATTACAGGCGTGAGCCACCATGCCTGACCTCAGAATGGCTTTATTCAAATGAGCAATCTGAATTCTGAATTTTGGCATTCTGAAACTCCTACCGATGAAAGCGGACATAGGACATAGTGAGGTTCTCCAGCCTTCCCTGTTACCAGAGATGGAGGACAGTTACCTGCAATGTACCTTGTCCTCAGATGGAGTACTGGGAGCTCTGGGTGAAACCTCTGATACATCAGTCTCCCAGCCACCGTCTCCACATGACCCTGGTGCTCTGTTCCCCTGGATAACCCTGGTGCTGTGTTCCCATGGCTCCTAAATTCTTCAGCTCTGCCCTGCTTAGACCCCGCCCCCTCTCCCTGCTGCCCACTGCCCGCCCTCAGGAATGGCGTCACATGCACCTGCAGCTTGGGAACCTGATCCAGGTGAAGTGGGTGGGGGAGGAAGCCCTGGGCGCCTTTGTCTGGCTTTAGCTAGACACTTTTCGTCTCCTTTTGTGTTGGCAGGGAATTTATCCCAGTCCTCTGCCATTGACCTCAGGAAACGGTGAGTGTGGGGGACTCAGAATCCTTCAAAAGCCTCTATAGGGGAAGAGCAATAAGGTCTAGGCCATGGTTTTGTAGCCCCAGGGGTCTCCCTGCTTCCTGAATCATTCCTCCCCTTAACATTTCTGATCTAAGACCTCCAAATATCCTTCCCTGAGCTGCATATAATTCACCCTCTTTTCTTTGGTTTGGGTGGGCTCACCAGGTTCCCGGTAGCTGCATGAGACTGGGGGAGAAATTAGGGAAAGAAAAGGAGTATCCAGGGCACAGGGTGTCCATTGAATAACAGAGCATGGGAATTGCTTGCTGTTGTCAGTGGTATAGGGTGAAAGGGCAGATAGACTGTTGAACAGTCTTAGTGAGGGAGAGTGACCAAGGACCATGGATCAGTTTAGGATGGCTCAGATAATAGACCAATGGGGATTGGCCCTAAGGAGGGCTGGGCAAGGGCTGTGGAGCTCCCAGCAGAGAGGGCAGGGCCTGAAGGCAGAGTTCAGGTCTAGAAGTGGAGGCTGGGAGATTTGAATAACTATGTAAATAAGCATGCAAAATCAGCACCTGCTTATTTGGCTCCTATGGCTGAAGCCTGATTAGAGTGGGTCAGCCCTCTAAGACAGTGTGGATGTGTAAGCAAGTAATGGTCCCTTTAAGATATCAGGCTCTGCTTCGTGGTCCTGAAAATCTCTAGCTGACACATCCTCCTGGCTCTGGGTTTGGGATTAGCTCATGGGATGGGGCTGATGAAATCCCAGGAAATTCAGTTCTTATTGGCTTTAGGCCCAGAGGCCTTCTCCAAACAGCAGAGAGGGTCGTACACAGGGCTCTTGTTCTGAGAGGAGAAAATGCCCCTCGGGAGAGCCCCCACCCCATACCACTTCCGTTGGGGAGCAGCATGAGAGAGGAGACTGGGCCTCCCATCCTGAGCCTGGATTAGGTAGGAAGGAGGAGTCTGTATTTATCTGGGTGGAGCCTGGAGTTTTCTTCCTAAATAGAGGGGCTTGGGAAGCTGAAATGCCCACATCCAGGAAGTCCTAGGAGGTCAGGATGGGGGCTTATCTTTCTCTCCCAGTCCTTCCTCTTTCTTCCTTCCCATTCTGGCTCTGCTGGTCATGGATCCTTCATCCAGCATCTCTCAGGAAGTATCTTTTTCTTCATTTCCAGCATTACCTCCATCTTCTCATGTCTTCTTTTTCTCTCTGCAGCTGCAGCCAGCTGGAAGGACATTCAGGTACCTGGGCAGGCTCCTCCCTGCGACGGACCTTCAGCTTCCTCTTGGGAATGACTGGAAAGGCCAAGGTAGGAGTCAGCTGGGGAAGCAGGAGGCTTGGGACCCACTGCCCTCCCCAGTTCCTTTTCTCCCATCCCACCATCGCCACCTCCCACCACTCCCCCATTAGAAACTCAGAGCAATGGTTCCATTTTTTTATTTTTTTATTTTTTTAAGAGGGGGGGTCTCTGTCTCCCAGGCTGGAGTACAATGGCACAATCATAGCTCACTGCAGCCTCTAACTCTTGGGCCCAAGCAATCCTCTTGCCTTGGCCTCCCAAAGTGCAGGGATTACAGGTGTGAGCCACTGTGCCCAGCCAAATGCTTCAAATTTTAAGGGAACACATGCTATCTCTTCCAGCCTGTATCTCTGTGTCCCAGCAAATCACCTTTTCTCTGCTTTCCCCTACGCCTCCAGCTTAGCAGTCAGCTGTGGACAGCTGGAAGGGGAAAAGGGCCAGGAACCTCAGAAGCTGAGAAATGGCCTAGCCCTCCCTCTCTTCAGGCCTCACATAGCTGACAGGTGGGCAGCAGAAACCTCAACCATTGGACATAATAATCATAATAATTACAGCACTACTTTTTACTTCTTCATAGAGTATCAGGGTTTGCTAAGTGCTTTTACACTCATAATTTTATGGGTGGATACAGCAGCTGAAGGAGATGAAATCAGACCACAGGCAGAGTAGAAGCTGGGAAAGTATATGATTATGGAAGCACATGCATACCCGTACATGTGCGGCCATGTGCTGTTCTGATCCCAGGAAGCAAAGGCACATTGTTCTCATCCTTATTACAAACCTTCGGGCTCTAGTGAAACCGGGAGCTCTGCCTACTCCACTTTCTTCATTTACTGTCAGAGTGAGCTGCCCCCGTTTTCCTCCCCTGGCCTCTCCAAGTATGCATGTGCTTTCCAACTTGGGGCGGCTTCTGAGTATTGAAAGAAACCCCAGGGAAGTCATCATCATATTCACCTTGAAGAGCCATGAGATTCTCACCAGTAAGTTTGCCTGGGCTCCTCCCAGCCCCACCCGCAGTGCCAGGGTTCTCCCCCTTCCAGCCTTTTTTGGCCAAGATTCTCTTTTCTCTGGGTGGGCTGGGAAGGTCAAAATGAAAGCAGGTCATGTTGTTAGCACCTCTCACCACAGGCCATGGGTGGAGAGTTGAGGCCGATGGAGGCATGAGACTGGGTGAGCCTCAGAAGAGGAGCAGCTGGAGAATCTGAAAGCTGATGGGAAGGGAGGGCAGGTGGGACAGTGAGGTTTCTCTCCCATGGGGGAACGGAGATCTTGAGGGAACAAAGCAAAAACAGAAACTTGGGGTCTGAGTCTCACCTTCCTACAGGCTGTCTCACTACAAGGTAGGGGAGTCTGCTAGTGGAATCACCCCCTTTTCTTGCCG
The DNA here is from genome assembly GCF_000951045.1 of Mandrillus leucophaeus. Taxonomy (NCBI): domain Eukaryota; kingdom Metazoa; phylum Chordata; class Mammalia; order Primates; family Cercopithecidae; genus Mandrillus; species Mandrillus leucophaeus. The sequence goes on along the minus strand of NW_012104454.1, from coordinate 270,060 downwards.
TGGGAATGGTAGGGGAAGTCAGTACTGCCCAGGGGCCATCCAGATCCCAGTTAGTCTGTGTTTGTCCACCCTTGCCCTAACAGTCTGATGGAGGGTTGAGTAACCTGGTGAAGGGGAATGAGGGCAGAGACTTTGGAGCCCAGATGGGGAACAGGGAAGCACCAGAGTGAGTCAGGACATTGCCTCGCTCAGCCTTTCCTCCCCACGTCTGTGGTCCTGTCTTCCTTTGTTTCCCTCTCTGCCATCTCCTGGTCCATCTTCTTTCCACCTTCATGAATATGTGGGCCTGCTTCATTTAATCTCTTTCTCCATAAGCAGTAAACATCAGGGGGTGGGGCTGAAGAGAAGCTCAGTCAAGCAGTGAGAAAAGGAAGTGGCTTAGTCCCTCCTACTTGAGTGGCATTGCACACTTGATGAAACACTTTCCAGGGGTCAGCTCATTTAATTCTTATAACAATTCTGGCAAAGATAAGTATTTCAATCTCAATTCTACAGACAAATACTTAAAGGTTAGTTACTTTGCCCAAGATCTCACAGCTCATAAGAGGTGGTGCCATATTAGAAACCCAGGGCTTTGGCTCTGTATTGCCTCTGTTTCTCTCAATAGCCCTAACACAACAGTTCATTCCCTCTCGTCCTTTCCTTCTTCCAGCTTCTGGCTGGATGGCCACTTAAGGCAATTTGGCCTTAATCACCTCTTCCCAGAATATACAAGGTCCAGACCAATAAAAGAAAGAAGAAAAACAAATCACCTTGGGACAGTGTAGAACTTGGGCTTGGGTATCCCCAGGAGACCCATCTTTTCACCAACTGGCCAAGACTTTGGCAACCAGGTTCTTCCCTGGGACCTCCTCCCTATCCCTGAAATGGGAGGGACACATTTCGTCAAGTTAAATGAGCTAAAGAAGGTGGTGGCTATTTTTAGATCCTGGTATAAATGTTTGTTTTTGTGTATCTAAAAAACTTATTTCTGAAAATCCAGAAGATATCACTGGATAGGAGTAGAGGGGAGGCCGGAATGAAGAAGGGGCTTGGAAAAGGGGGGCAGGTGACACCAAGGGGAAGGGAAAAGTGTTCATTGTTCAAGAGGATATAGAAAATGGAAACTGAGTCAAGCTGCAGGCCAAGCTCACTAAACACAAGTGTTTTTAAAGGCAGAACACTTTTCTTTACCCTGTCCCTAGTCCCTTTCCTTGTTATTCATCTCCTAAGGGGAAGAAGAGGGCATAGGGTGAGGGGTAGGGTAACAGCAGGGGGATGGAAAGTAGACTGAAGGTTGGGGTGGGAGACAGAAAAGGGTTTGAGGGTCGGGTCCTCTTCTTTCATAGAGACCTTCTTAGTTGAGTTGAGGGACCGTGAGGTCCCTTAGAAAACCCCAGGGTTCAAATTCTACGTTTCCTGGGTACCCAGGCTGGAGTGTGGCCCTTTAAGATTCTATCCATAGCTTGCAGCACTCTCCTGCCCCAGGCCTGGGAGAGAAGCTGAGGTCCCACCCCAGATCTTGTCTCTGGGCCTCCGGTGGGTGGAGCCTTGAGGCCAAGATTCTAGCCTCTGGCTGTCTGTTTTTAAATTTAGTACATTCCTGAGTCTTGGCTGCCCACCTCGGGGGAGGTGAGTCTGGAGTTCTGGGGCCAGGAGCCTCAGGACTCTTGGTTTGGGGGAGTTCCTACGCCCTCCCTGTAGGTAGGTATCCTTGGCAGGTGCAAGCCGGGAAGAACCAGCTATGGCCCTGGGAAAGTCCTTCCTGCTTTCTAATTTTCATCTAGCCTGAACTGGGCATGGTTTATTTCCTCTCCCTTTTTCCTGGTCTTTGCTATTTAAGGATCCTAAACAGGGGAATGGGTGAAGAAAGAGGTGAAGAAGGAGTTGCTAGGCAGGAGGGGAAGCTGGAGGGGCAGTGTAGGGGTAGTGCTGGGGGTGAGGAGCCTAACCAGCTTAGCCAGTGGTGAGGCAGTGGAGCCCAAAAATAGTGGCAGAGGCTAAAATTGGCACCTATGAGAGTGCTGAGTTGGGCTTGAAACCTGCAGCCTGGCCCCACTGCTGAGCCAGGGCAGGGAGCTGCTGGATCTGGGTTGGGTCTCCCCTCCCTCCCTTCTTCTCCCATGCCCTTTGGGGCCAGAATCAGGCAGGACCCTGTTAACCGAAGGCTCTGTCCCAGGCCTCTCTGTGCTTCTAGTTTCTCCTGAGAAACGGGAGACCCTGAGAGGCAGAAATGAACTTCATTGTAAGTGATCATAGTTAGACTGGAGGAGGAATTGTCCCAATAGCAGGAAACTCACCCAAAGTGGCGGCTGGCTCAGGCTGGGGAAAAGGGTCCAGAGAGATGAATGCCCCACCTTACCCTGCTTCTTGTGGAGAGGCTGGTTGGGCCCTAACTTTCTTTGACTAGGGCAGGCTGGTTTCTGGTCTTTCAGTTTCGGCTTAACTTGCAACAGAGAGAACTGGAGTTAGACACATGGAAGGCCTTCGGTAAAAGTGGAGAATCCCAACCTAGTCCCCCAAAGTAGCTGGCAGAGGCGGAGCTAGGAGGAGGATGGGCAGAGTGGGGTCAGGAAGGCCCCAGAAGGGTGGGGCATGTGGGAGAATTCTCTTCTCTCTATTCTTCGACCTCTGCGAGTGAATCCTACCCTTCCCGTGTACTGGTGTACTGAAGACCCAGCGTTTAGTTCTTCTCTGATTTCCTCTCTCTCTGGCCACACCTGCCCCAATCGTAAAAGGGGGTCAGTCTGCTCAGGCCTGCTTTGATGGGACCCCCAAGGCCAGGAAGGAACTGGTCTTGGGTTCTCCAGGAGCTGGGGGCGGATGGAATCCTCCTGCCTGCGGGTCTTTAAAGACTGAGGTAACGCAGTGGGGGAGGGAGAAAAGGAGGGGGAGGGGAGAAGGGAAGAAGGGGAAGGGAGAGGCGAAAGGGCCGACCTGGGTCCGGCTAGGGCTGCCGGGCTGGGTTTTGGGAAAAGCAGAGCTAAGAGGCGGGTATCTGGGGCTAGAGGGCGCCCCCAGGCGCTGGAGGGGAAATGGGCAGTGGGGCCCCTCAAACCTGTCCTAGGACCCTCGTACCTCTCCGAGCTGCCCCCACACAAACCCTGGCGTCCCGTCCTGCGCGCCGGCACCCCGCCCTCCCTCCGCTCCGCCTCCCCCCTTCCTGAGCTTGGGCGGGGGAGGAGACTAGGGTTTGAGGAACTGGTGCTGGGTGCCGGGCGAGGGGAGTCAGACTTCCTGTCCCCGAGACCAACGCGTGCGGGCCGGACCCCTCCCCCCGCCCTCCCCCCATAGTAGCCGGACGCCGGGGTCCGCGCCGTGTCCTCCCTGGTCCCCCAGTCCGATTATGTCTCGGATCGAATCCCTCACGCGGGCACGGATCGACCGGAGCAAAGAGCTGGCGAGCAAGGTGGGCTCGGAAACCCCTCTCCCTCTGCCGCGGTCCTCGGGGGCTCCCCGAACCTCGGCACCCGCGTTGCATCCTCTGTCTCCCCGTCTGCTTTCTGGGCGCCAAAATCGGGCGGAGCGGTGGATCGGCAAGCGGCGGGACGGGGTGGGTGGGGACTGCGAGCAAATGGGTAAGGGTGGGGGGAGCGGCAGACGCGACGGTGCTGGGATCCCGGGAGGGAGCGGAGCGGACCTGGGCTTGGTCGCCTCGGAGCCAGCGGGACCGAGTGCTTTAGGCCGCTTGAAAGAAAGTTGCTCCGGTAAGGGACGGAGCGGGAAGAGGGAGGTGTGTGTCCCGGGGGTGGGGGTGGTGGAAGCTCCGGCACCTCCTCTCCCCCCGGGCCCTACCGGCTTGGCCTTGGCGTAGCGACCCCCCTCAACCCCCAGTCGCTGGCTTGGTCGTTCCCCCTTTGTCCCCGCCATCCGGCGGAGGGGACGGGAGGGGGTGGTTTCCCGGCTTCCTCCTACCACCACCACCACCTCTCCAAGACAAAAGTCAGCTCCTCCTCTCCTCGCAAATGGACTTTCCAGCTGTGATTCAGTTCTCCCCTCTGGGTGGGCGGGTGGTTGGGGTCGGGACGGCCGAGGGACGGCTTACTTCCCCCAAGCCATCACCTCTAGGTGAAGGGAGCAGAGGTCTTTGTGTAGCTGGGATCCTTTCCTCCATCCTTTGCACTTCTGCCTGGAACATAGGGCCTCCATCCCTATCTGCCCCGCCAGCCTCCTAGCTCCTCTTTCTCCCAACCTGAAACCCTTAGGCTGACCCACCTGGCACTATGCATTGTGTTCCCTGACCTTCCTCCTCCTCCCCCAGCCCTCTCATTCTCTTATCTGCTCGGCTTGGGGTCCCTTCACCTAGCATTTCATGAGTCTGGGTGTATAATTATCCTCACTCCTCCCCCATCATGACCTCTTGGCCACTCCTCTCCAAGTACCCTTTATCCCTGCCTTTGTACCAGCCCCATTCCCAAGTGCCCTGACCTTTCCACACCCAGACCCCAGGAAATGACGAAGCTGACTTGCAGGTGAATAAGTCAGAGCTGAAAGGAAGGTGGTGCCTGCAGACAGCACCTCCCAGCTCCTTTGGGGCCCCCCCGCACTGTACCCATTATCAGAAAGGCCAGGTCCCAGCCCAGAGCTGGTTTAATCTCTGGCTTCTCTCCGACCTGAGTGCCCTACCCTGGTGCCAGCCTATGCTGATCACCGTCTTCAGCCAAGGGAGCAGTACCCCTCTGGAGTCCTTAAGTGTGATGGAAAGCCCTCCCCTCCACCTCCCTGCTGGTTCCTAGCCAGGCTACCTGTCTTGATGCTAAACTGGGAGAAGCAGAGGTTCCATCCTGGGTTGGGGGTGGAGGGCCAGGGAAGGCAGCTTTAAAAAGACTTTCTTTCGGGGGTTGGGATTAGATTTTGCTATCCGGAAAGCAACGGGGGATTTGAGTAGGGCCTAAGACAAACAGAGGGCCAGGGTGAGGTGGCTGAAGTGTGGTGGAACAGTGGGGTGGCAGACAGGCTCTTCACAGCCCTGCGCCAGGCCAGGCCCCAGCTCCAAAGTCTGTTTATTTTTTCAACCGTTTGAGCTGAGACCCTGGAGTAGAGCCAAGGGGGGCGGGAGAGGTTTTTTGAAACCACGGAAATTTGGTTCCACCCTAAAAAGGAAAGCCATGGGGGAGCCCGTTGGGGGAAGACCTGGCTAGGGGGTATAGAGAGAGGTTCTGGGCGGGCAGGTAGATACTGGGATCCCTTTTCCATTATTGTGGGGAGCTGGGAGGTCAGACACCTGGGTGTTCATGCTGTTTTTGTGTTTTTGGTGGTGGGGGGACTGGCTCTTTCTACCATGGGGGCTGGCTGTGTGGGGTGGGTAATTTGGGAATCTGGCTGGCAGCGGGGAGTGGGGGGCTGAGTGGGTGGATCTGAGAGGGCAAAGAGACCACAGGAGGAGGGTGGTTGTCAGTTTGGGCTGGTCGGAAGGGGAGGGCCACCTCCGGAAAACTGTGGTTACAGAAGGGGGAGTTGGTTCTTAGCCAACAAACCCTGGATCCCCTCTCCCCCCTCCCCCCAGCACACCAGCTGTCTCCTTTCTTTTTATACTGTGGTGGGAAGTAGAGGGGCACCCGCTGGAAAAGACATTATTTGAGGAAGATGGTCTCCCCTGCTACCTCCTTGGGGGGATGGGTCACAGCTAAGCCCTAACACCTCAGCCCTTCCCCATTCCTTGCTTCATTCCCTGGGAGCTCCTCCTAGGAGGAGGAATGTAAGTTTAACCTGCCCCTTTCTCTGTCCCATACTCACAGGATCTCTCTGTGTAGCCCCCTCCATGCTTCCTTTTTCTTTCCACTCCATTTCTGTTCTCCCAGGCTGTCTTCAGTCCTCCACCTCCTCAGTTCTCTCTACTCTACTTCCTACCTCCACAAGCCCCAGACCTCACAGGTCCCCTTTCTCTCTTTAGCCCCCTGTTCTTCCCTTTCTCCTTTCCCAAACCCCAACCATCATATCCCTTAGAACAAAGGGTCCTTTTCTGCCAAGCAGGGACCAGAGGTCTAGGGATGGCTGTGGAGGCTGGGGGTCCCCTTGGAATCTCTGTGGTGGGCAGGTGGAGTGGGGAGTGTGCAGAGCGACTATTTCTTTGTTCTGAGGAATGGAGAGGTGGCCGGCTTTGTGTGCAGGACTAGGAGTGCAGTGGAGAGGAGGGTTGGGGGAGCCCAGGAGGGAGCTAAGAGGGCTGACGGTGTTGGAGGAGAGTGGAAGAATAGGGGGTCCTCCCGGTGGCTGAGGCTTCTGGGGACATAGACAAAAATTCTAGGGGTCATGGAGGTTAGGGAGAGAGTTGAGGGGGAGGGGAGAAGTGAGGATGGGGGAAGGGAGTCTAAAGCTTAGGGAAGTCACTGAGTGACTTGCAGGAGGTTAGACAGGGCCTAGAGAAGGACCTGCTGAGGCCGACCAGAGGAGTTACAGTGGGGTCTGATCTCAGCCACTCTGGCTGTGGAATTTGACCTTGGAATCAAGGAGGGGAGAGATGTGAATGTGTGCATCCCCTGTGTGCATCTTACTGGTGTGCTGGTGTGTCAGTGTGTTTGTCTGCCTGCCTGCCCTCCTAAGTCTGTGCCCAGATGCTCTGGGCCACTGTTTTGAACAGTGGTCAGCAAAGTAGGGGTTCGTGCTCTCTGGCCATGAGAAAGTAGCTTCATCCTTAGCTTCAGTTTCTGGTTGGAAGTATCATCTAGGAGCTGAGTGAGCGGATTGGTCAGGATTTCTGAAACTGGTAAGAGAAAAGGCTGAGAGGAGCTGGCTGGACCCTTCCGGGTTTGTTTATGTCTCCTTGGGAGAGGGTGGGGGTGGGGTTGCAGGCAGCAGCTGCCCCCCTCCCAACCCAGCCGGCCTGCCCTGTGCCAGGAGGGCAGGGAGTCCTGGCACAGCTATTGTTCACTTGCACAAACGCCTGTCTGTTTGCATTGCTACCCCCCTCTCTCTCTTTCTGCTTGTCTCTCTCTCCTGGCCTGACAGGTGTGGCCGGGTAGGGGGCAGGCTGGGGTCCAGGATGCTTGGGTCTCAGGGTCCCTAACCTGATTTATTGCCTGTGGCCCTTAGCACCCCGCTTCTGTTTCACCCGTACCCACCCCCATTGCCAGTGTCTCATCTTCATTCACTAAGCAAGCATTTATTAAGTGCCTTTGTGTGTGCAGTGATGTCTTTCTGTGTTGTTTCTGGCTTTGGCATTAGTGTTTCCATTTGGCTGCCTTCCCTCAGCCTCCTGTCTTCATCTTGTCCCGGGAAGCTCATAAAGGAGCAGGGCTTGGCTGAGACCACCCCAAGCCCTCTTCTCAGTCCCACTGCCAGCAATCCCTCACCTCTTCATTTCCCAGCCCTATAGCTCCTCCTCCAGGACTTAGTGCCCTTCATAGCCAACGGCACCTCTGCTGTCCAGGGGCTGAGCCACAGGTGACTCGAATCCCAGTGGAACACTCCACGGGCTCTCTGGTCACTATTACAGAGGGTGTGGACAGAGGTGTAACCACCTTGGGGAAGGGGCTGCTGCCAGGTGCAGCTGGAGGAGAGGTGATTCTGAGTACTCTGTGACTCTCCCAGAAGTCTTGATTTGGACATACCTGAGAGAGAAGCAAAGGCAGATGAGAGAGCTGGGCATGGTGACTCGCACCCGTAATCCTAGCATTTTGGAAGACCAAGGCAGCCGGATCGCATGAGCTCAGGAGTTTGAGACAAGCCTGGGCAACATAGTGAGCCCTCATCTCTACAAAACTACTAAGTTTTAAAAATCTATTATTAAAAAAAGAAAAAGATGAGCGCTTAGGGCCTGCTTGGAGAAGCTCTACCTCGCCTGGGTAGATCTGCCTGGCCTTGCTGCCTGCTGGGAGCACAGGAAGCCAAAGTCCTAGCCTTGGCATTGCCTTCCCCTCCATGTACGTCACTGTTTCCTCATCCCTTAGCCTGGGAGACAAAGTGGAGAGAAGAAGGGAGACTGTGTCTGCCTTTGAGCTTTTCAGTAGAGATCCACAATGCCCTCTGCCATTGCTCCCATCTTTCTTTCTTTCTTTCTTTTTTTTTTTTTTTTGAGACAGAGTCTCAAAAAGAGGCTGGAGTGCAGTGGCGCCATCTCGGCTCACTGCAAGCTCTGCCTTCCGGGTTCACGCCATTCTCCTGCCTCAGCCTCCCGAGTAGCTGGGACTACAGGCGCCTGCCACCACGCCTGGGTAATTTTTTGTATTTTTAGTAGAGACTGGGTTTCACCGTGTTGGCCAGGATGGTCTCGATCTCCTGACCTTGTGATCCACCCACCTCAGCCTCCCAAAGTGGCTGGGATTACAGGCGTGAGCCACCGCGCCCGGCCTCTTTTTTTTTTTTTTTTTTTTTTTTGAGACAGTGTCTTACTCTGTTGCCCAGGCTGGAGTGCAGTGGCGTGATCTTGGCTCACGGTAACCTCCACCTCCCGGGTTCAAGCAATTCTGCCTCAGCCTCCTAAGTTGTTGGGATTACAGGCACTCACCACCACACCCGGCCAATTTTTGTATTTTTCATAGAGATGGGGTTTTTGTAGAGATGGGGTTTTGACCTGACTGAGGCTGGCCTCAAACCCTTGACCTCAAGTGATCTACCTGCCTCGGCCTCCCAAAGTGTTAGGATTACAGGCGTGAGCCACTGCACCCAGCCCGGCCCCATCTTTCTTTCCTGAAAGTGACTGAGATCTGGGATGACAGTGGAAGGAAATTTGGGGTTGGTCTTCTGACTTCCAGAGGAAACCCTCAGGGTCTAAACTCAAAGGAAATAGGAGAGAATGGCTTAGAGCCCTTCAGGAGGAGGGAGAAAGGAGAAACAAGAAGAGACAGAAGGTTTTGAAGCTCTGATAAGGAAGGAAGAGGGTTCCCAGAGTAGGAGCCAGGGTGCTGCTGAGACCCCATGTCTTGGTCTCTATACATCTTTTCTTGCTTCTTTGCTTCCTTCCTTTTCTTTCATTTTGAGACATGTATTGGGTGCCTATTGTACACCAGGTATTGTGGTGAGGGCTTTCATGTTCTTCCTTTATCCTTGATGTAGCAGTAGTGTGGATGAAGGTGTGTAGCAAGAAGGACTTCCCACGGGATTTGTGAGAAAGAGACAGAATGACTCTAGGGCTGAGCGTGGTGATTCACACCTGTAATTCCAGCACTTTGAGGAGGCCGGGGCAGGAGGATCACTTGATCCCAGGAGTTCGAGACCAGCCTGGGCAACATAACAAGACCCTGTCTCTACAAAAAAAAAAAAAATTTAAAAATTAGCTGAGCATTATGATGCATGCCTGTGGTCCCAGCTATTTGGAGGGCTGAGATGGAAGGATCACTTGAGCCCGGGAGATCAAGGCTGCAGTGAGCCATGATCATGCCAATGCACTCCAGTCCGAGCAACAGAGTGAGACCCTGTCTCAAAACAAAAAAAAAAAAGAAAGAAAGAAAAAGAAAAAAAAAAATGTCTCTAGATGCTGGAGAGCAAAAGACTGAACCAAGCAGGAAGGGCCTCTGAGCATTGGAGTGGGTGTTACAGATTGTGGAGCAATGGGCCCTTTTTCTTGGTGAATGGATTGGGTCTTGGAGGTAAAGGGCTGTCCTACTTGAGCGTGGGTAAATGGGAGACCAATGTGATTATCTTAAGAATACCTGGAAAAGAGTAGGACAAAGAACCAAACAAGCCCACTCACTCCACCTCTAGAGCAGGCACCACTGGTAAGCAGGCCCTGTGTCCTTCCATCCTCAGAAGCCCGAGCCCTGGGGCGGGCACAGGCGACCTCCGGGACAATAGCACTAGGCAGTGCCAGGGCTGCTTGCTGCTGGGCAGTGCCCGTGTTGGGATGTGCTGCTGCTGTGGCTGTTGCCCGCTGCTGGCCCACCTAGAGCAGGGGTCACTTCGAGAGAGGGTGAGTGTTGGGAGATGGAGGAGGCAGGGCCCAGAGTACCAGGGCTGTCTGTGGAACATTGATGCCAGAGAGGGGAAGGGCCACTAGAGACCCTGTTCTCTGGCTCCCCCAGTCCTCTCCCTCCATTTGCCACTCCATCTGAGCTGGTCGAACAGATGAGTGTTTGTGGATGCCACAGGGGGAGGGTGGAGGGCAAAGGGCAGAGGTCAGGTGTGGAAGAGGGTACTTGTAGCGGCACTGGGGCAGAGCTGCAGCACTGCCCATTCTGGAGTGACCTTGGTCCAGTCATGTTGTTTTTTTAATACTGCTTTCAGCTTGCTTGCTTTTACTTACGTTTTTATTTTTATTTTTTATAGAGATGGGTCTCGCTGTGTTGCTCAGGCTGTTCTCAAACTCCTGGCCTCAAGTGATCCTCCCATCTTAGCCCCACAAAGTGCTGGGATTACAGGTGTGAGCCACCTCGCCGGCCTCTTGCTTTTAATTCAAATGTGATATGTGCTCAAACTTTTGGTTTTTGTTGTATAGAAGGATGGGAGGGCAGGAGAGGAGGAGAAAAGGGAAAATGTATGGCAGTGGGAAGAGATATTTGGACTTGGTATTTGAGGTCCTGTGAGGTTATTGTTCAAAGGTGAATTTGAACTTCTTTTTTTTTTTTGAGACAGAGTCTCACTCTGTGGCCCAGGCTGGAGTGCAGTGGCCCAATCTCAACTCACTGCAGCTTCCAACCTCCCCGGTTCAAGCGATTCTCCTGCCTCAGCCTCCCAAGTAGCTGGGATTACGGGTGCCCGCCACCACACCCAGCTAATTTTTTGTATTTTTAGTAGAAACAGGGTTGGCCAGGCTGGTCTCGAACTCCTGACCTCGGGTGATCCACCTGCTTCGGCCTCCCAAAGTGCTGGGATTATGGGATTACAGGTGTGAGCCACCACACCCAACCTGAATTCGAACTTCTAAAGAGCTTAATTTGGCACAAGATAGGTGGAGGTTAGACCAAAGGGAGCATTTTCTAGTGGTCCAGGTAGGTAGGTATCAGAATAGAAAAAAGGAGGCCAGAACAGTTTAGAGGTTTGAGTTCGAGGCTAGAGGCAGCTCAGCTTCCTGAATAAGCCTAGGTAGAGGAGCAGTTGGCCTGCGTGAGGAGGAGGGGAAGAGAGGCTGTGGGCGGGAGAGAACAGTGGCGGAGAAGCAAGGCTGAGAAAGGGAAGGCAGAGCGGGAGGAGCCCAGGAGGGAGACCCTGGGAGGAGAAGGGAGGACATGGAGAGACCACAAGACAGGAGGAGGATGCGAACAATAGATGATTGGGGATGAGGAGGGTGCATAAGGGGAGAAGGGATTGACCCCAAGACCTCTGGGCTCTGGACATCATCAGGCAAACCTGGAGCTTGAGAGGAGAAGCAGGAAAGAGAAGGATCTTGGGCCACCAGGAAGCTCTGAGACCCTGGGCACTGTAGCCCCGTGCCCTCTGTCCCTGCACTGTTGACTCAGCCCCTCCGCACTTCCCCTTTCTACCCTTTTCTGCCCCAAGCACCAGGGCCGTGCATCTCTTCCCCTCCTCCACCTCTCAGCTGCTAGCGTGGCCTCGGCTGAGTCAGTACTGGTCTCCTACTGGTCTCCTAGAGTCAGGGCTGAGTGCTTCCCGCTGAGCTGTAATCCTCTGTCCCCAGCCCAGGTCCTCTGACTTGGGGCTTCTGGATCTGGCAGATCTGGATCCCTCAGCCATCTGGATCCTGCTCTTTGATTTCTGAGAGCCTGAGAAACCTTGGAGGGAGTGGTCTTCTCAGCTTCTAGTCCTGCTCTAAGAGGGGAGGGAAAATCCAGAGATCGGAGGTCACAACTGAGGAAGGTCCTAGAATAGTGGGAGGAGTGATATCCCCCTCTTCTCACCTTCTTAGGCTTTTTGGGAATCGCAAGGGCTTAAAGAGGGACAGATAGGAGGTCAGGGAGAATGACTTGACTTGCAGAGGCAGGGGCACTGGGGGAAATGGGAGACAGCAGAGTTGGGAAACGCTGGCTCAGAGGCTCCGAGGAAGGTGTGCACCATCTCTTCGGAGACCAACACTGAAGGATGAAGGGTAGATGTCAGAAAGGACTTCCTAGGATGGGAGAGACCAGTTGGGTGAGGAGCAATTGAGGAAACTCTCCTAGGTTTTAACTCTGGAGAGTAGTATGAGAGGGATAAAAGTTAGACTGCAGGAGAGATTTTCCACTGGAAGCAACCGAGATGGCTGGCTGAGCTTACTTACTTAAAGATTCCAGAGCGGAAGAGTGACCCAAAGGCAGCTGCCCTCACCTTAAGGTTAGTAGGGGACATGCTGCCTCCCAGACAGGCCCTGTGTGTTGAGGCTGAAGGTTGGTGAAAAGAGTTAGAGGTCTGGGATCCTGATCCCTGGGTTGAGGGTGGCAGGGGAGGCATTCTGCCCCCTTCAGCCAATCTAATAAGGGGATCTCCTGCCCCCCCACTGTGACTGCCACAGAGACAGCGGCTCCAACACTGGTTGTCATGGTTATAAGAGGAGCTAACTCCCATAGATTGGAAAGCGCTGGTGAGCTGGCACCCTCCGCTTCGCCTGCTCTCCCCTCCTCTCTGCGCATCTTCCCCCTAGCACAGAGAGGAGAGTACAGCAGCTCGGGGGCGAGCAGAGCTAGGGCTGGGAAGGTGGAGTGAGGACGCAGAGACCTAGAGCCAGGGAGATGAGTGGCAACAGGAGGCAGCCCAGCCGCAGGGGCCAGGTAGGTCAGAGACCCAGAACCCATCCGGGCTGGCCGCCCCAGAGCCTGGCCTGGTCATTCCTGGACAGCTGCCTCTGACACTCAGTTGCAGGCTCTGCTTTAGGAACTGGTGTCTTTCCAGCATCCTCAGGCTGGCATTTCTTCCTTCCCTCTGCCCCTAGCCTGTCTCTCTGGACTTCAGGCACCCCGGCATTTTCCAGCCTCACTTCCTCTCCCTCTCATCCCTTCCACAGACCCGGGAAAAGGAGAAGATGAAGGAAGCCAAGGATGCCCGCTATACCAATGGGCACCTCTTCACCACCATCTCAGTTTCAGGCATGACCATGTGCTATGCCTGTAACAAGAGCATCACAGCCAAGGAAGCCCTCATCTGCCCAAGTAAGTTGTTTGTACCCTGAGAGTCACCCAGACTCGGTGCCCACTGACCCTGATCTTTTCATCTGTTTTTTCTGCCTGGATCTATGAGGGTCACTCTTCTCTCTGATCTCCGGCTGGGCACAAATGCCAGGGCCAGATGCTTGATCCCTTGCTTCCTGTCCTCACACTGAGGGGTGGTGGCTGTTGGAATATGGCATAAACCGGACTATCTGGGAATGTGGGGGAGGGGAGGCTGAGCTGGCTCCTCTTGCAGCTGTCATCCACCAGGCACCCCCCTTGCTCCCCGAACAGCTGCTAAGGGTTAGGGGAACTGATTGGAGAAGGAGCAGGAATGTTGTATGTGTGGAGGGGGTGGGGTGGGGGTGATAGAGGAACTGGGTGGAAAGCTGCCAGCCTTGCAGCTGGCTCTGCCCATCTTGCTGGGCAGAGCTGGGCATTCAGGACTTCACAGTCCCCTTGCCCCTTTCTTTCTATTGACTATGGTCAATAGAAATCTCTGCTGTTTCAAGCAGAAGATGGGATTAGGAGCCTTCATCTCAAATTTCTAGTGAGAAAGAGGGAATGTAGCAGGGCTGTGTGCATTGGGGGGCAGGGGCTAGAATTCCTGCCCTTCATCCACATCTGAGTGTGGCCCTGTCTTTAGGGAGTATAAGCCAGGAATTCTTTCCTTCCCCAGTATACAGAGGGCTCCTGCTGCCCCCTCTCCCTCAGTTCCTCCTGAAGTTATGGCAGAGATGCCTCTGATTAGAGCAGGATTGAAGGTATTGTGACATGCTACTGAATAGCGGACAAAAGCTCTAGCCTGTAAATCCCTATGGAACTTGGGGAAGGAACCCCCAGAAAGAACCAGTGATGGGCAGCCTGCTCGGGTTCCCTTCCAAGCTGTGGAAGCTTTGTCATTTTGCTCTTCACAATAAACCTTGCTACCGCTCAAAAAAAAAAAAAAAGAAAAGAAAAGAAAAGAAAACAACCCATGAAGGCTCCCTACTTTCCGCACTGTTCAATTTAGAGTTGTGAGGATGAGGAGGGAACCCCAATCTAGATCCCTGTAGAGACCTGACAAAATTCCCAATCCGGAAGCTTGTTGCCAGGGGAACAGGGGAGGTGGGCAGCACTATTTTGAGAGCAGGTGGAAAGCGGAGGTTCGATCCAGAGAGCTGAGTGTTGGGGGGAGGAGAAGGGAGCTTCAGGGGGGTGGGGGCAGCTGCAACCCCCACTTCTGTCTGCCCCCTCTGCTCCACCCAGTTTGCCTTGTATTTGTGGAAGTGAGCGTGGTGCTGGGTATTGTCTGAAAGAGTTAGCAGAGTTTCCGGTGTTGTTGGATGGGGAAGGGGAAGCTGGAGAGGGCCAGGAGCTGAGGGCATGTCTGGGAAGGGCACGGCCCAGGGTCGCAGTGCCTAGGCTCAGCGAATCCTCCTTTCTTCTTCTCTCCTACCCCATGGCAAGGTGGGGTGGAGGATGGCGGAGAAGCAGATGGAGTGTGGGAGCTGTGGATTTGCCTGAGTTAGGGGAACAGGACTCCCTGGGCCTGGAAGGGAGAAGGCCAGGCTTGGTGGGGAGGCGCCTGTCCCTTCTTTACCACTGGAGCCACCAGCCTTGGAGCTGTTGAGGCCCAGCCAGAGTGCAGGGCATGCAGTGCAAGTGAGGGAGCACAGCCTTGGGATTCAGGCCACCGCAGTGTAAACCCCAGCTCTCCCACTGGCCACGTGACCTCTGACGGATGGTTCAGCCACTCCAGGATAGGTTCCTTATACGTGAAATGAGGATAACTGAATCTCCCTCCATGGGTGGTTAGGATTAAGTAAATGTGGAACATTTGCTATTATAAAAGCTCAGGGAATGTAAATTTCCCCTCTGCCCCTAGCCCCCATCCCGGCTGCCTCTGTGCCATCTTCTGTTCTGTGGGAGTCCTCTCTTCCATCTGCCATTCGCAACCACCTTCGTGCTTCTTGAGCTCATCTCTGGCAGCCAGTGACCCCTGCTCCCCTCTGGTCCACCCTTCAGGCCACCTTGGGGTCAGGATTGCCCATCCCACTTGATTGTTTAATTTCATTCAGCACCTATACCCCCTCACTTCATTTCCTGCTTGAAGGAAGAGGGAGGTGGGAGGAGAGGGACTGGGGTGTGGTAATGGCCCAGAAGTCGGGGTAGGGGGGAGAGTCCCTGAGGACTGTGTGGCCAGGAGGAGATGGGTGTCTGCATGTGGGTGTGTCCCCTCCTGTACCACCCGGCCCTCCCTTCACCCTCTCTACCCCACCCTCCCAGCCTGCAATGTGACTATCCACAACCGCTGTAAAGACACCCTCGCCAACTGTACCAAGGTCAAGCAGAAGGTGAGACGGCAGGGAGGGCAGAGGGCTGGGGGAGAGGGTAGTGAGTGTGTGGTACCCTCATGCCTTTTCCATTCATTCCCTACCCTGTGTTTCTCACCACCCCACCTCCTCACCAAGGGGCAGCCCAGACCCTCAACCCCAGGCCTCGGGCCCCAAGTAGGCCAGGCCTGTTGCTGCAGACATGTCCCCGCAGCACTGGGCTCAACCACCCTGATCCCCTTAACTACAGTGCCAGCTTTCTCCTAAGGGGGCCGGCCACCTAGCTCCTGCCCCATGCCTCTTTGGTGATCCTTGGGTGATAGCCATTCTTGGTATCTCTCTCCTGCTCTCTGTCTCACAGCAACAGAAAGCAGCCCTGCTGAAGAACAACACTGCCTTGCAGTCCGTCTCTCTGCGAAGTAAGAGTGAGTAGTTGGGGAGTGGAGGAGGTCCCCTAAGACCCTGGACCCCAGGCTGCTCAACCTATGGACTCTGCTGCCCCACTAAGGTTGTTCCCAGGCACAGCGCCTTCCTCTTCTCAATTGGAAGCAGATAGTAGGGGCCTAGGGGATGGTTCAGACTCTTGGACTTAGGGACTGGAGGGAGAGTCCAAATGGGCATGAGGGCTGGGGATGGGTGGTCGCCTGAGCCTGGCCACAGCCTGTATTTTTATCAGTTATTTACACTGCATTTTGGGAGTGTTGGTAGCAGCTGTCAAGTGTCAATTCAGACAGCTTTGATGTGACAGAAAGAGTATGGTCCTTAGGTATAAAGAGCAGAGCCTCAGTCCCTACCTAGCCATTACCCAAGTCACCCTGGACAAGTCTTTTTGCCTTTCTGAGCTCCTGTTTGTTCATAGGCTTATGTCAGGGAGGAGATAAGTAAGAAAAAGCTCTTTGTGAACATTAGCGTGTTACACAAATGTAAGGTGGCATTCTCATTATCATCTTTCTTGACTAGAGGGGGCTGAGGTGGAGTGAGAGGATGCCTCATTCCTCATTGAGGAGCCTGGGAGGCCACAATCCTGGAAAGCACCACAGTCTGATGTTTGCCTGCTGGGCATCTCTCCCCCACAGCAACCATCCGGGAGCGGCCAAGCTCGGCCATCTACCCCTCCGACAGCTTCCGGCAGTCCCTCCTAGGCTCCCGCCGTGGCCGCTCCTCGTTGTCTTTAGCCAAGAGTGTTTCCACCACCAACATTGCTGGGTGAGCCTCTGTCTGGGGAAAGGGGCAGCGAGACAGTGTGGCAGTGGAGACCAAGGGCGTGCCGAGAGGTCCCTTTCCATTCCTGAGTTCAGAACTGTAGCTAGACAAATAAGGAGAACTTAGGGGGGCTGCCTCTTGGATCCTGGCTTTCGTTCCCTACCTGGGAAGGGGTCTCTTGCCCATCTGGGGGTGATGCAGACAGCCTCCACTTTCTTCAGACATTTCAATGATGAGTCTCCCCTGGGGCTGCGCCGGATCCTCTCACAGTCCACAGACTCCCTCAACATGCGGAACCGAACCCTATCAGTGGAATCCCTCATTGACGAAGGTGAGCAGGCCTGGGCCCAGGGGAGCCCTGAGGAAGATGAAGAGGGGCTGGGGATGAGGGGCTGGTAGGAGTAGCCTGGAAGGGCAAGGAGGGAAGGGATCTAGAGAGGGCCAGGGACCCAGGAAAGGGAACTCAAGACCTCTGAGTTGCTTGCCCTGCAAATGTCCAGCAGAGGTAATCTACAATGAGCTGATGAGTGACTTTGAGATGGATGAGAAGGACTTTGCAGCTGACTCCTGGAGCCTTGCTGTGGACAGCAGCTTCCTGCAGCAGCATAAAAAGGAGGTGATGAAGCAGCAGGATGTCATCTATGGTGAGCCAAGACCACCCTAGTCTTCCTCTTCCTTCACTAGGTCCTGTTTACGTCCTTCTTAGTTTTTTTTTCTTTTTTGTTTTTTTGAGATAGAGTCTCACTCTCTCAACCAGGCTGAAGTGCAGTGGCATGATCTCGGCTCACTGCAACCTCCACCTCCCAGGTTCAAGCGATTCTCATTACAGGTGCCTGCCACCATGCCGGCTAATTTTTGCATTTTTAGTAGAGACAGGGGTTTCATCATGTTAGCCCTGCTGGTCTCAAACTCCTGACTTCAGATGATCCGCCCGCCTCAGCCTCCCAAAGTGCTGGGATTACAGACGTGAGCCACCGCACTTGGCTGTGTCCTTCTTTCTACCAGCACCTTCTCAAAACCCTTTCCCTTATATCCTCTTGGCCTACAAGACCCTGCCTGGTATCCCACAGGTTGCCCACTAGGTCCCCACCTCTTGATGCTGTTGGTCTCCAACGCCCTCTCTTTATCCCTTCTTTATCTGAATCTTCAGTCTTTACTCTGTGCTTATTCCATGCTTAACACAGTGCTAGAGACTGTGGGAAGCCTTGACATGTAGAAGACATATGGTTCTTACCCTAAAATAGCTCACAGCTTGAGATGATAAGGTGTAAAGATAAAAAATGGAACTGGGCGTGGTGGCTCATGCCTATAATCTCAGCGATTTGGGAGGCCGAGGTGGGAGGATCACTTGACGCCAGGATTTTGAGACCAACCTGGGCCATAAAGCAAGACCTCTGTCTCTCAAAAATATTTTTAAGAACTAGTCAGGTGTGGTGGCATGTGCCTATAGTCCCAGCTACTTGGAAGGCTGAGACAGGAGGATTACTTGAGCCCAGGAGTTCGAGGCTGCAGTGAGTTCTCATTGTGCCACTATACTCCAGCCTGAGCACCAGAGCAAGACCTCATTTCTGGGAAAAAAAAAAATAATAATAAATTTTTTAAAAGATAAAAATGATTAGAAAATGATCTTAGATCATAATAATGCAGAATATTAACCTGGAAGGTACCTTGAAAACCTCACGTGAACTGTGAGGTCCTTATCCTAGGGCCCTACCAGTTTTAGCCAAGTCAGGGTAGAGGCCAAATGTCCCATTGTCCCCCACAGAGCTAATCCAGACAGAACTGCACCACGTGAGGACACTGAAGATCATGACCCGCCTCTTCCGCACGGGGATGCTGGAAGAGCTACAGTTGGAGCCAGGAGTGGTCCAGGGCCTGTTCCCCTGCGTGGACGAGCTCAGTGACATCCACACACGCTTCCTTAGCCAGCTATTAGAACGCCGACGCCAGGCCCTGTGCCCTGGCAGTACCCGGAACTTTGTCATTCATCGCTTGGGTGATCTGCTTATCAGCCAGGTGGGAAAAGGCAGGACTCCTGGGTGACATTCGTGGAAGGAGGTGTGACTGGGTTGGGCATTTCTTGGGTCTAAATTCTAGGGGTTGGAGGGGAGCCAGGGAGAGCTGGAGAAATAGGAAGCCAACCTATTTGGCAGGAGGCCAGAGGTGTGTCCAGTGGGTAAAGTGTGGCTTTGGGGGAATGCTGACCTAGCCTTGCTCCACCAACTTCTAGTTCTCAGGTCCTAGCGCGGAGCAGATGCGTAAGACCTACTCGGAGTTCTGCAGCCGCCACACCAAGGCCTTAAAGCTCTATAAGGAGCTGTATGCCCGAGATAAACGCTTCCAGCAATTCATCCGGGTGAGCAGACCTCTCCAGATCCCATACTCATGACCCAAACCCACGCCCCCGACTCACGGAGGTAGTGCCTGTGAGCTGCACCCACATGGAAGTCAGGCATTCGCCACCCGTGCGGACCATCCACATGTGGATCCTGTCAGCAGGAACCCCTCAGAATGCTAGAGCACGCTGTGGTAGTTTCCCAAGTACTTTTCGCTCCTTCAGTTGGTCCTCACAACAAACCTGTGGCGTTGTTATCCCCATTTTCCAGATGTGTCACTTAGGCCAGTACGAGGTAAATGGCCACAGTAGGGCCAGCACCAGAGCTCAGGCACCAGGCCTTTCCGTTGCCCTCCCCTCTGGCCCTGAGCCCTGCCTCCTCCCTTGTAGAAAGTGACCCGCTCTGCCGTGCTCAAGCGGCACGGGGTACAGGAGTGCATCCTGCTGGTGACTCAGCGCATCACCAAGTACCCAGTACTCATCAGCCGCATCCTGCAGCATTCCCACGGTGAGTAGGCAGGCCCAGGAGAGGGCCGCTGGGAGACAGCCACCTGGGGTGAGGAAAGGCTCGGGATGACCACAGGAAGGGTGGGGTCAGGTGTGAAACCCTGGGCAGCCCCTAAAGTGGAATCAAGACACGTTGGGAACGAAACGGGGGTGTGAGTGAAGCTGGTTGAGCCGTCCCCCATGCCAACCCCCGGTGCCAGGGATCGAGGAGGAACGCCAGGACCTGACCACAGCACTGGGGCTAGTGAAGGAGCTGCTGTCCAATGTGGACCAGGATATTTATGAGCTGGAGAAAGGGGCCCGTCTGCAGGAGATCTACAACCGCATGGACCCTCGGGCCCAAACCCCAGTGCCTGGCAAGGGCCCCTTTGGCCGAGAGGAACTTCTGCGGCGCAAACTCATCCACGATGGCTGCCTGCTCTGGAAGACAGCAACAGGGCGCTTCAAAGGTCAGACCTGCTTGGCGGACTAGGCAGGAGTTCAAAGTCAGATGGAGAGTGGGAGATGCCTTCAGGCCTCAGAATCAACCTCTTTTTATGCAGCCCATACGACAGTGAGACTCAGTGGGAGAGAAAAATGGGGTCTCTGTGGCAGCAAAAGCCTGAATTCTGTAGTTAACTTTGTGAACCATACAGGGCCTTCCCTATCAGTATTTTATCATCTCTTTGGTCCTTGCATGCCCAGAGAGCTACTAGTTTTACTGAGGAAGACAAAGAAGCTCTCAGACTGGAGGACAGGATCAGTTGTTACCCCCACCTGGAATCCCAGCTACCAGGGATGGGAGTAAGCAGGAGCTTTGGGGAGTGCAGCCAGAGGAGGCCCAGAGGAGGGGACTGAGCCGGTGAAGGACAGGCAGGGAGGAGAAGAGACAGCGGGGCAGAGGGGGCAGATCAGGGGCCAGGGCACACTTTCCCAGGTTCTCTTTCCAGAATTTGTCTGCACTGGTAAAGTCTTGCTCACCTAAATCAACGCAAGAGAATAGCAGGCCTTGGCTTTGGGGATGAGATGTGAGGGACAATAGGAAACTGTAATACCTGAGGCTCCTGAGGCCAGAGCCTGCCTGAGCCTCTGGACCTATGTCATGAAATCCCTGCTCCCTGGGTTTGGATATTGTCAGTCTTCACCAGCCTCTTTCCTTTATCCCTTTCTCTCCTTCCCATCCCTCCCACGCAGCAGCTAAGAATATAAACCATAGGGGATTAAAAATAGCAAGGCTGGAGAGCGTTATTTCTGAAGCATTTAGCAAAAGCCCTCCCCTTCTGTGTGCCCACAGTTTAGTAAAATCCCCAAGGGCAAAGGGGGAGTGTATGTTTTCTCTCTCTCTTTTTTTTTTTTTAGAAACAGGGTCTCGCTTTGTTGCTCAGGCTGGGATGCAGTGGTGCAGTCATAGCTCATTGTAACTCAAAACTCCTGGGCTCAAGTGATTCTTCTGCCTTACTTAGACTCCTGAGTAACTGGGACTACAGACCTGCACCACCACACCCAGCACATTTTAAAATTTTTTGTAGAGACAAGATCTTGCTATGTTGCCCAGGCTAGTCTTGCTCAAACTCCTGGCCTCAAGTGATTGTCCTGCCTCAGCCTCCCAAAGTGCTGGGATTGTAAATGCGAGCCACTATGCCTGGCCCTGTGTGTTTTCTTGATTGTGACATTCAAGTTTTTTGGAATTGATTTTTGTTTCCTCCCTCAGTCTTGGAGTGCTGATCCCATAGGATCTGAGAGCTTGGAGTGTGCAGCAGAGAAGGAAATTGAAGCAGGGGCCTGCTGGGGTTGAAGGAGACGGATGGGTGAGGGATGGTCTTTCAGTCCTCTACGAGAGGAAGGAAACTTTCTCCCTCCCTACCAAGCTCAAAATTAGAAGTGGGAATATGTCAGAACAAGGAGAATTTAGGTCAGATAGCCATAAAGGTCTTCCACTAGTTAGATATTAGAAATGGAATTTAAAGGCTAAAAAGTGTGGTCCAGGCTGGGCACGGTGGCTCATACCTGTAATTCCAGCACTTTGGGGGGCTGAGGCGGGCAGATCACTTGAGGTCCAGAATTCGAGACTAGCCTGGCCAAGATGGTGAAACCCTGTCTCTACTAAAAATACAAAAATTAGCTGGACGTGGCAGTGCTCACCTGTAGTCACAGCCACTTGGGAGGCTGAGGATGAGAATCACTTGAACTCAGGACGCAGAGGTCGCAGTGAGCAGAGATCATGCCATTGCCCTCCAGCCTGGGCGACAGAGCGAGACTTGGTCCCAAAAAATAAAAAATAGGCCAGGCACAGTGGCTCATGCCTATAATCCCAGCACTTTGGCAGGCCAAGGCAGGCAGATTACTTGAGGTCAGGAGTTTGAGACCAGCCTGGCCAACGTAGTGAAACTCCATCTCTACAAAAATGCAAAAAATTAGCCAGGTGTTATGGCACACTCCTTAATCGCAGCTGCTCAGGAGGCTGAGGCAGGAGAATCGCTTTTACCTGGGAGGCGGAAGTTGCAGTGAGCCAAGATGGTGCCGCTGCACTCCAGCCTGGGTGACAGAGCGAGACTCTGCCTCAAAAAAAAAAAAAAATTTAAATTAAATTAAATTAAAAATAAATAAAAAATAAAAGTATGGTCCCTCTTGCTCTGGGAATCCTTATGAATCTCACAAAAATCTTGGACTGTGTCACCCAAAAAAATACACACGAGTTATGTTGATATGTAAAACTATTTACACACCTTCAGAAGGTTTACAGTGTCCCAGGGGGTCTGTAGGCCCTAGGTTAAGAAACCTGAGTCAGTTGGGTAGAAAGGGTTTTCTGTAAAGATACTGAGTGATCCCTGTGGTTCCCGCTAGCCCACAACGCTGTTTTGTCTGATAGCACATGAATCTTTCTCCGCCCTGCCCGCTCCCCTACACTGTTTTTAAGCTGTAAGAATGTGTGACCGGGTGCAGTGGCTCACACCTGTAATCCCAGCACTTTGGGAGGCCAAAACTGGTGGATAAACCTGAGGTCAGGAGTTTGAGACCAGCCTGACCAACATGGTGAAACCCCGTCTCTACTAAAAACACAAAATTAGCCGGGCGTGGTGGCGCATGCCTGTAGTAGTCCCAGCTCCTTAGGAGGCGGAGGCAGGAGAATCGCTTGAACCCAGGAGGCGGAGGTTGCAGCGAGCCAAGATCACGCCATTGCACTCCAGCCTGGGCAACAAGAGGGAAACTCTGTATCAAAAAAAAAAAAAAAAATAGGTGAGGGGTGAGAGGTCTGAAAAAGTGGAAGCAGCCAGAGGGAAGAGAGGCCAGGAAGAGGGAAATTGGGAGCTCTAACCTGATGGGATAAACCTGATCCTTGGGAAAGAGGGAAACAGCTGCTCAGACTGTCTAGTGCTGACTGTTCTCCCACCTTCATCCCCTGCCAGATGTGCTAATGCTGCTGATGACAGATGTACTGGTGTTTCTCCAGGAAAAGGACCAGAAGTACATCTTTCCTACCCTGGTGAGACATTCATTCTTCACCTTTGTCAGCACAGACAAGTGTTTAGGCTCTTCTTGCTTTCCTGTCCAAGCCCATGAGAGCTCTGGAATCCCCCAGAGTCAAACAGCTATAATTGTTACTATTACTGTAATAATAAAAAATAAGAGCAGCTCACAGGTATTGTTACTGTGCACAGGCACTTTTACACCTGTGGGAAAAGATTATTTTCGTCCTCATTTTATAGATGATGAAAGTAAAGCTTCAAGTCAGTTAAATAATTTGTCAAGGGTTGCACACATTTCTAAGTCCCTTCTGGCTGGCACCAGTGCCTGGCTCTTAACTGGTATTGTAAGATGACTCTTCAGTTCTTTCAGTCCTTGTCCAGAAGGATTGAAGGCCTAAATATGCCAAGGGACAGGATTCCCAGGCTTAATCCTTCCTCTCCCCTGACTGGCAGGACAAGCCCTCAGTGGTATCGCTGCAGAATCTAATCGTACGGGACATCGCCAACCAGGAGAAAGGGATGTTTCTGATTAGCGCAGCCCCACCTGAGATGTACGAGGTGCACACAGCATCCCGGGATGACCGGAGCACCTGGATCCGGGTCATTCAGCAGAGCGTGCGCATGTGAGTGTCTGCCTGCCGCCTGCATGTGCCTATGACCTCAGGGTACCTGCAGCATTAGATCCCAACCATAGCACTCCCTGGGAACAGAATCCAGCGTTCAGACATGTGGGGGAAGAGGTTGAGGGAGAGACAAAATTGCCCAATACTGGAAAGGTTACCTATGTTCTTATGTCCTATAAAGTCACATTTTATACATTGCCAACCTCAACTCCCTTTCAAATACAGCATGAGCTGACAAGCAAAGGAATACTCTGAGCTATCACATGGTGGCATACCTGCCAGCCGACAGTACAGTTTCAGCTACATTCACATCTTCATCTGTAGGCAGAGGGCTGTTATTTGGATTGTATTGCATTTTACGTTTATTTTTCTAAAAATGAATGAAAAAGAGGATAATGAAAGCATCGATGCTAGAGAGGAACAAGTCTCATAAGCAAACTCAACACAATAGAAGGAAGAAGGAAATCGGTGTCTCAAAGCAGCAAATCTTTAACTTCTATTTGACACACATTAGATTTGAGGCAGTCAACTATGTGTCTGATTGTAATGGGAAAAAAACATCAAATAAAGGACAGGTAAGATGTTTAAAATGAATTCTGGAAGATTATGCCTAAAGAATAAAGTATAATTCTAATTCAGATTTTTTTTTTTTTTTGTATTTTTAGTAGAGACAGGGTTTCACCATGTTGGTCAGCCTGGTCTTGAACTCCTGACCTCGTGATCTGCCCACTGTGGCCTCCCAAAGTGCTAGGATTACAGGTGTGAGCCACCACACCCGGCCCTAATTCTAATTCAGATTTTTATAGTTTTTCTTTCTTTTTTTAATTTTTTAATTTTTTTGAGACAGTCTCACTCTATTGCCCAGGCTGGAGTGCAGTAGCACAATCTCAGCTCACTGCAACCTCCACCTCCTGGATTCAAGTGATTCTCCTGCCTCGGCCTCCTGAATAGCTGGGACAATAGGCACCCACCATCACCCCAGGCAAATTTTTTTTTTTTTTTTTTT
>NW_012104454.1:243259-244968 GCF_000951045.1 Mandrillus leucophaeus | reverse complement strand
GGCCAATATGGTGAAACCTCGTCTCTACTAAAAATACAAAAATTAGCCGGGCGTGGTGGCATAAGCCTGTAATCCCAGTTACTCGGGAAGCTGAGGCAGGAGAATCACTTCAACCTGGGGATGGCAGTTGCAGTGAGTCAGGATTGTGCCACTGCACTCCAGCCTGGGCAACAGAGTGAGACTCCATCTCCAAAAAAAAATTATGAAATTGCCTATTCCAGGAAAGCAATTCAAAATAACTTGTCCTGTTAACAGTAGATCTGTAGTGGCTTCTTTACGAATAGTATTAATATTTGTACTTATGGCCAGGCACTGTGGCTCACACCTGTAATCCCAGCACTTTGGGAGGCTGAGACAGATGGATCACCGGAGTTCGAGACCAGCCTGGCCAACATGGCGAAACCCTGTCTCTACTAAAAATATAAAACTTAGCCAGGCATCGTGGTGTGTGCCTGTAGTCCCAGCTGCTTGGGAAACTGAGGGAGGAGAATCACTTGAACCTGGGAGGCAGAGGTTGCAGTGAGCCAAGATTGTATCACTGCACTCCAGCCTGGGCGAGAGAGCAAGACTCCCAAAAAAAAAAAAAAAAAATTGTAATTGTGGAAATTAATAATATTAATTGTAATTGATTTAATGAGCTTCTGTTAAATGTTCAAAGCACTTTAACATTTCATTTAATCCTAATGAAAAACCTATAAGGAAGATATTACCTTTATTTTTCAAATGAGGAAATAGAGAGGTTACCACCTGGTAAACAGTGGAGCCAGGATTTGAATCCTGTTTGCTTGATGCCAAAGCCTGTACTTGACCCTCTGCACTGTGCTGCCTTTCCAAGAGACCTTGGGAGGAGATACATCTCAGTAAACGCAGATAATCAGTGCTAAGAAATGGGAGGTCAGCCAGGTGTGGTGGCTCACACCTGTAATCCCAGCACTTTGGGAGGCCGAGGCCGGCAGATCACCTGAGGTCAGAAGTTCGAGACCAGCCTGGCCAACATGACAAAACCCCATCTCTACTAAAAATACAAAAATTAGCCAGGCGTGGTGGTGGGTGCCTGTAGTCCCAGCTCCTCAGGAGGCTGAGGCAGGAGAATGGCATGAACCCAGGAGGTGGAGCTTGCAGTGAGCTGAGATTGAGCTACTGCACTCCAGCCTGGACGACAGAGCGAGACTCCATCTCAAAAAAAAAAAAAAAAAGTAGATTGGCTGGTGCAGTAGCTCATGCCTTTAATTCCAGCAGGATTTGGGAGAGGGAGGATCTCTTGAGGTCAGGAGTTCAAGAAACATACATAGCAACAAAACATACATAGCAAGACCCCATAGTCCTGGCTACTTGGGAGGCTGAGGTGGGAGGATTGTTTGAGCCCAGGAGTTCAAGGCTGCAATGCACTATAATTGCACCACTGCACTCCAGTCTAGGTAACAAAAAAAAACAACCCAAAAAGGTAGAATATTATTGCTATCAACGTAACAGTTCAAAGTGGGAAGTGCAGAGTAGTGGTGCAGCTCTGCCATCTTTAACAAGAAGTTTTCATCTCTATGTCACGTCTGAAGTGGCTGCTCCAGCTCCCACTGTCACACCTGTATCACACCTAGCAAGGAAGCGTAAAGGAACAGAGTTTACACCCTTTTTTTCTTTTTCTTTTCCTTTTTTTTTTTTTTTTTTTGGAGACAGGGTCTTGCTCTGTCACCCAGGGTGGAGTGCAGTGG
>NW_012104454.1:236971-237649 GCF_000951045.1 Mandrillus leucophaeus | reverse complement strand
AAAAGGGAGAAGGTCAAGACTGAATTAAAGTTAGGGTGTGAGGCTGAGGAGTCTTAGAAGAGGGAAGCATAAGGCATGTTTGGGAAGGAGGGAAGGCTGATTCTGATCTATAACCTAGCTTCTGTCTCCCAATGGCATGCAACCTGTTACCCCTCCAGATGCCCATCCAGGGAGGACTTCCCCCTGATTGAGACAGAGGATGAGGCTTACCTGCGGCGAATTAAGAGTAAGTCCACCCACAAGGAGCTCCTTAGTAATTTATAATACATTCACACAATGGAATATTATGCAACTGTTAAAAAGATGAGATGGCTCTGTGAGGGCTGGTATAGATCCACAGCTGAAACATATTAAGTGAAAAAAGCAAGGTTTAAAACAATGTAAAGTGTATACTACCATGTGTGTAAAAATAATATGGAAGACCAAGGTTGGATGAGTAACTTACTTTTTCACTGTAAGGCCTTATATTAGTTAGGGTATGATTAAACTGCCGTACAAAAAGACCAACACAAATCTTCTTCCTTAAAAAAGGAAGTAGATTGGCTGGGCGCGGTGGCTCATGCCTGTAATCCCAGCACTTTGGGAGGCCAAGGTGGGCAGATCACAAGGTCAGGAGACTGAGACCATCCTGGATAACATAGTGACACCCTGTCTCTACTAAAAAATAAAAAAAAAAAA
>NW_012104454.1:231021-231426 GCF_000951045.1 Mandrillus leucophaeus | reverse complement strand
CGATTCTCCTGCCTCAGCTTCCCAAGGAGCTGGGATTACAGGCACCCACCACCACTCCTGGCTAATTTTTGTATTTTTAGTAGAGATAGGGTTTCACCATGTTGGCCAGGCTGGTCTCGAACTCCTGGCCTCAAGTGCTCCACCCACCATGCCTGGCCTATACCCATTTATTTTAAGAGCAGATCTGGAAGACGCTCATATCCATTGGCCAGAATGTAGTCACGTAGCAATATAGTCACGTGCAAGTCAGGCAGGAAAACATGGTTGTTAACTGAGCAGCCATGTGTGCCCAGATGAAACTTCTATGCATTTTCTCATTAAAGGAAGATGGGAAGAATGAACACTGTTGGACAACCTGCAACCCCTTGCAACCCCTGCCACAATCTTTTTTTTTTTTTTTTTTTT
>NW_012104454.1:215323-230836 GCF_000951045.1 Mandrillus leucophaeus | reverse complement strand
CTGACCTTGTGATCTGCCTGCCTCGGCCTCCCAAAGTGCTGGAATTACAGGCATGAGCCACCGCGCCTGGCTCCTAGAAACCTTTTTCTTTTTTAATAAATGCCAAAATAACAAAATTAAGTCTTGCCACACTGCCCCGCACTACCCCGTTTCCCCTAGGGCTGTCCTCTACTGGCGCTCCTGCATATCCCCTAGGCCCTCTCATAGGCTCACTTGTTCCTTATCTGCAGTGGAGTTGCAGCAGAAGGACCGGGCACTGGTGGAGCTGCTGCGAGAGAAGGTTGGGCTGTTTGCTGAGATGACCCATTTCCAGGCCGAAGAGGATGGTGGCAGTGGGATGGCCCTGCCCACCCTGCCCAGGGGCCTTTTCCGCTCCGAGTCCCTTGAGTCCCCTCGTGGCGAGCGGCTGCTGCAGGATGCCATCCGTGAGGGTGAGGGAGCTCCCAGGGAAGAGTCTAGGCTTAAGCACTCACTGTCACAGAATATGGACATGTGACTAGACATGGACAAACACAGACAAGTGGGATGCCAACCCCATGAACCATAAACAGCCCTGAGTGCCTCTTCTGGGCCAGTTCCTGGGAAAGGCAGGGGAGGAGGTGTGGTCCTTACTGCTGCTCCATATCGTCCATGCTGCATGGACTCCTGCTGCCTCATAGGCATTTACTGCCCTTTACTTCATCAGTGGTTGTGTGAGTGAAACCCCACTGCCAGTGCAGGGGGCATTCCCCTGGATGCCCGAGTGCCCCACATGTAGGGGTGAATGGCATTCCCCTCAGGGTCCTGTATCATTCCTGCTCTCACCTCTTCCTCTTTCACCACAGTGGAGGGTCTGAAAGACCTGCTGGTGGGGCCAGGAGTGGAACTGCTCTTAACACCCCGAGAACCAGCCCTGCCCTTGGAACCAGACAGCGGTGGTAACACGAGTCCTGGGGTCACTGCCAGTGAGTACCAGGGCAGGGGACCAAGGTAGTAGGTGGGAGGGGCCAAAGCAAGTGGAGTGGTACCAGGGATCGAGTGGTATCAGGGCCCCAGGGAAGTAAGCTCAGCCATCCTTTTCTCCTTCTCAACAGATGGTGAGGCCAGAACCTTCAATGGCTCCATTGAACTGTGCAGAGCCGACTCAGACTCCAGCCAGAGGGTAGGTCCTCAAGAGGTTCTGGGACTTGGCAAGAGGGTGGGAGAGGGACAGCCAGCCTCTGGATCCTCAACACAAAGCTATCAGGGGCAGGCACCCAGGATTTGTGTGCCTGCTGACTCCCCATTCTTGCCCATTTCTGCAGGATCGAAATGGAAATCAGCTGAGATCACCCCAAGAGGTGAGAAGGGAATTGATAGTATAGGAGACTAAAGGGAGGGTGTTCTTAGGCTAAGAAGTTAGAACCCAGTTTGGAGTGGGGTGGGGAAAGTGTCTACATCCAAGTATGTCTCCAGATCCTACTGTCCCCACACCTACCCTTGTTCAACTTTTGGGCAGTTCTCCCATCCTAAAGCTGGGGCCCTGTTCCCACCCCGTCTGTCCTCAGGAGGCGTTGCAGCGATTGGTCAATCTCTATGGACTTCTACATGGCCTACAGGTCAGTAGGGCAAGGGCTTGAATGGGGAAGGGGAGGAGCCAGGCTAGAGATGCCTGTTTAGGTAGAGCATGGTCATCCCAACAGGCCTTTCTAAATACCCTCCCAACCCAAGCTCTCCAGGAGCGATGACCTGGGCCTTGGAGGGGCGATGACCTGGGCCTTGGAGGGCAAGGGGTAGAAGAGCCACAGGGGTTTTTGATAAACCCTTCTGCCCACATTCTACCCCCAGGCAGCTGTGGCCCAGCAGGACACTTTGATGGAAGCCCGGTTCCCTGAGGGCCCTGAGCGGCGGGAGAAGCTGTGCCGAGCCAACTCTCGGGATGGGGAGGCTGGCAGGTCTGGGGCTGCCCCTGTGGCCCCTGAAAAGCAGGCCACAGAACTGGCATTACTGCAGCGGCAACATGCGCTGCTGCAGGAGGAGCTACGGCGCTGCCGGCGGCTAGGTGAAGAACGGGCAACCGAAGCTGGCAGCCTGGAGGCCCGGCTCCGGGAGAGTGAGCAGGCCCGGGCGCTGCTGGAGCGGGAGGCTGAAGAGGCTCGAAGGCAGCTGGCCGCCCTGGGCCAGACCGAGCCACTCCCAGCCGAGGCCCCCTGGGCCCGCAGACCTGTGGATCCTCGGCGACGCAGCCTCCCTGCAGGCGATGCCCTGTACTTGAGTTTCAACCCCCCACAGGTAAGGTGGCCTGCAGTGGTGAACGGACCTGGGGTGGACATAAGGGTCCGTGGAGCCCAAAAGAAACTGGGCCATTGGGGATTTGAGCCCAAATGCAATCAGGCAACCGACTTGAAGGATATTGAGATACTAGTTGGAGAACTGAAAAGAAATGTAGATGGGTGCAGGGGTTGAGGAAACTAACTCGGGTGGTGGTGCTGAAAGAGGCCAGTTGGTGGTGGATCTCCTGAAGGGGAGTCATGGGTGAGCCCCAGTGGGGAGAGCTGCTGCCTTCAGCCAAACAGAACCTCCAGTCTTCACACTACTCAGTCCCTGGCCTGCTGTTCTTCCTGCCCACTGTCCACAGCCCAACCGAGGCACAGACCGCCTGGATCTGCCTGTCACTACTCGCTCTGTCCATCGACACTTTGAGGACCGAGAGAGGCAGGAACTGGGGAGCCCTGAAGAGCGGCTGCAAGATAGCAGTGACCCTGACACTGGCAGCGAGGAGGAAGGTAGCAGCCGTCTGTCTCCGCCCCACAGTCCACGAGGTGAGACCCTGGCGGAGACATGGACCAGAGGTAGAGTGCAGCCTGCGTACAGGCCTTGGGGCTGTGGCTTCCAAATGGGCCCTAACTGACCTGTGAGGCTTATAGTAACTCTAGGGAGGGACTTCCTGTTTTGTCTGATGATGAATGGTTGGTAGAACTCTAAGAAGCAGGAGGGGCCTCCCTCCTCCAACTGGTTGGTGATTCCCAACCTTTAGAAGTAAAAATAGATTTTTTTTAGAAAAGGCATGGTGGCTCAGGCCTGTAATCCTAACACTTTGAGAGGCCAAGGCAGGAGGATCGCTTAAGCTCAGAATTTTTTTTTTTTTTTGAGACGGAGTCTCGCTCTGTCGCCCAGGCTGGAGTGCAGTGGCCAGATCTCAGCTCACTGCAAGCTCCGCCTCCCAGATTTATGCTATTCTCCTGCCTCAGCCTCCCGAGTGGCTGGGACTACAGGCGCCCGCCACCTCGCCCAGCTGGCTTTTTTTGTATTTTTTTAGTGGAGACGGGGTTTCACCGTGTTAGCCAGGATGCTCTCGATCTCCTGACCTCGTGATCCACCCGTCTCGGCCTCCCAAAGTGCTGAGATTACAGGCCTGAGCCACCGCGCCCGGCCTAAGCTCAGAATTTTGAGGCCAGCCTGGGCGACATAGTGAGACCCACCTCCTCTACCAAAAAAAATATTCATTTATTTTATTTTTTTATTTAATTTAATTACTTATTTTTTTATTATTATTTTTTGAGACGGAGTCTTACACTGTTGCCTAGGCTGGAGTGCAGTAGTGTGATCTGGGCTCACTGCAACCTCTGCCTTCCAGGTTCAAGCAGTTCTCCTGCCTCAGCCTCCCGAGTAGCTGGGATTACAGGCACCCACCACCATGCCCGGCTAATTTTTGTATTTTTAGTAGAAACGGGGTTTCACTGTGTTGGCCAGGCTGTTCTTGAACGCCTGACCTCATGATCTACCTGTTTTGGCCTCCCAACAGGTTGGGATTATAGGCGTGAGCTACCATGCCCGACTAAATTTTTTTTTTTTTTTTTGAGATGGAATTCTCGCTCTGTCACCAGGCTGGAGTACAGTGGTGAAATCTCGGCTCACTGCAACTTCTGCCTCCCAGGTTCAAATGATTCTCCTGCCTCAGACTCCCGAGTAGCTGGGACTACAGGCACATGCCTCCATGCCCAGCTAATTTTTGTATTTTTAGAAGACATAGGGTTTCACCATGTTGCCCAGGCTGGTCTCTATTTCTTGACCTCATGATCTGCCCACCTTGGCCTCCCAAAGTGCTGGGATTACAGATGTGAGCCATTGCGCCTGGCCTATTTTATTTTTTATTTTTATTTTTTTAAAATGGAGTCTCACTCTCACCCAGGCTGGAGTGCAGTGGTGTGATCTCAGCTCACTGCAACCTCCACCTCCTGGGTTCAAGTGATTCTCCTGCTTCAGCCTCTCGAGTAGTTGGGATTACAGGCATGCGCCACCACACCTGGCTAATTTTTTTTTGTATTTTTTAGTAGAGATGGAGTTTCACTATGTTGGCCAGGCTGGTCTCGAACTCCTGACCTCAGGTGATTCATCCACCTTGGCCTCCCAGAGTGCTGGGATTACAGGCGTGAGCCACCGTGCCTGGCCCCCCAAAATTTTTTTAATTAGCCAGGTGTGGTGGCGTGCGCCTGTAGTCCTAGCTACAGACAGTGAGAGTGAGGTGAGAGGATCGCTTGAGCCCAGCAGATTGAGTTGACAGTACTCTGTGATTGCGCCAGCCTGGGCGACAGAAAGAGATCAGGAGACCCAGACACAGGATCTCGCTCTGAAATTTTTTATTTTAGAGACAGGGTGTCGTGCTGTTGCCGAGGCTGGACTCAAACTCCTGGGCTTAAGTGATCCTCTCAAGTAGCTGGGGCTACAAGTGCATGCCACTGTGCCTGGGAAGATATAGTTTTTGGTTTTTTTTTTTTTGAGACAGAGTTTTGCTCTGTCACCCAGGCTGGAGTGTAGTAGCACAATCTTAGCTCACTGCTACCTCCACCTCCCAGGTTCAAGCAATTCTTGTTCCTCAGTCTCCCGAGTAGCTGGGATTACAGGCGCGTGCCACCACATACAGCTAATTTTTGGCACTTTTACTAGAGATGGGGTTTCACCATGTTGGCCAGGCTGGTCTCCAACTCCTGGCCTTAAGTGATTCTCCCACCTTGGCCTCCCAAAGTGTTGGGATTACAATCATGAGCCACTAGGCCAGTTTTTCAAGTAAAAAAAGTTTCAAAGACCTTCAAGTTTTTATAGTTGGTTCATGAAATAAAAAATTACCAAAAGCTCTAACCTTAAAGTATTTTGTACTTTCCTAATCAGATTGTATCTTTGGATACTGTAAAAGTGTATCTGGTTCCTAGATGTGGATACCTCACTTACTGTGTTGCCAGAGGTTTTCCTCTCACCCAAGAATTTACAGAACCCTGTCATCCCTTCACAGCCCCAGAGCCCCCTGAGCCTGCAGATGGGGAGGCATTAGTATAGGGGTACAGTTCCTCATGGGAGTCTCTGCTCACTCACTGGCTTTGTCCTGTCCCCCTTCAGACTTTACCAGAATGCAGGACATCCCGGAGGAGACGGAGAGCCGCGACGGGGAGGCTGTAGCCTCCGAGAGCTAAGGGGGCCCCTCACCCCTGCCCTGTGCCCCACTGAAGAACATTACTGAGGGGGGCTAACCTTGGGGACTCCAATTTGCCAATGATGAGGGAACATTTGAAAGAACTGCAGATTGTCCTTGCCAGCTCTTGGGATCCTTAGATACCTGGGGCCATTTAAGAAGCTGGGGGAATTAGGCCACAACACCCCCTGGGGCATCCGAAAGCTACACCACAGATGCCAGTGGTTCATGCCTTCTTCCCTCCACTTTAGGAAAATTTATTTATTTATTGTTTATTAGTTATGGGGGGAGAGGGGAGATTTAAAGGACCAGGGACATGGGAACCAAGCCATAGGGATCAGAGGGCCTTGTCCTTGAACACTACTGGGGTATATTCAGGCTCATCCACAACTGCTGGGTTCTTGCCCTAACAACCCTCCCCTGCAACATCCGTCTTGGAGGAGAGACTGCAGCCACAAAACCCTAACTGCCCTTTAAATAAAGGAGGGCTATGGGCAGGGCCATGTCCCTTTCTCCTCTCCCCTCAACCTCTTACTGCTGTTCTCCCTTTCGCTGTCCTTCATGGAAGCCCTGGGAGATAACCTGGCTTCTTGGAGTTGATGGAATAGAGGTTGGGGTGGCCATAATGGTTTGTTGGGGGTGAGGGAAAAAACCCACAGGGACCAGAATGTTTTCTTGTTGTTTTGTTTTCTTTTTTGTACCAAAGTCAACTGCACGTGTTTTATATTTTTAAGAGATCGTAGGCAATTAGAAATCGAAGCCTCCTATCTCCACATCTCTGAAGAAGTTGAGGGGTAGGGGAGACAATGACTTCTGCCTTCATCTGCAGTAACGGGGGGACCTATACTGACCTATTCCCCAGCCATTTGGAAACAAATTCTAGGGTGGGTTGGGAAATCTCCAGGAGCCCTGACCTCATCTTCCACCTCAGCAACCGTGACCTGAAACCTCAGCGTGAATTTGGGGGATTTTTCAATGGAACCCCTGCCCCCAAATGTCGACCAGCCCCAGTTGTTTTTTTTTTTTTCTGCCAATTTTGTTGTTTTAAAAAAAATATATCAGGGAAAATTAAAAACCTGGAACTCCATAAGGTACTGTCTCCCATAATGTCTGCCAATTCTGAGGAGGATGGTAGGAGAGAACCAGGCAGTGACCTAAGTTCCTCTGAAAGGGGCCTTTTCCTCTCACCACAAGGACAGCCTCTGCCTCACTGAAGAGAGGGGGCACTGACAAAAGTAACCACTGCAAATCTTTTTTTGTTTTTTTTTTTTTAATTCACAAACACAAGGATAGAAACAAAGGGGGCACACAGGTTCCAATGCTGGGAATTCCAGTATCAGGAAATGTGTGTTCGTCGTATTTGTATGCCATGCTCAGCAATCACCTCCACCTATTGTCCCCATCCCCAGTGTCATTCATTGTCAGATCTAGCCCCCACAGGGCCCTTGTTCATCTCCATGATGTCGGGCCCTGGGGTTACCCGTCACAGGAGCTGCTCATATACTGTCCCTCTTTGAGAGGCAGTGAGAGATGAGCTGGTTTCAGTTCTTGGTTTTAGTTGGTTTTACTTCCTGTTTTCCGGTTGGTACTTACTTTGGGGTTGTGGGGGGAGGGGAGGAGGTGAGAGTCTAGGGTTGTATAAATGCTGGTATGAATTCACATCCCCGCTGGAGCCTGTGGGGTCAGATTAGCAGAAGGGGGCTCAGGCCCTCAGCTAGAAAAAGGAATTGAAGTCACGTAGGGAGCAGGCTGGGTGAGCAGCCAGCACCCTCCCCTTCTGTAACTCTCATCCACCAACATCAAGCCTTTACAAGGTGCTTTCTCAGCCATTAAGGGGATCCTGAGAATGGGGAATTGTTCTCATTTTACGGGCAGGGAAACCTAGGTGCACAAAGCCTGCTAGGCCAGGAGGGGGCTGGCCTTCTTAGTTCCAGTCCACCACTTTTCTCCTTTGGCTACTCTGCCTAAACATACCAGGGCTGGCTGGGTGCAGTGGCTCACGTCTGTAATCCCAGCACTTTGGGAGGCTGAGTTGGGTGGATCACTTGAGGTCAGGAGTTTGAGACCAGCCTGTCTAACATGGTGAAACCCCATCTCTACTAAAAATACAAAAATCAGCCAGGCGTGATGGTGGGCACCTGTAGTCCCAGCTACCTGGGAGGCTGAGGTGGGAGAATTGCTTGAACCCGGGAGGCAGAGGTTGCAGTGAGCCGAGATTGTGCCACTGCACTCCAGCACTCCAGCCTGGGCGACAGAGCAAGACCCTGCCTGGAAAAAAAAAACAAACACCAGGGCTTCAGATTTCATACACAGGGACACAGGGCTCAGCAGCTGTCTGCCAGGTCAGCTGGAAGCAGCTCAGACCCAAAGCTGTGAGGGTGGCACCTTTAGGTGGGAAAGGAAGGTAGGTGGGGGTGGGGTGAGGATATTAGATAGCATGCAGAGACCACCAAGAAAGGGGAATGCAGGCTCTCCTAGAATCCCCGACAGATCCAGTGAGAGATGCTGGTCAGGACAGGACAGAACACGGAAACCTGGAGACAGCCCAGAGTGGGTGTGAAGTCCCCCGCTGCTTTCTTCCAAGCAGTGCTGTCCCTTCTGCCACCCTGTACCAACCCCCTCCTACACACATGCGCACGCACACCCACACACACACACACACACACACACACACACACAATCTTCAGCCCTAGAACATGGGGCACAAGCATTTGTCTGATGTGGTTACTCCTGAGAGCTAGGCCCCTTCCTCACATCTTTGACCATTGTGTCCCCTGTCCCCTCCCTAACCCACTTTTGGGAACCCACAGCCTTAACCTCTGTCCCTCCTGCTGAAGTTTCAAAGCCATCTGGCTTTGTGTTCCAGGGAGCCAGGGACCAGGTTCTCACCAAAACATTGCCTTCCTTCCATTCCAAGAGAAGCTCCAGGCTGCCTGCTCTGCCCAGCCCTCCCTTCTCCATCCTCCAGCTGCACCCTCCTCCTTCCACTCCCCCACAAGAGTAGGTCTTTGTGCATGCGTTTGTCTCTCAATTGGACCTGTGTACACTTTGTCAATATTTACCTCTGGGGCCCGTAAAGCAGAGATGCCCCCAGAGGAGCCAATATCCGGAGCCCAGCAAAGCCGTCAGAGGGAGCTGCTGGGGTGGGAAGATGGGTGCTTAGGTGGGGAGGGATTTTCCATTGCCTGCATGGGCTAGGAATAGACCTGGAGTTTTGGAACTAGTTTAAACATCATCAAAAAGAGGAAATTAAACAAGAGGCTAATTAAGTTCCTTTCACATTGCTTAATCTGTTGTGAATTGGGTGCCTCTTTGGAGCCTCCTCTGCCCAGCAATTAAAGGAAGTGGGACAGGGGGCACCTGGAGGCACTGTGGCCTTTCCCTTCACAGGGGGCTCTGCACTTAATAAGGTGGCACTGCTCCCAGCTGCTGCCCCAGGAGCCTGAGCAGCCTGTGTCCTCATAGGTTACAAGTCATGCCAGAGAGCCTGGGGGTGGGGCAGTGGAAGTGGGAGCTCTACCTCATCTTCCCTCTGCCTCCCTCCTTTCTAGGGTCTGCCTCCCAGAAAATCCTTCTAATGGCTAACCTTTATCATTGATGCATCTCAATACAGGAACCAAAGAGGAGCCCCTATCCTGAAGAACACACCTTCAAGAGGGGCTTAGGGGTCAACCTCTGAGTTCTTTATGTGAGACTTTCATTATACCCCACTTCAGAGCATATACAGCCATTCCAGATGAGACATGGTTCCCCATCCCCATCTCCCAGCTGTGCGCTTATTTCCTCCTTTCTCTCTGTCTCCATTTTACACAGGGTGTAAGAATAATAGCTCGACCGGGTGCGGTAGCTCAAGCCTGTAATCCCAGCACTTTGGGAGGCCGAGGCGGGTGGATCACTAGAGGTCAGGAGTTCCAGACCAGCTTGGCCAATATGGTGAAATCCTGTCTCTATTAAAAATACAAAAAAATCGGCCGGGCGTGGTAGTGGGAGCCTGTAGTCCCAGCTACTTGGGAGGCTGAGGCAGGAGAATCGCTTGAACCCGGGAAGCGGAGGTTGCAGTGAGCCAAGATCACACCACTGCACTCCAGCCTGGGCAACAGAGCGAGACTCTGTCTCCAAAAAATTAAATAAATAAATAAATAAATAAATAATAGCTAACAGTGTATTTCACTGTTAAATCTTCAGTAGCCCATTTTACAGTTGAGAACAGTAAGGTACAAAAAGGTAAAGTAATGTGCTGGAGGTAAAGGTGTGAATCCAGGTGCTCTGACACTCAAATTGATACTCTGGGCTTTGCATTTGGAGCAGGGAGGAAGAGTAGCACCACTTTCTGAGGTCTCCGCTTTTCTGGTTCTACCTGCAGCCTGTTCTCCCAGCCCCCTCCCCTTTTTAATCTCTCACCTCCCTTCACCCTGCGCCCCCTACATCTTTGATTTGTCATTATCTTCACTTCTTTCAAATCCTGATACAAGGGGAGACACACAGGCACTCTGTCAGCACCAGGGTTTTACACCCAGGCCCTGGCAGGTGCTGGGAATTCCAGCAGTACCCCACACCTGGCATCCCTTCAGGGGAACTACAGCTTTTGCAGCTGAGGTCTCTGTGGGCAGCAAGTTTCTGTGGTCACCACTGAGATGGTAAAGTGGGGACAGGGGACGCAGACATTTTTGGCCTTGATCCTGGAGAAAGACAAGGGATACCCTGTTTTGAGGTGGGGAGTGGGTACAGAGGGACAGGGGCACTGACCTCTGATTCATTAGCCTAGAAGCCTTAGGGAAGTGTTTCTAGATATTTTTGCAGAAGGCAGAAATGGAGCAACAAATCCTTTTGTTCCATACTGCACTGGAGGTGGAACTGGGATAAAAGGTCAAGACAATTTGTGGATAATCCAGAGGTTTATTCTCAGATCCTCTTCTTTCCCATCTCCAAATAAAGACTTAAAGCTTTGTCACACCCAGCTCTGATCTGGGCCCCCGCCTCCCCCATTCACCACACCCAGAGTTGGGGATCAAAGATCAGACTTTTCCCTGCAGGCGCTGCAGCCTGGCAGAGAGGGCAGCTTCTCCCCAGGACTCGACGATCCTACACTTGGTGGATCTCAGAAAGAGGAGCGTGTTCAGCTTGCGCCCTTTACCCGGGTGTCCCTCTGTCCAGGTTGGTGAGCAGGGTAGAAGGGCGGCTCTCCGGGGGGTTGCTCGCGACCCACCGCCTGCCTACCTGCTTTAGGGCCACCTGTTGCACCCAGCCTCCGCCCTGGGGCCACAGCCTCGACCGCAGATCCCTGAAGGTGTCTGCCAGAGCCTGCCGGGGCTCCCGCCTCAGGAGACAGTACAGCACAGGGTTCAGGCAGCTATTGCTGTGTGCCAAGCAAGTAGTGACAGGGAAGACATACGTCTGGATAGTATAGAAAGTACTGTTCCAGGGCACTAGGTCAAACTTCACCAGGACACCCCAGAGAGTGACCACATGGTTGGGAAACCAGCAGAGGAAGAAGGAAGCCACCAGGATGCGGACAGAGCGGGCCACGACCCTGCTGTCCTGCTGCCGCCGTTGCCGCTGCTGCAGGAAGGCCAGCAGCAGCAGGTAGCTGGTGGTGATGACGCCCAAGGGCACCATGAAAGCCAGCACCACCCTCTGCAGCTGGTAGGCCCCCAGCCAGTACCTGCTGGGGAAACGCAGTAGGCAAAGGCGCACACCACACACCTCACCCTCCACCCCGAAGACAGCTGTGGGCACCGTCACCAGGGCAGCTGCCACCCACACTGCTAGAGTGGCTATTCGGGCCCAGAAGAGTGAGAGGTGGGTGCCTGGCCCCGCAGCCATGGCCACCACCCAGTAGCGAGCAACGCTCAGCGCTGTGATGAGGAAGATGCTGGCATAGACGTTGAGGACAGTGGCCGTCAGAACCATCTTGCAGAGGGCACCTCCGAAGGGCCAGTGAAAGTCCAGTGCCGACTCAGCTGCCCAAAAGGGGAGAGTGAGTGCCAGTCCCAGGTCCGCCAGAGCCAGGTTGAAGACGAAGGTGTCTGAAGGTGGGCCAGGGGCTCTCCGGGCACAGTTACTCAGTACCCACAGCACCGCCAAATTTCCCAGCAAGCCAACGGCCCCCACAAGCCCATAGGCCAGGGCAACCATGAGCCTCAGGGCTAGGAATTTGACAGGCATCGGAGCATCATCAGCACTCAGCACACTGCCTCCGGAGGCATTGGCCCAGAACGTGGGTGGAGAGGCAGAAGTATTGAGTGTGGGCATCGCAGGGCATCAGAGATTGGTGGCGCTGAGAAGAGAGGTCTGCAAGTATCTGCCAGACTGGCAGAGGCCACTGAAGGCTCTAGGCAGAAGGCTCTAGAACTAAGTCCTCTGGGGCCTCTGGTGAGCCCTGGCCCACGCCCACACCTCAGAGGGAGGGGTGTGGAAAGGACAACCCACCACCTCCCTGTTGGTCAAGATTGGTGGTGGGTGGGGCAGGGCGAGGCCGAGCCTGGGCATATGCGCATGCGCCTGCCTGTAAGAGGGACTCTAAATGGCAGAGCGGGAGGGGAGAAGGGAGAGTTACCTCACTATGGAGGGCAGCCCCAAGCCTCCACCCCAGGGAGAGAGCTGGAGGTTCCCTGTCCCAGAGATAACAGGAACCAAACTAGAGCTGCCTCTGTTCCGAACAGCGTGCAGAGGCCTCCCTCCTCTGCAGAAAGTGTTCCCTTGAGGCCCAAAGGAAGGGGCCTGGGAGGTGGCATAGAGGCAGGGAATCAGCATGGGTGTCCAAGAGAGGAAAGAGCAGAGGCTACGGAGTCCCAGACCTGCTACTCACTAGCCATGTGACTGGGAGAGTTACTTTACTCCCGTAAACCTAGTTTCTTGCTTAAAATTTTCAGGTAAGTACTTCACAGGAGTGGCATGATGAAATGAGAGAATACGTGTGAAATAACAATTTGTATGAATATTATTTCAAAGGAGAAGTTTGAGGTGTTTGTGGCAGAAGGGTACTGAGAGGCTATTACCGTGCCCAGGGAACAGTGCCAACTAAAACAGGTTGGAATTCATCTCAGCAGCAGTAACCTTGAGGCTAACAGCAGGGAGGGAAAAGAGAAAGGAAGTCACAGCTTCCTGTTTCCTCCCCACTGGGAACACTGGGCCTGTGAGGGCCTGCATGGACCTGGGCATGCCCTCAGTTCTGTTCCTGCTCCTGATAATTAAATATTCCTGCTAACCTCCATCGCCGCCCTTTCCTCCTTTCCTGCTCTAGTCTGTGGACAGAGCCCAGCGGTCCCCCTACTTGCTCCTGCAAACCCCATGTCAGAGCTAAGGATCCTGAGATACGCCCTCACCACACCTCATCCTGTCTCCCCATGATCTCAAACATAACTGGAAAAAAAAATGCTTCACTGGGCCCTCCCCTTTCATTGCCTACATCTCTACCTACTGCAGAAGGAGCTGTGATGGGGACAAAGAGAAGGCAGGAGGCGGGTAGGTAAAAGAGTAAGGCTTTCTCAAGGGTTCCAATATATTCAGCCCCTTCTTGTCCTCTGCCAGCTAATTAAGATAACGTTCGATGTTCGGTTCCCTTGGAGTGCGGAGGGAAGAGAGGGGCCCTTTGCAACAATAAATCAGCAGTGGGCTTTGTGAACACATAGGAGAAACCCAGAGGTGAGAGTGATCCAGGCTGGGTGCCAACATATTGGGGCTTTCGAACCAGGGATGATTATAAAGGGGGTGGCAGAAGGGGAGTGCCCAGCCTGAGGTCAGGTGAGCCCCACAGGCTACCTCCTGGCCTCGTGGCTGCTCCTGTGTGACTGTGTTGTCACTGTCTCTCGTGGCCATGTCTACTCCTCTGCCCACCCAGAATTACCTTGCTAATCTGGCAGTTAAGATAACTGCTTGGCCAGGCAAGGTGGCTCACGCCTGTAATCCCAGCACTTTGGGAGGCTGAGGTGAGTGAATCATCTGAGGTTGGGAGTTCAAGACCAGCCTGACCAACATAGAGAAAGCCCGTCTCTACTAAAAATACAAAATTGGCCAGGCGTGGTGGCGGGTGCCTGTAATCTCAGCTACTCAGGAGGCTGAGGTGGGAGAATCACTTGAACCGGGAGGTGGAAATTTTGGTGAGCTGAGATCATGCCACTGCACTCCAGCCTGGGCGACAGAGTGAGACTCCGTCTCCCCCCCAAAAATAAAAAAAAAAAAACAACAAAAACTGCTTAATGCTTTGGACTTATTTTCTTTATTGACTCAGAGAAAAGAAAGTAGACCAGAATTCCAGGGTTGTGCTATTCATTTCAAACATCTGGTCCTCCAATCATTTCTTTACCTTTTTATCGTTTCTAGTCCTAAGCCTTTCCCTTGGTCTGAGACTAGCAACAACCCCTTGTGGTTATGTAGAGAGGTGATGCCACCAGCTGGCCGTGTCTAAGAACTTCATTTGTCTAGCATTTCGTTCATTCACT
Organism: Mandrillus leucophaeus; assembly: GCF_000951045.1. Classification (NCBI taxonomy): domain Eukaryota; kingdom Metazoa; phylum Chordata; class Mammalia; order Primates; family Cercopithecidae; genus Mandrillus; species Mandrillus leucophaeus. The sequence goes on along the minus strand of NW_012104454.1, from coordinate 216,970 downwards.
AATCACAGCATTCCCTGAACCCTTACTGTGTGCCAGGCACTGTGCTTGATGCTGGGAGACAAAAACAAAAAATATAGTCACACTCTTCATAGAAAATAATAAACTTTTTAGATCGAAGGGATCTTTCAGACCATCTCGTTCAACTTCTTATTTTATGTAGAATGAGAATGATTTGCCCAAGACCACCAGGGAGGTGACGGTAGAGTCAGGGTTTGAGACAAAAGTCTCTTGACTCCTAGAATAGGAGTCTTGGCCACTACATCACGAACCCTGAGGGACACAGTGCCAGGACGTGGATGGAGGGACAGTGACAACACCTTTTGAGATGATTCTTCACTCACAGCTGCTGGGAGATGAGGAGGAACTAGATTCAGCAAAAATGCTCGTGCTGTCCCCCACCTTCATATTACCCTGTAGAGCCAGACTTTGCCAGTGCCATTTTCTTGTCTGTTTGTTTTTACTAACTCATAGGCAGTACGCTCAGTCAGCCACCAGTGCCATCTTCCATCTCAGAGTCCAAGGACCGGTAGTGGTACATTATGGTGTCTGCCTTCCATAAAAAGGACCTCTAGGGGCCAAACCGTCCCCTCAGTCACCTGAATAGCCACACCTCCCTCAGCCGGCATCTCTCTCCAGCCCCACATCCCTGTCCCTGCCCTTCACAGCCCAGGCTACGGCGTCTCCGAAAAGGAATTGGAGAGGAGGCAGAAGGGACTGAGTTATCACTCTACAGAGCACAGAGAGGAGGGAGCTTTGCATTTACAGTTGTAGTAGAGGGGACAGAAACTAAACCCTTGGGGGTACTACAAATGGTGAGAATAGGAAACCTACCCCTAATCCAAATCCCTAAGCTCACATCAACCCAAGCAGCCACCATCTCTATTCTGTCATACGTCTGCCAAGGTACACTGGGGGAAAATCTCCAGTATTGGTAAGGGGTATGGGCAGCTCCAATGCTAAGGGGCAGGTTCTAAATAAGTCTCTCAGCCGGGCGCGGTGGCTCACACCTGTAATCCCAGCACTCTGGGAGGCTGAGGCGGGCAGATCACAAGGTCAGGAGATTGAGACCACGGTGAAACCCCGTCTCTACTAAAAATACAAAAAATTAGCCAGGCGCGGGGGCGGACGCCTGTAGTCCCAGCTACTCAGGAGGCTGAGGCAGGAGAATGGCGTGAACCCGGAAGGCAGAGCTTGCAGTGAGCCGACATTGCGCCACTGCACTTCAGCCTGGGCGACACAGCGAGGCTCCGTCTCAATAAAATGAAATGAAATAAAATAAAATAAAATAAAATAAAATAAAATAAAATAAATCAGTCTCTCCCCCCACCACCTTCTAACTTTATGTTTTGGAATAGTTTTAGATTTACAGAGAAATGGCAAAGGCAGTAAGAATTATACATCTCATTTATTTTCCAAAGTAAAACTGGCAGAGCACTACAAAAAAAAAGAAAAATATAACAAAGATGTGCAGTCCCAGTAAACTGAAATGACAAAGCATTGCAGAGGGAAATTAAATAAGGCCCAAATAAATGGCATACTGTGTTCATGGGTTGGAAGACTTAAAAACAATTTTTTTTTTGGCCGGGCGCGGTGGCTCACGCCTGTAATCCCAGCACTTTGGGAGGCGAAGGCGGGCGGATCACGAGG
>NW_012104454.1:214244-214843 GCF_000951045.1 Mandrillus leucophaeus | reverse complement strand
TTTTTTTTTGGTTGAGAAGGGGTCTCACTCTGTCACCCAGGCTGGAGTGCAGTGGCACAATCTCGGCTCAGTGCCTCGACCTCCCCAGGCTCAGGTGATCCTCCTACCCCAGCCACAGGAATGTGCTACCACACAGGCTAATTTTTGTATTTTTAGTAGAGACAGGGTGTCCCCATGTTACCCAGGATTGTCTTGAACTCCTGGGCTCAAGCAACCCTCTCACCTCAGCCTCCCAAAGTGCTGGGATTACAGCCATGAGCCACCATGCCCAGCATCAAAAATACTATTGAAATGTCAATTGATCTGTAGATTCAACACAGTTTTTTTTTTTTTTTTTTTTTTTTGAGACAGAGTTTCACTCTTGTCACCCAGGCTGGAGTGCAGTGGGGTGATCTCGGCTCACTGCAACCTCCGCCTCCCGGGTTCAAGCGATGCTCCTGCCTCAAGCCTCCCGAGTAGCTGGGATTACAGGCACCTGCCACCATACCTGGCTAATTTTTGTATTTTTTAGTGGAGACAGGGTTTCACCATGTTGGCCAGGCTGGTCTTGAACTCCTGACCTCTGCCTTGGCCTCCCAAAGTGCTGGGATTTAAGCCAC
>NW_012104454.1:210852-213180 GCF_000951045.1 Mandrillus leucophaeus | reverse complement strand
AACTTCATGGCAATCCAAGCACATGGCACAAAGTATAGCCAGGTGTCACAGGGGCTAGAAATGGGGCTATATACTCTCATTCTTTTTGAATAGCTGCTCCATTATTCTTTTTGATAGATTTCCCCTTGTAAGAAAGTGGAAACATATTTCTAAAATTATTTTTAGGGGTGACATCAGAATCCCTCACAGGAAATCTCCTTGTTTGGAAAAATTATTCAATAAATGCTTGAGGTAGCACCCCTGGGGGTGATGTGGTGAATACTGGAGACATTGAGAAAGCCCACCCTCCATCTTTTCTTCTTTTCCCATCACAACTCCTATTGCTGTGGGAAAGAATATTAGGCCAAAAGAGCATGACCCAGTTTGGCATTTTTCAAGGTTGGGCTGATCTAAATGGAGTTGGGGGAGATCCTCTGGAGACAGGTATGGAAATGCAGCACCACCATCTGGAGAAAAGGGGACTGAATCTTAGCTAGAAAGTGCTACTGAAACAAAGGGGGAGTAGCAAGGAGAGGAGACTGACAGAGAGATTATGGGGCCTAGCTCTATGGATTTTATGGCTCCCCAAGGTGTCACTACCTTAGAGTTGGTAGTAAATGACCTAATAATACCTAAATGACCACTAGGCAAGAATAAATGAAATTCATATGTCAATTTTTTGACCATGCACCCAACAGAAAGGAAAAATGACCTCAGCCTAACCTATCTCACTTTAGAGAGGCTTTTTCAATTAGCAGTAGAACAAGGTGCTATTGAATTGAGTTTAGAAAATCAGATTCGGTTGTATCAATAGAGAAATGTTTTATTATTTTATGTTTTTGTTGCTCTGTCACCCAGGCTGGAGTGCAGTGGTGTGATCATGTGTCACTGTAGCCTCAAACTTCTTGGTTCAAGTGATTTTCCCACCTCAGCCTCCTGAGTAGCTGAGACTACAGGTGTGCCACCACACTGGCTAATTTTTATTTTTTGTGGAGATGGGGTCTCACTATGTTGCCCTGGCCTCAAGTGATCTACCAGCCTCAGAATCCCAAAGTGCTGGGATTATAGGCATGAGCCACCTCACTTGGCCATCAAAAGATAAATGTTATTGGTGAAATTAAGACTTTTATGAGAATTATAAGGCTGGGACCAGGACTCACACCTGGAATCCCAACACTTTGGGAGGCTGAGGCAGGTGGATCACTAGAGGTCAGAAGTACAAGACCACCCTGGTCAGCATGGTGAAACCCTGGGCATGGTGGCCGGCACCTGTAATCCCAACTACTCAGGAAACTGAGGCAGGAGAATCACTTGAACCCGACAGGTGAAGGTTGCGGACAGCTGAGATAGCATCATTGCACTCAAGCCTGGGCAACCAGAGTGAAACCCTACCTCAAAAAAAAAAAAAAAAAAGAATTATAAATAAATGAACTAAACATTTAACTTAAGAAAGTAAGGGGGGCAAGGAGCAGTGGCTCATACCTATATTCCCAGCACTTTGGGGGCCTGAGGCAGGCAGATCACGAGGTCAGGAGATCAAGACCATCCTGGCTAACATGGTGAAACCCCGTCTCTACTAAAAATACAAAAAATTAGCTGGGTGTGGTTGTGCTTGGGAGGCTGGGGCAGGAGAACGGTGTGAACCTAGGAAGCGGAGCTTGCAGTGAGCCAAGATGGCGCCACTGCACTCCAGCCTGGGTGACAGAGCAAGACTCTGTCTCAAAACAAAATTAAGCAGGGAAAAACAATATAAACCTTCCCAAAAGGAAGGCCGGGCGTGGTGACTTATGCCCACGCACTCAATCCCAGCACTTTGGGAGGCCAAGGCCGATGAATCATCTGAGGTCAGGAGTTCGAGACCAGCCTGGCCAACATGGTGAAACCCCGTATCTACTAAAAATACAAATAATTAGCTGGTGTGCTGGTGTGTGCCTGTAATCCCAGCTACTCAGGAGGCTGAGGAAGGAGAATCACTTGAACCCGGGAGGCGGAGGTTGCAGTGAGACAAGATCACACCACTGCACTCCAGCCTGGGCAATAAGAGCGAAACTTTGTCTCAAAAAAAAAAAAAAAGTTAACATGGAATTGATGAATAAAACTAAAAGCTAGGTTCTTTAAAAAGGCAAAAAAAGATAAGACACTGGCAAGATTAAGGAAAGTAAAAAGAAAAAATATTTTTTAAAAGTTGAAAATACCAAGGGTTGGGGATGATGTGGAGTAATAGGAACCCTGGTACATTGCTGGTGGGCATGTAAAATAGTGTAGCCAGTTGGTTTGGCAGTTCCACAAAAGTTAAACAAGATGTCCATGTGACCTAGCAATTCTGCTCCTACAATATAAAACCCTAAA
>NW_012104454.1:202971-210682 GCF_000951045.1 Mandrillus leucophaeus | reverse complement strand
CTACTCCGGAGGCTGAGGCAGGAGAATGTTGTAAAACCGGGAGGCGAAGCTTGCAGTGAGCTGAGATCCGGCCACTGCACTCCAGCCTGGGCGACAGAGCGCGACTCCATCTCAAAAAAAAAAAAAAAAAATTAAAAACAGATACTTAAATACTTGTGAATGTTCACAGCAGCACTACTTACAATAGCCAAGAGGTGGAAACAACTCAAATGTTCATCAATGGATGAATGGGTAATTGTGGTCTATACATCCAATGGAAAAGAAATTCAGTGATAAAAAAGAATGAAGTTTATTCAGTGATTAAAAAAAAAAAGAATGAAGTTCTGACATATGCTACAACATGAATAAACTTTGAAAACACTGTAAGTGAAAGAAGCCAGATACAAAAGGTCACACATTGTATAATTCCATTTATATAAAATATGTAGAATAGGTAAATTCAGAGAAACAGTAGATCAGTGGTAGCCCATGTCTTGTGGGGCGAGAGAAACGTGAAGTGACTGTTAACAGGTGAGGGGTTTCTTTATGGGGTGACAAAAATAATCTGGAAAAAAAAATCTGGAATTAGATAATGGTGATTGTCGCACAATCTTGTGGACACACTAAAAAACAATGAATTGTGCACTTAAATTTACTCTTTTTAAAAAGGGTAAATTTATGGTATATCTCAAATTTTTTAAAATGACAAATATAATAAACAATGTAATTTCAATCTGAATCCCAACAGTATTGTGTTTCGGGGAGAAGAGGAAAAAGGGCACTTTGGGGAGGCCGAGGTGGTAGGATCCGTTGAGCCCAGGAGTTTGAGACCAGCCTAGGCAACACAGTAACCCCCCACCTCCGCATCCCCTGCCACCCCGGTCTCTAAAAAAAAAAAAAAAAAAAAAAAAAAGCCAGGTGTGGTGGCGCGTGCTTGTAGTCCCAGCTACTTCAGAGGCTGAGGTGGGAGGATCTGGAAACCCAGTGAAGTTCCAAGACATCCCAAAGGTTAGAAACCTTTAGCTTCGGCCGGGCGCGATGGGTCACGCCTGTAATCCCACCACTTCAGGAGGCCGAGGCGGGTGGATCACCTGAGGTCAGGAGTTTGAGGCCAGGCTGGCCAACATAGCCAAACCCCGTCTCTACTAAAAATACAAAACAAAACAAAAATTAGCTGGGCGTGGTGACGGGCGCCTGTAATTCCAGCTACTTGGGAGGCTGAGGCAGGAGAATCGCTTGAACCCGGGAGGCGGAGAGTGCAGTTAGCCGAGATCGCATCGCGCCATTGCACTCCAGCCTGGGTGACGGAGCGAAACTCGGTCTCAAAAAAAGAAATCTTTAGCCTACAGAATCAACTCATTCAAGGCCTTTCAACTCCTGGCCTCCCGCACTCCAGCCAGCTCAACCGTTAAGTACACAGATGCCAGAACAGGGTGCTCCATAACCTACGCTTGATCGCTTCTCCAGCACTCTACCGGCTTTTTAGCTTCCCGTTCTTAACGCTCCCCCAAGATGTGCAGCTTATCTTCTTCGACCTTTGCTTAATATACAACTCTATCACACATATTTGCCTGCGTATCTGCCTTGCCACACTGAGAGTACCAGAATGGCAGGGCCTGCGGCTTATTCATCTTTTTATCTTTATATTCCCTGCTTGGTGCACAGAAATGGACCAAACAGAGAAATTCTTGAAATGATCTTTGCAACGAATCCTTTTCCTTTTCCTAAGTAACAGAAACGTGAAACGGGCAAAAGCCGCGGGAAGGTTGTCTCCCCAGACAGAAACTAGGACTCAACACAAACGTAGCGGAATTTGAGGAGAAACCTGTTTAATCTACTGACTCATGCGTATTGTCTCCGAGTCTCACAACATGCCCACGATAAAGATGGATTCAGCTAGGCCCGATTCCGCATCTATAGTAGGCATAGCAGCCATCTTTCTTCAGGGTAATGCGCAACCCGGAAGATCACACCCTACCTGTTTCAGAAACGCCAGACGCCTTTAAATCGTCAAGAGTCCAATCGGAATCGACATTTTCACCGGAACCGCTCGGCCTCACGACCGGAAAAGGCTGTGCGTAAGAGCGTTGGGGGCGGAAGTGACGAGAAGGTGGTAGTCGGGTAGTTGGCGGGTGGTTGAGTAGAACCGGTCGCCATGTCCGCGGGGAGCGCGACACATCCTGGAGCTGGCGGGTACGGCTTCAGGGGCGAGGGCATCGGAGCGAGCACTGGGGCGCGGGAGAGGCGGAGGCACCCTGAGAAGCTGCGTATAGGGTGGAGGGCCCCTTAAGTAGGAAGTAAAGGGTTGGACGTTTGGGGAGAAGGATCTTGAGCAGGCCTGGGGCCCTTAAAGGGCCGGCTGGGATCCGAGGGAGGAGGGAAACGGGGACTTTTGGAAGGGCGAGCCAAGGGGAAGGCGTAAACGAGAGCGTGCAGGATAGAGTGGAGTCTTTTGATATAGGGGACAGTAGAAAGGAAAGATTTTGGGGAAGGGTGGAAAGTGGGGGTTTGTTAAATGTAGCAATAATTGTTTAAGGAGAGGGGAGTTTTAGATTTAAAAGGTGATTCGGAAGTGTAAGTGGAATATAATAGAGGGAAAATGGAGTGCTGAGGCGTAGTAAGGAAAGAATAACATACATGAAAGCTTTGGGGCCTAATGTTTTCCTTTTTCTACGTGTAGGCGACGCAGCAAATGGGACCAACCAGCTCCAGCCCCACTTCTCTTCCTCCCGCCAGCGGCCCCAGGTGGGGAGGTCACCAGCAGTGGGGGAAGTCCTGGGGGCACCACAGCTGCTCCTTCAGGTGCTTTGGATGCTGCTGCTGCTGTGGCTGCCAAGATCAATGCCATGCTCATGGCAAAAGGGAAGCTGAAACCAACACAGAATGCTTCTGAGAAGGTATTTGAAGTTGAAGGGTCTCCACTAATTGCGAATTTAGCGGTGGTTTTGCCGGGCGCGGTGTCTCACGCCTATAATCCAGCACTTTGGGAGGCTGAGGCAGGTGGATCACGAGGTCAGGAGTTCGAGACCAGCCTGACCAACATGTTGAAACCCCGTCTCTACTAAATGTACAAAAATTAGTCGGGTATGGTGGCGCGCGCCTGTAATCAGCTAGTTAGGAGGCTGAGGCAAGGAGAACTGCTTGAACCCAGCAGGCGGAGGTTGTGGTGAGCTGAGATTATGCCACTGCTCTCCAGCCTGGGCGACCCAATGAGACTCCGTCTTTAAAAAAAAAAAAAAAGTTGTTTGTAATCCTGTAATCACATAATAATTTGTGTTAGTAAAGGATAAAATGGATATAGTAGTTGAGAGATCATTTAGTTTTGGAATGTTCCAGAAGACATTTTGTTACAAATACATACTTACGAGGCATTTTTGATTGGGCTGATTACATTTATGGACCAAATACCTTGTCTTGTCCTTGTCCACTTAGTTCAACTTAAGTTCTATTTCCATAGTCATTTAAAGCAACATAATATGTTTTTAATATATGTGCTTTTTCCCTGAACTCAAAAGAGAAGTTCAGGTAAATCAAGTGAGCCCCATAGTGTCATCTCTAATTAGAACCTGTAGGGTTTTATTTATTTATTTATTTATTGACAGACTCTCACTCTGTCGCCCAGCCTGAAGTGCAGTAGTGGGGTGATTTCGGCTCACTACAACCTCTGTCTCCTGGGTTCAAGTGATTCTGCTGCCTTAGCCTCCCAAGTAGCTGGGATTACAGGTGCATGCCACCATGCCCGGCTAATTTTTTTTTGTATTTTTAGTAGACAGGGTCTCACTATGTTGATCAGGCTCATCTCGGCCTCCCAAAGTGCTGGGATTACATGTATGAGCCACCATGTGCAGCCTATTGTTTGCAAAGATTGTTTTATGAGGAAAAATTAAAAGCATCTTGACAAAGATGTAATGCTTCTTATATATTAAGATTCTTAATATTGATGTTAATCGTTTAAGCTCTCTTTTTCCCTTAAAATAATAATCTTTAGGTAGTTGACCTCAGCAGGATACATAAACACTGGATTTAGAATCATAAAACCTAAAAACCCAGAATCCACAATTTGAAACCCAGAATCCACAGTTACTGGTTACATGGCTTTGGCATAACGAAACTCAGCTTTCTCGTTGGTAATATATACCTGCATTGTGTAGTGCAGTAGTCACTAGCCTCATGTGGCAATTTAAGTTAAAATTAAGGGGCTGGGTGTGGTGGCTCACACCTGTAGTCCCAGCTCCTCTGTAATTCTTTGGATTCTTGGAAGGCTGAGGTGGAAAGATTACCTGAGCCTAGGAGCTTGAGGCTGCATTGAGCTGTCATTTTGCCATTGCACTCCAGCCTGAGCATCAGAGTGAGACCTTGTCTAAATAATAAAAATAATTTAAATACATTATCAGCCTCCATAACTGTGAGAAATAAATTCCTGTTGTTAAAGCAAAAAGCAAAGCAAAACCAAACAAAATACAATTTAGAATTTAGACCTTTAGTCACATTAGCCACGTCAGGTGCTCAACAGACGCATGTGGCTAAATGGTTACCATATTGGAGTGATGGACTAGAACACCTGTCACCAAAAGTTCTCTTAGACAACATTGATAAGTACTATTAAAGGCGGTCATAAGGATTCATTGAGATGATAATGTAAATGAGTACTATAGGGGGTTAAATAAAGGTAAGGTGATATTGTTGAGTTTGTATTTAGTTTTGCCTCCACATTTAAAAAATGTATGTAATGCACAAAGTAAACAATATCTTACCTTCTAGACATAGACTGGGGAGATAGGCCCCTGTAGTCCCAGCTACTCAGGAGGTTAAGGCAGGTGGGTGGTTCACTTGAGGCCAGGAGTTCAAGACCAGCCTGGGCAACATGCTGAAACCCTGTCTCTACAGAAAAGACAAAAACAATTAACTAGGTGTGCTGCATGCCTGTGGTCCCAGGGTCTGGCTTGATTGCCCAGGCAGTGACTGCAGTGGCACAGTCAAGTAATAGGTACTCCAAAGTAGTAGGGCTACAGTCGCATGCCACCGTGCCCGGCTAATTTTTTTTTTTAATTTTTGGAAGAGATGGGTTTGCCATGTTGCTCAGACTGCTTCAGCCTCCCAAAGTGCTGGGATTACAGGCATGAGCCTGTTTGGTTGGTTCATTCATTCGTTCTTTCTTTCCGTCTTTCTGTCTTTCTTTCTTTCTGTTCTTTCTTTCTGTCTGTCTGGTTTTTCGTGTGATAGAGTCTTGCTCTGTTGCCCAGGCTGGAGTTCAGTGGCGCAATCACTGCTTACTGCTGCCTCAGCCTCTTGAGTAGCTGGGACTACAGTCTCATGCCACCATGCCCAGCTAATGTTTTGTATTTTTTGTACAGATGTGGTTTTGCCATGTTGCCCAGGCTGGTCTGAAACTCTTGGGCTCAAGTGAGCCACCCGGCCCAGCCTTTTTTTTTGTAATTTATTTATTTATTTTTGAGATGGAGTTTCATTATTGTTGCCCAGGCTGGAGTGCAATGGCGTGATCTCGGCTCATTGCAACCTGTGCCTCCTGGCTTCAAGCGATTCTCCTGCCTCAGCCTCCAGAGTAGCTGGGACTACAGGCACGAACCACCACACCTGGCTAATTTTGTATTTTTACTAGAGTCGGGGTTTCACCATGTTGACCAGGCTGGTCACGAACTCCTTGTAGTTTAAATTGAAAGAAACTAGATCAGGTTTTACCATCTTACTGGCTTTTCATTCTTCTTTGTTCTTCCGTAATAGAATGAGGAATGACTAGTTAGATACAATTTAAGGGCTTTTGAGAACTTTACAAGGATGGAATTAGTTGGATTTTATGTTATGATTGTGGGAGTGGCACAAAAACAACTTCCTATTATATGCTTGAGGTATATGTGTTGTGTGCATTGCTTCTCTACCTTCTATTATGTTTTATTCCATGTACAGCCAACTAACTGAGCTATAGAGTGTCATAACTTTGCTCTTTAATTTTCTTTTTGAAGGCTGTAGCTTCTAGTCCCTAGAGCTTCTATAATTAGGTGGTCATAAAAATGCACATAGGGCTAAGGTCACAGAGAAATCTTGATTGTGGCCTTCAAGCAGATTGACTTTGTTTAGTGAGGTTTTTGTTTGCTTGTTAATTCGTTTATGAAGAAAGACCAACTGTGTTTACAGGCAGATGAAGGGAAGGGTAGGGAGGTGCGGGATTTGGGAAAGGATGGTTGTATTTTGGACGACTAAAAGGCTTTATCTAGGCTGGGCACAGTGGCTCATGCCTGTAATCCCAGCACTTTGGGAGGCCAAGGTGGGTGGATCACCTGAGGTCAGGAGCTCGAGACCAGCCTGGCCAGCATGGTGAAACCCCATCTCTGCTAAAAATATGAAAACGAACTGGGTTTTTTGGCTCATACCTGTAATCCTAGCTACTCAGGAGGCTGAGGCAGGAGAATCATTTGAACTTGGGAGGCGGAGATTGCAGTGAGCTGGGGTTGCAGTAAGCTGGGATTGTGCCACTGCATTCCAGCCTGGGTGATAGAGTGAGACTTCATCTCAAGAAAAAATAAAAATAAAAAAATAGGCCAGGCGTGGTGGCTCATGCCTGTAATCCCAGCAGTTTAGCAGGCTAAGGCAGGTGGATCATGAGGTCAGGAGTTTGAGACCAGCCTGACCAATATGGCAAAACCCCATCTCTACTATAAGTAGAAAAATTAGCCAGGCATGGTGGTGCCCACCTGTAATCCCAGCTACTCAGGAGGTTGAGGTAGGAGAATCGCTTGAACCCGGGAGGTGGAGGTTGCAGTGAGCTGAGATCATGCCACTGCACTCCATCTTGGGCGACAGAAAGAGACTCCGTCTCAAGTAAATAAATAAATAAAATAAAAAAAAGAAGACTTTATCTCACCATAAAAACTTTTTAATCTAATTTCTCTTTTTTCTAGCTTCAGGCTCCTGGCAAAGGCCTAACTAGCAATAAAAGCAAGGATGACCTGGTGGTAGCTGAAGTAGAAATTAATGATGTGCCTCTCACATGTAGGAACTTGCTGACTCGAGGACAGACTCAAGATGAGGTGAGGAGGCATTGGGACTCTTTGGGGAAGGTGGTGAGTGGATTCAGATAAAGAAGACCTCTAAATAGACAGGTGTTAGATATTTATTAGTGAGTTTGGGTCATAGTCTCTGAAGTCAGGACTGGGTTTAATTTAACTTCAGAGGAAGATAATGAAATGGGTATAAATGAATTCTCTGTGTTGGTTTGAGTAAGAAACCATGGAATAAAAATTTCAGATATAGGAGAGAATTCATTCCTTCTCACTTGGTCGAATGAATGAATGGGAAGAAAATCTGTCTGCCATTGAAATCAACCAATTGCCACATCTTCTTAATTGAACATTTCCTTTTTTAGATCAGCCGCCTTAGTGGGGCTGCAGTATCAACTCGAGGGAGGTTCATGACAACTGAGGAAAAAGCCAAAGTGGGACCAGGGTACGTATTCTCTTGTTTATGGAAGGATTGGGTGTATGACTCACATTAGCCTCATGTTTTTCATCCGTAGGTAATATGTGTACATGATATTTGATTCGAGGTTTGAGGGGTATGTGTGTGCACACTGTATAGCAGAATTCTGGCTATCAAACAGATATAAGCTGTTGGGAGCTGTTTTTGGACTTTTATTTCACATTTAATGTTTTTATTGGAGGAAACAAATTATAGGAAAGTGTAAAAGAAGATACCACTAACATTTAATGTATATACT
>NW_012104454.1:197556-200451 GCF_000951045.1 Mandrillus leucophaeus | reverse complement strand
GGAGTGCAGTGGCATGATCTTGGGTCACTGCAACTTCCACCTCCTGGGTTCAAGCGATTCTTGTGCCTCAGCCTCCTCAGTATCTTGGACTACAGGCATGCCACCATGCTGGCTAATTTTTGTAATTTCAGTAGAGATGGGGTTTTGCTATGTTGGCCAGGCTGGTCTCAAACTCTTGGCCTCGTGTGATCTGCCTACCTCAGCCTCCCAAAGTGCTGGGATTACAGGCATGAGCCACAGCACCCGGCTTGCCCCATTGATTTGGATAGACAAGACCACATTTGTTTATAACCTATTAGACAGCCAGCAAAAAGGAATTCTGTTCTTAAATATTGGGTTATCTCCATAGACTGGAAAATAATGGTAGTGAATCTATAAGAACAGATTTCATCTGAAATCTGTTGGCCAGTTGACTTTTAAGATCAAGAAGTTTATTTGTTCGCCAGCTGTTAAGGCATGTTCTCAGACATTAACCCTTCTAATGTATATAGTCCCTTTTGGTTATTTGGAAACTTGAAACATTACAAATTAGATCTGGTGACCCATTTGACTCCTTTTTTGGTTTTGACCACGTTGAGATCATCCTTTTTTGTTTCTCTTTATAGGGATCGTCCATTATATCTTCATGTTCAGGGCCAGACACGGGAATTAGTGGACAGTAAGTAATGTTTTTGGCTCACGTAGCACTTTTTGTGAAGAACAAAGTACAGGGGTCTGTATAGCAAGTTGGCAAACTGTCCCTGATGGCTGTTCTAGCCCTTGTTCATGAACTGTACACGAATTTGTATGGGAGTTTAGAGGGGTTGACAGCCGCATACTTGGGTAACGTATAAAGCGGATTTACGTGTGAGTGATTGAACACGGGCCTGCCTGGGCACTAGTCAGTTCATTCCATTCAGTTTTACTGTTTGTGTTTTTCCAAGGAGCTGTAAACCGGATCAAAGAAATTATCACCAATGGAGTGGTAAAAGCTGCCACAGGAACAAGTCCGACTTTTAATGGTGCAACAGTAACTGTCTATCACCAGCCAGCACCTATCGCTCAGTTGTCTCCAGCTGTTAGCCAGAAGCCTCCCTTCCAGTCAGGGGTATGTTTTGGGGAGGGATCATGAATAGCTTTATCATTTCTATAAAAATGATATGTGCCGTCCAGGTGCAGTGGCTCATTCCTGTAATCCCAGCACTTTGGGAGGCCGAGGTGGGTGGATCATTTGAGGTCAGGAACTTGAGACCAGCCTGACCAGCATGGTGAAACCCCATCTCTACTAAAAATACAAACATTACCTGGGCATGGTGGCAGGCGCCTGTAACCCCAGCTATTCGGGAGGCTCAGGCAGGAGAATTGGTTGAACCTGGGAGGTGGAGGTTGCAGTGAGCCGAGACCATGCCACTGCACTCCAGCCTGGGCCACAGAGCAAGACTCCATCTCAAAAAAAAAAAAACAAAAAACAAAGATGTGCCAAGTAATACATATAAAGAAGAAGAAAAAATCGTCAAATTCCAATCCCGAAAGTTATCTGCTATAGGTATTCTGTTAGTGTGTTATCTAGCTCTCCACAATATAATGAACACCTGAGCACATATCTCTTCATATTGATATGTTCTACAAAGGAGATTGATAGAGCAGAAGGTATTGTACATTTTGAAGTTAGTGCTTTTAGTTTGTATTTGTAAACTTGATGATAACTGGAGGACTAAGAAGGCTGAGTCTGATGAAGCAAGACTTTGCTGATACATTCCTCCTAGAAAAAAGGGTTGGAGAGAGCAGCCTTCACTGAAGAGTATCACAGGGCTGACTGTACTACCCAACACTCTATCCCAGTTTTACAGGAGACTGTCTTTGCTATAATTTCTTATTGACTTATTTCAAAGATTGAGGATTTAATTATATATTCGCTGTTTAATATGAAGTATTCTTTTCTTCCTACAGATGCATTATGTTCAAGATAAATTATTTGTGGGTCTAGAACATGCTGTGCCCACTTTTAATGTCAAGGAAAAAGTGGAAGGTCCAGGCTGCTCCTATTTGCAGCACATTCAGATTGAAACAGGTGCCAAAGTCTTCCTGCGGGGCAAAGGTTCAGGCTGCATTGAGCCAGCATCTGGCCGAGAAGCTTTTGAGCCTATGTATATTTACATCAGGTATGGATGCATAGGGCAGGGGACGTGTGAATTCTTGTCAACTTGTTGGTACAGTCAGGAGTGATTCAGAAGGAGCAAGAGAAAACCGGGTGTAATTAATAGTAACATGAGGGATTTAGGTAAATGCTAGGAGTAATTATAATTAGTTAAATAAATTGTAGAATTGGGGCACGGTGGCTCATGCCTATAATCCCAACACTTCTGGAGGCCAAGGCATAGGACCACTTAAGCCCAGGAGTTTGAGGCCAGCCTGGGCAACATAGCGAAACCCTATCTCTACAAAAAAATTAAAGAAATTAGGCCGGGCGTGGTGGCTCACACCTGTAATCCCAGCACTTTGGGAGGCCGAGGCGGGCAGATCATGAGATCAGGAGATCGAAACCATCCTGGCTAACAAGGTGAAACCCTGTCTCTACTAAAAATACAAAATATTAGCTGGGCGTGGTGGCGGGCACCTGTAGTCCCAGCTACTCAGGAGGCTGAGGCAGGAGAATGGCATGAACCCGGGAGATGGAGCTTGCAGTGAGCCAAGATGGTGCCACTGCACTCAAGCCTGGGCAACAGAGCGAGACTCCATCTCAAAAAAAAAAGCCAGATGTGGTGGTGCACACCTATAATCCCAGCTGCTCAGGAAGCTGAGGCAGGAGGATGGCTGGAGCCCAGGAGGTTAAGGCTGCAGGTAGCTGTGTTTGCACCACTGCACTCCAGATTGGGTGACTGAGTGAGACCCTGTCTTAAACCAGGTGTGGTGGCT
>NW_012104454.1:194809-197506 GCF_000951045.1 Mandrillus leucophaeus | reverse complement strand
TCATTCAGTGTTTGAGTTTCTCTTCACTGTCGGTTGATAGGTACTTAGGAAATGCAACATTTTTAACATTAGCTTAAACTACACAAAATAAGTAACAAAATTTACTTCCTACCCCAAGCCAAGAATTTATTTATTTATTTAGAGATGGAGTGTTTGGTCTTGTCACCCGGGCTGGAGTGCAGTGGCGCCATCTCGGCCCACTGCAACTTCTGCCTCCTGGGTTCAAGCAATTCTCTCGCCTCAGCCTCCCAAGTAGCTGGGATTACAAGCGTGTGCCACCACACCCAGCTACATTTTGTATTTTTAGTAGAGATGGGGTTTCACAATATTGGCAATATTGTCTTGACTCCTGACTTTGGGTGGTCCCCCCGCCTCGGCCTCCCAAAGTGCTGGGATTACAGGCGTGAGCCACTGTGCCTGGCCCCAAGAATGTATTTAAACTTTCTATATGTGTTGGTTGCTGTTTTGAACTTTGTCTTTAAAAAGTTATTTTTACCTGCCACTTTTTATTAACTGTAAATGGTTATTGATCACTTTATTATAATTTAAGTCATCTTCACATTTAGAATCTAAATTATCAGTTGATGTGGGCCTTAAGAGATTTCTCTATATGCATGATCAATCTTTCCCCATTAATTTTTTTTGTGTGTGTGTGTGTTGTTTTTTTTTTGAGACAGAGTCTGGCTCTGTTGCCCAAGCGGGAGTGCAGTGGCATGATCTTGGGTCACTGCAACTTCCACCTCCTGGGTTCAAGCGATTCTTGTGCCTCAGCCTCCTCAGTATCTTGGACTACAGGCATGCCACCATGCTGGCTAATTTTTGTAATTTCAGTAGAGATGGGGTTTTGCTATGTTGGCCAGGCTGGTCTCAAACTCTTGGCCTCGTGTGATCTGCCTACCTCAGCCTCCCAAAGTGCTGGGATTACAGGCATGAGCCACAGCACCCGGCTTGCCCCATTGATTTGGATAGACAAGACCACATTTGTTTATAACCTATTAGACAGCCAGCAAAAAGGAATTCTGTTCTTAAATATTGGGTTATCTCCATAGACTGGAAAATAATGGTAGTGAATCTATAAGAACAGATTTCATCTGAAATCTGTTGGCCAGTTGACTTTTAAGATCAAGAAGTTTATTTGTTCGCCAGCTGTTAAGGCATGTTCTCAGACATTAACCCTTCTAATGTATATAGTCCCTTTTGGTTATTTGGAAACTTGAAACATTACAAATTAGATCTGGTGACCCATTTGACTCCTTTTTTGGTTTTGACCACGTTGAGATCATCCTTTTTTGTTTCTCTTTATAGGGATCGTCCATTATATCTTCATGTTCAGGGCCAGACACGGGAATTAGTGGACAGTAAGTAATGTTTTTGGCTCACGTAGCACTTTTTGTGAAGAACAAAGTACAGGGGTCTGTATAGCAAGTTGGCAAACTGTCCCTGATGGCTGTTCTAGCCCTTGTTCATGAACTGTACACGAATTTGTATGGGAGTTTAGAGGGGTTGACAGCCGCATACTTGGGTAACGTATAAAGCGGATTTACGTGTGAGTGATTGAACACGGGCCTGCCTGGGCACTAGTCAGTTCATTCCATTCAGTTTTACTGTTTGTGTTTTTCCAAGGAGCTGTAAACCGGATCAAAGAAATTATCACCAATGGAGTGGTAAAAGCTGCCACAGGAACAAGTCCGACTTTTAATGGTGCAACAGTAACTGTCTATCACCAGCCAGCACCTATCGCTCAGTTGTCTCCAGCTGTTAGCCAGAAGCCTCCCTTCCAGTCAGGGGTATGTTTTGGGGAGGGATCATGAATAGCTTTATCATTTCTATAAAAATGATATGTGCCGTCCAGGTGCAGTGGCTCATTCCTGTAATCCCAGCACTTTGGGAGGCCGAGGTGGGTGGATCATTTGAGGTCAGGAACTTGAGACCAGCCTGACCAGCATGGTGAAACCCCATCTCTACTAAAAATACAAACATTACCTGGGCATGGTGGCAGGCGCCTGTAACCCCAGCTATTCGGGAGGCTCAGGCAGGAGAATTGGTTGAACCTGGGAGGTGGAGGTTGCAGTGAGCCGAGACCATGCCACTGCACTCCAGCCTGGGCCACAGAGCAAGACTCCATCTCAAAAAAAAAAAAACAAAAAACAAAGATGTGCCAAGTAATACATATAAAGAAGAAGAAAAAATCGTCAAATTCCAATCCCGAAAGTTATCTGCTATAGGTATTCTGTTAGTGTGTTATCTAGCTCTCCACAATATAATGAACACCTGAGCACATATCTCTTCATATTGATATGTTCTACAAAGGAGATTGATAGAGCAGAAGGTATTGTACATTTTGAAGTTAGTGCTTTTAGTTTGTATTTGTAAACTTGATGATAACTGGAGGACTAAGAAGGCTGAGTCTGATGAAGCAAGACTTTGCTGATACATTCCTCCTAGAAAAAAGGGTTGGAGAGAGCAGCCTTCACTGAAGAGTATCACAGGGCTGACTGTACTACCCAACACTCTATCCCAGTTTTACAGGAGACTGTCTTTGCTATAATTTCTTATTGACTTATTTCAAAGATTGAGGATTTAATTATATATTCGCTGTTTAATATGAAGTATTCTTTTCTTCCTACAGATGCATTATGTTCAAGATAAATTATTTGTGGGTCTAGAACATGCTGTGCCCACTTTTAATGTCAAGGA
>NW_012104454.1:191162-193367 GCF_000951045.1 Mandrillus leucophaeus | reverse complement strand
GGATGGTCTCGATCTCCTGACCTCGTGATCCGCCCGTCTCGGCCTCCCAAAGTGCTGGGATTACAGGCTTGAGCCACCGCGCCCGGCCAAAAGTGAATCTTAAAGTGAGCTGTGATAAGCCTGAAATAATTTTCATTTAAACCTGTATCAATATTAATACATTTTATAGTAATTTTATGAACTTTAAAATATTTTTATATCAAGAAGTACCATTACTCAGAGAAAGACTAATAAAATATTTGTGGTAATGATAATAGATATATTTTAAAAGACATGTTATTTCGTGTTTCTGTTTTGTGATTTTCAGAGGCCTAGATTTTGAGCTACAGTGAATATATTAATGTAGATTTGTAAAATAGCATGAAAAATGAAAGCAGAATTCTGCATCTTTTATTTATTTTTCTCTCCTTTGAATTCCTGGTTATTTCTTCGCAGTCACCCCAAACCAGAAGGCCTGGCTGCTGCCAAGAAGCTTTGTGAGAATCTTTTGCAAACAGTGAGTTGTATTTGTCTGGTACTCATTCAGAAAAGCAGTTGCCGTTTTGGAGTATGTCTTAACTGTTTCTTTCACCTGTTTAGTTTCCTAGTACTGCTATAACAAGTTACTGCAGTTGGGTGGCTTAAAATAACAGAAATTTATTCTATCACAGTTCAGGAAGCAGTCCGAAATCAAGGTGCTGGCAGAATTGATTCCTTCTGGAGTCTGAGAGAGAAATCATCCCATGCCTCTCCTCTCTCCTAGCACCTGGTCATTGTGTTGGTTTTCTATTTTTTTGTTTTTTGTTTTCTGTTTTTTTTTTTTTGAGTTGGAGTCTCGCTCTGTCACCCAGGCTGGAGTGCAATGGCGCTATCTCGGCTCACTGTAAGCTCCACCTCCCAGGTTCACGCCATTCTCCTGCCTCAGCCTCCCGAGTAGCTGGGACCACAGGCACCCGCCACCACAGCCGGCTAATTTTTTGTATTTTTAGTAGAGAAGGAGTTTCACCATGTTAGCCAGGATGGTCTCGATCTCCTGACCTTGTGATCCGCCCACCTCGGCCTCCCAAAGTACTGGGATTACAGGCATGAACCACCGTGCCCGGCCCATTGTGTTGGTTTTGGCTTATATTAGCATAGCTCCAGTCTGAAGTAAGGGTAGAGCTATAATAATTTGAAACCAGTTAGACATGTTTGGGGGATGATTGCTCATTTGGTTATGCATTCTTTTTTTCTGTAAACAACCAAAAGTTAAACCTTAGGACTGTCTTTATAGCACTTAAAGGAAATCAGGTTTTGGACTGAATATGTTCAATCTTGTGTTCTCTGGTACCTTATTGGGTAGCTTATGGTGTTGTTGTTGTTTTTTTTTTTTTTTGAGACAGAGTCTCACTCTGTCGCCCAGGCTGGAGTGCCGTGGCGCAATATCAGCTCACTGCAACCTCCATCTCCTAGGTTCACGTCATTCTCCTGCCTCAGCCTCCTGAGTAGCTTGGGACTACAGATGCCCACCACCATGCTCGGCTAAGTTTTTTGTATTTTTAGGAGAGACGGGGTTTCACTGTGTTAGCCAGGATGGTCTCGATCTCCTGACCTCGTGATCTGCCCGCCTTGGCCTCCCACAGTGCTGGGATTGCAGGCATGAGCCACTGCGTCTAGCCTTGTTTGTTTGTTTTTTTACTTTGTTTTGTTTTTTTACTTCCTTTGTTTTTTTACATATCACCTGATTTACCAACCCTTGTACCAGATAATTTTCTTGACCATTTCCCATCTTTTTGTTGGTACTTGAGGTTATGGACTTAATAATATATAGGAAGGAAGTATGAGGAAAATACTAAACCCTTAGTAAACTGTGAGTAAACCTTGAGGAAAAGTCACCCAGTAAATGTGAATGAATGAGGTCTCATCAGTTATACTAACAACTTGGAAATTTCCTAGTTACTTAATTTCTGTGGCTTTCTAAATGATTTTGTACCCCAGAATTGAGTCTACTTTAGGGGATTCAGGATTATTCATGCTCCTAATGCCCAAAATTGGCTTAATAATTTATAGATCTGCCTTATTAAAATGTTGAGGTGGGCTGGATGCGGTGGCTTATGCCTGTAATCCCACCACTTTGGGAGGCCAAGGCGGGTGGATAACGAGGTCAGGGGTTGGAGACCAGCCTGGCCAACATAGTGAAACCCCCATGTCTACTAAAAATACAAAAACTAGCTGGGTGTGGTGGTA
>NW_012104454.1:185853-191112 GCF_000951045.1 Mandrillus leucophaeus | reverse complement strand
GCCTTGTTTGTTTGTTTTTTTACTTTGTTTTGTTTTTTTACTTCCTTTGTTTTTTTACATATCACCTGATTTACCAACCCTTGTACCAGATAATTTTCTTGACCATTTCCCATCTTTTTGTTGGTACTTGAGGTTATGGACTTAATAATATATAGGAAGGAAGTATGAGGAAAATACTAAACCCTTAGTAAACTGTGAGTAAACCTTGAGGAAAAGTCACCCAGTAAATGTGAATGAATGAGGTCTCATCAGTTATACTAACAACTTGGAAATTTCCTAGTTACTTAATTTCTGTGGCTTTCTAAATGATTTTGTACCCCAGAATTGAGTCTACTTTAGGGGATTCAGGATTATTCATGCTCCTAATGCCCAAAATTGGCTTAATAATTTATAGATCTGCCTTATTAAAATGTTGAGGTGGGCTGGATGCGGTGGCTTATGCCTGTAATCCCACCACTTTGGGAGGCCAAGGCGGGTGGATAACGAGGTCAGGGGTTGGAGACCAGCCTGGCCAACATAGTGAAACCCCCATGTCTACTAAAAATACAAAAACTAGCTGGGTGTGGTGGTATGCACCTGTAGTCCCAGCTACTTGGGAGGCTGAGGCAGGAGAATCACTTAAACCTTGGAGGTGGAGGTTGCAGTGAGCTGAGACCTTGCCATTACATTGTAGCCTGGGTGACAGAGTGAGACTGTCTCAAAAAAAAAGGTTGCAGTGATACGAGATCGCACCACTGCTCTCCACCCTGGGTGACAGAGCGAGACTTATGTCTCAAAAAAAAAAAAAAAAAAGTAGGTTCAACCAGTTTAAATTTGATTGGAATATCGGTAGATATATTTTAATTGCTAATGGCTTTGGTCCTAGAATTATATAATCAGACCCTTGTAAATACACAGCTTGGGCTGTCCCATGTTAATTTGTTTCCCCCTCTCTTTCAGGTTCATGCTGAATATTCTAGATTTGTGAATCAGATTAATACTGCTGTACCTTTACCAGGTGTGTACATCTTGAAGTGTTTAAAAAATATTTTGCTAGTGATAGTTATGTGTAATTATGATACTGGAGGCTAGACTGTGCCAGGGCACTATTAATGTTCCCTTTAATTTAGGGTAATTTGGAAAGCCATTCATGCCTCAGTATTTTTCTTCCCTAGATATTAAGTTTAATATTCAGCTAAATTGTCTCATTCTGCTGCAGCTGATTAAACACTTTTTTTCTTCCCCCTCAGGCTATACACAACCCTCTGCTATAAGTAGTGTCCCTCCTCAACCACCATATTATCCATCCAATGGCTATCAGTCTGGTTACCCTGTTGTTCCCCCTCCTCAGCAGCCAGTTCAACCTCCCTACGGAGTACCAAGCATAGTGCCACCAGCTGTTTCATTAGCACCTGGAGTCTTGCCGGCATTACCTACTGGAGTTCCACCTGTGCCAACACAATACCCGATAACACAAGTGCAGCCTCCAGCTAGCACTGGACAGGTAGGATGTCAGGATATGCAACAAGATACTACTGAATTTAGGAAAAACTGGGGAAAGAGAGGAAGTAGTGGTATTCCAGAAATAAATCGTGTAATGTGGAATGTTTTTTTCCTACTGTCTTCTGTGTTCCTACCACCAGCCTACCTGAATATTTTGGATTAGCGTGTATGTGTGTATGTCATCCTAAAGTTTATATTTTCACAGTCTTGCACACCAAATAACTTTTTAAAGTAGGGCTGGTGGGCACACTTGCTATAAAGGGTCAGATAGCAAATATTTTAGGCTTTAAGGGCCATACATTCTCTGTTACAACTATCACACTCGGTGGTTGTAGTGCAGAAGCAGCCCATGGATAATACCTCAATGAATAAGCATAGCTGTACTCCAGTAGAACTTTATTTACAAAACAGGTGGCAGGCCACAATCATAGTTTGCTATACCCTTGGCCATTGTTTGCCTAACCTTGCCTTTGCAATGTTAACAAAGTCCTCAAGGAGAATGGGGCTACCTTCACCACATCTCTCAGTGATTAGAACTGAGTTACAATTTCACATCTTAGGAGGAAACTTAATCTCAGCATTTGGGGAGGCCGAGGCAGGAGGACTGCTTTAGCGCAGGAGTTTGAGACCAGCCTAGGCAACATAGTGAGACCCCATCTCTACAAAAAAATTAGCTGGACATGGTGGCACATACCTGTATTTCAGCTACTTAAGAGGCTGAGGTGGGAGGGTCCCTTGAGCCTAGGAGGTCACGGATGCAGTGAACCAAGATGGTGCCAGTGCACTCCAGCCTCAGTGACACAGTGAGATACCGTGTCTCAAAAAAAATAAACATTATGTAAGAGATATATAAACTTTTCAAATGTAAGGATTATAAATGCTGGCATGTTTCTTTTATAACTTAAGAAAGGTATACTTACTTTTTTTTTTTTTTTTGAGATGGAGTGTCGCTCTGTCACCCAGGCTGGAGTGCAGTGGCACCTCTCGGCTCACTGCAAGCTCCGCCTCCCAGGTTCACGCCATTCTCCTGCCTCAGCCTCCCAAGTAGCTGGGACTATAGGCACCTGCCACCACACCTGGCTAATTTTTTTGTATTTTTAGTAGAGATGGGGTTTCACTGTGTTAGCCAGGATGGTCTTGATCTCCTGACCTCATTATCTGACTGCCTTGGCCTCCCCAAGTCGTGGGATTACGGATGTGAGCCACCGTACCTGGCCACAATTTCTTAAATCGTGAAAGTAGGATCGTAGGAAAAGAGTAGATGTCTGGATGATAATCTGGATGGTTTATATACTGGTCTTAGAGGCAGGGGAGAGACTTCATGAGAGCATGGTAATGGATTTATGGTGGGTCCTTCGCTGTGGGCCTCTCATAGTGTACCCATGCCAGAGTAAATGGCAGCCTCAAACCATTGCCCAGCCCCCTTACCTGTGGGCTGTGAGCACTGAAGGGGGTTGCACAGTGTATAACAGAAAAACTGTGAACTAAATTTTATTTGTGGTCCCTGGTAAAATTTATTTATTTTATTTTTATTTATTTTTATTATTATTATTTTTTGAGACGGAGTCTTGCTCTGTCGCCCAGGCTAGAGTGCAGTGGTACCATCTCGGCTCACTGCAAGCCCCGCCTCCCAGGTTCATGCCATTCTCCTGCCTCAACCTCCGAAGTAGCCGGGACTACAAGCGCCCTCCACCACGCCTGGCTGATTGTTTTGTATTTTTAGTGGAGACGAGGTTTCACCTTGTTAGCCAGGATGGTCTCGATCTCCTGACCCCGTGATCCGCCCACCTCGGACTCCCAAAGTGCTGGGATTACAGGCGTGAGCCACCGTTACTTTATTTTGAGAAGAATCTCACTCTGATGCTAAGGCTGGAGTACGGTGGTGTGATCTTGGCTCACTGCAACCTCCGCCTCCTGGGTTCAAGTGATTATCCTGCCTCAGCCTCCCGAGTAGCTAGGATTACAGGCACATGCCACCACGCCCAGCTAATTTTTGTATTTTTAGTAGAGATGAGGTTTTACCATTTTGGCCAGGCTGGTCATGAACTCCTGACCTCAGGTGATCCGTGGCCTTGGCCTTCCAAAATGCTAGGATTACGGTGCTAGTATTACAGGCATGAGCCACCATGCCTGGCCGAAATTATTTTAATTTTTATATTTAGACAGCTCTGTAGGTCCCCACTTTTGAATGTCAGTCCTTTGTAATTGGGAAGCAATACAGCAGAGTGGTTAAAAGCAGGGAGTTAAGGTGGCCGTGTTGGCTCATGTACCTGTAATCCCAGCACTTTGGGAGGTCGAGGTGGGTGGATCACTTGAGGTCAGGAGTTCAACACCAGCCTGGTCAACATGGTGAAACCCTGTCTCTACTAAAAATATAAAAATTAGTTGGGCGTGGTGGTGGGCACCTATAATCCTAGCTACTTGGGAGGCCGAGGCAGGAGAACTGTTTGAACCCAGGAGGCAGAGGTTGCAGTGAGCCAAGATCGCATCACTGCACTGCAACCTAGGTGACAAGCAAAACTCAAAAAAAAAAGCTGGGAGTTAGAATTAGATTGACAGGGTTCATCATGCTTTCCCATTTTTGAGCTGTGTGATACTGGGATGTAACTTGACTTGTCTAGGATTTGGTTTTCCTTAGATGTAAAATGGGCACAGTGATAAAAATCTAAGAGGTTTGCGAGGATTAAGTAAGATGATCCAATCTGTCAATAAATGTTAGCTGTGTTATTAATACAGTCAGCCACCTTACAACGTTTTAGTCAGTGATAGACTGCATATATGATGCTTGTTCTGTAAAATTGTAGTAGCATATTTTTACTGTACCTTTTCTACATTTAGATACACAAATACTTACCATTGTGTTACAGCATTCAGTACAGTAACATGCTATACAGGATTGTAGCCTAGAAACAGTAGGCCATACCATATAGCCTATGTGTGTAGTAGGCTATTTTCATCTTAAGTTTGTATAAGTACACATTTGTTCAATGACAAAATCGCCTTGCAGTGCATTTATCAAAACATTCGCACTGGTGTAGTGGCTCACACTCGGTGTAGTGGCTCACACTCGGCGTAGTGGCTCACACCTGTAATCCCAGTATTTTGGGAAGCTGAGACAGGTGGATCACAAGTACTAAAAAAATTAGTTGTGCATGGTGGCACGTGCGTGTAGTCCCTTGGCAGGCTGAGGCAAGAGAAGCGCTTGAACCTGGTAGGCAGAGGTTGTAGTGTCCCTCGGCAGGCTGAGGCAAGAGAAGCGCTTGAACCTGGTAGG
This sequence comes from Mandrillus leucophaeus, assembly GCF_000951045.1. Lineage (NCBI taxonomy): Eukaryota > Metazoa > Chordata > Mammalia > Primates > Cercopithecidae > Mandrillus > Mandrillus leucophaeus. The sequence goes on along the minus strand of NW_012104454.1, from coordinate 186,356 downwards.
CAGAGGTTGTAGTGTCCCTCCGCAGGCTGAGGCAAGAGAAGCGCTTGAACCTGGTAGGCAGAGGTTGTAGTGTCCCTCGGCAGGCTGAGGCAAGAGAAGCGCTTGAACCTAGTAGGCAGAGGTTGTAGTGAGCCGAGATCGCACCATTGCACGCCAGCCTGGGAGACAGAGCAAGACTGAGACTCTGTCTCAAAAACAAAACAAAACACGTATTACCATTGCTAAGCAACGCATGGCTGTATAGAGTTTTCTCTTCAGACCTGCCTATTTTTCTGTAATATATATTGTCTTTTGATACCCCTTATTCCTTTTTGGAACAACATCTTCAAACATTAGACTTAATCTTGACATAGTAACTTACTAATAACTAAGGGAGTGGAAGATGAAATTGCTTCTTCCATAAGCATTAGCAGCATTTATAAATTACAGAAAGCTTATTACAGAAAGCTAATCACGTTGACTGTCAGTGGTTGGAGTTCTGTTTGTTAATGGTCATGTTTGCT
>NW_012104454.1:180886-181643 GCF_000951045.1 Mandrillus leucophaeus | reverse complement strand
GGCGCGGTGGCTCACGCCTGTAATCCCAGCACTTTGGGAGGCCAAGATGGGTGGATCACCTAAGGTCAGGAGTTCAAGACCAGCTTGGCCAATATAGTGAAACCCCATCTCTACTAAAAATACAAAAACTAGTGGGCATGGTGGTGGGCGCCTGTAATCCCAGCTACTCGGGGTGTTGAGGCAGGAGAATCGCTTCAGCCTGGGAGGTAGAGGTTGCAGTGAGCCAAGATCAGACCACTGCCCTCCAGCCTGGGCAATAGAGCAAGACTCCATCTCATAAATAAATAAATACATACATAAATAAAGCTATTAGTTTTCTAACCTGATGTTTATTCAGGTGTTTAATCCAACCTCTGTAATCTATTAGCCAGTGAAAATACTTTTGGGCCGGGCACGGTGGCTCACGCCTGTAATCCCAGCACTTTGGGAGGCCAAGGCGGGCGGATCAGCTGAGGTCAGGAGTTTGAGACCAGCGTGGCTAACACGGTGAAACCCCATCTCTATTAAAAATAGAAAAATTAAGCTGGACATGGTAGTGCATGCCTGTAATCCCAGCGACTTGGAAGGCTGAGGCAGGAGAATCGCTTGAACTTGGGAGGTGGAGGTTGCAGTGAGCTGAGATCACACCACTGCTTTCCAGCCTGGGCAACAGAGTGAGACTCTGTCTCAAAAAAAAGAAAGAGAAAGAGAAAATAGTTTTTAAAAAATTGTATACAGATAACCTGTAATTTCCAACCAATGTGTTTTGAGACAGAGA
>NW_012104454.1:168517-180836 GCF_000951045.1 Mandrillus leucophaeus | reverse complement strand
CTAGTAGCCCAAATGCACAACAGAGTTTTCTTAAAAGTTCAAAGCACTGGGCCGGGCGCGGTGGCTCAAGCCTGTAATCCCAGCACTTGGGGAGGCTGAGGCGGGCGGATCACGAGGTCAGGAGATCGAGACCATCCTGGCAAACACGGTGAAACCCCGTCTCTACTAAAAATGCAAAAAAAGCTAGCCAGGCATGGTGGCGGGCGCCTGTAGTCCCAGCTGCTCGGGAGGCTGAGGCAGGAGAATGGCATGAGTCCGGGAGGCAGAGGTTGCAGTGAGCCGAGATCGCGCCACTGCACTCCAACCTGGGCGACAGAGCGAGACTCCAGTCTCAAAAAAAAAAAAGTTCAAAGCACTGTATATAGGTTGTTAATTTCATGTTTCCCTAGGATGAAGGTGAGAAGGCTAGGTGATGCTGTTACCAAATTATACATGAAGGAAACTAAGGACCTGAAGATGCAAAATTCATGAGATACTTATTGATCCTTAAAGTATATTGTAATCATTGTTTACTTATTCCTTGGGCATTCTCACACTTTTTTTCTTCCTTGGTTTGTTTTGGTCCCAGAGTCCGATGGGTGGTCCTTTTATTCCTGCTGCTCCTGTCAAAACTGCCTTGCCTGCTGGCCCCCAGCCCCAGCCCCAGCCCCAGCCCCCACTCCCAAGTCAGCCCCAGGCACAGAAGAGACGATTCACAGAGGAGCTACCAGATGAACGGGAATCTGGACTGCTTGGATACCAGGTTAAATAAAATACCCTGTTTTCCTATCTTCATCTTATTCTCCTACTATATTCTCCCTTTTAAAAAGATAAATTCACATCATTCTCCCAGCACTAGGATTTCTGCTTTCTGGAATTTATTTTGGTTAGGTTTTTTATCTTATTCAACAGACTCTTGAAAGCCTCTGAGAGTTCTTACTTTCTTATACATCTCACTCAAAGCTATTGATCTACCAATATGTGGCTTGTATTTAAAACCTTGGCTTTCAGTGGTGCTCTTTTACCCTCCACCTAAAAAAGAGAGTGATATCTCCCTCCGGTCTCCCCACCCCACAAGACTGCTAGAAAAGGAGCGATTCTGTACATGTAATTGTAAAGTTAGCCACTAAAGTTAAAAAGATTCTTAATTTGTAGTTTTGGTGCAATTTTATCAGAAGTACCTTTCCATTTTGTCAGAATCCTTGAATCATTCTTTAAACCAAAACATTTTTTTATGGTTTCTAGCTAGGTTTATAGAAACTAGTTGAGCTATGGGCAGTCAGTTAAAAACAGGCTATAGATAGCATAATGAATTATAACACCCCTGTCCAAGTCCTACAGAGAAAAAAAAATCCCTACTTTTGACTACAGTTACACAGCAAATCCCAAAGAGCTTTGTAGTAGTTTAACTTACTACAACTTATCAGAAAGATGAGGCACTTGACAGTTACATTAAGGAGCTAAAGTCAATACAGCAGTTGTAGATTTGCTAATGCCACTGTATTTTTCTGCTCATAGCATGGACCCATTCATATGACTAATTTAGGTACAGGCTTCTCCAGTCAGAATGAGATTGAAGGTGCAGGATCGAAGCCAGCAAGTTCCTCAGGCAAAGAGAGAGAGAGGGACAGGTAAGTTGGAATAATTATGCAAATGTATTCAGATGTCATTTGTTTGCACCATTAGTCAGAGTAGTGATCATTGCTATGAGCTTAAGTATTCTGAAACTGAAATGAAATCTTTGAATCAAATATGCGTCTGTTTGTTGTAATTGATGCAATGAAGGAAAATATAATGATAGGCCTTTTACAGACTTAGAAGCAGTTATACTTGACTTTGAATAATTTATTACTTGTTCAGACATCTTTCTTGACTTCCATTGTCCGCATCTTGGCCATTTTCCTAAGGATAGACAGTAACAGAAATGTTATATAATTCAGCTATTTTTGCTACTTTATTAGAATTATTAGAATTATTAGAATATCATGGATGGAAGTACATGAATATGGGAGTTCAGCCTGCCACACAGTGCTTGAATTTACCTTTCTTACATTAGTATAGTAACCTTCATAAGAAAGGAGCTGATATCGTTTCATAACAGTTCATTCGATTTTTGTCATGGCAATTGCTGTGTAGATGGGCCTTATACTTTTATAAAGGGGCTGGGGGAAGGTGGAAGCAGTTGAAATTAATGGTTAAAATGAATTTGAAGGATTGTCTGCAGATTTAATTGCACTTCTAATCCACTGGATAAGTTAAGAAAATTTAAATTGTCTGAAAGAAAGTTTCATTTTGTCTTTCAATAGGCAGTTGATGCCTCCACCAGCCTTTCCAGTGACTGGAATAAAAACAGAATCCGATGAAAGGAATGGGTCTGGGACCTTAACAGGGAGCCATGGTGAGTGTGGTATAGCTGGGGGAACAGGGGAGTGACTAAGACTGGTCTAGAACTATTAGTTTTCTCAGCCAGGCGCGGTGGCTCACGCCTGTAATCCCAGCACTTTGGGAGGCCAAGATGGGTGGATCACCTAAGGTCAGGAGTTCAAGACCAGCTTGGCCAATATAGTGAAACCCCATCTCTACTAAAAATACAAAAACTAGTGGGCATGGTGGTGGGCGCCTGTAATCCCAGCTACTCGGGGTGTTGAGGCAGGAGAATCGCTTCAGCCTGGGAGGTAGAGGTTGCAGTGAGCCAAGATCAGACCACTGCCCTCCAGCCTGGGCAATAGAGCAAGACTCCATCTCATAAATAAATAAATACATACATAAATAAAGCTATTAGTTTTCTAACCTGATGTTTATTCAGGTGTTTAATCCAACCTCTGTAATCTATTAGCCAGTGAAAATACTTTTGGGCCGGGCACGGTGGCTCACGCCTGTAATCCCAGCACTTTGGGAGGCCAAGGCGGGCGGATCAGCTGAGGTCAGGAGTTTGAGACCAGCGTGGCTAACACGGTGAAACCCCATCTCTATTAAAAATAGAAAAATTAAGCTGGACATGGTAGTGCATGCCTGTAATCCCAGCGACTTGGAAGGCTGAGGCAGGAGAATCGCTTGAACTTGGGAGGTGGAGGTTGCAGTGAGCTGAGATCACACCACTGCTTTCCAGCCTGGGCAACAGAGTGAGACTCTGTCTCAAAAAAAAGAAAGAGAAAGAGAAAATAGTTTTTAAAAAATTGTATACAGATAACCTGTAATTTCCAACCAATGTGTTTTGAGACAGAGAAAAAATAGTTTAAAAAAATTATATACAGACAACCTTTTATTTCCAACCAACGTGTATCTAGAAAAGAGTTAGTCGACTTATTTTATACATAGCATCAGTGAATATTAATGAGTAGTAGTAGTAGGTCATTTAAAAATCCTGTTGCTTATATTGTGTGAATACCAGGAGGTCATCTGATACGGACTTAATAAAGGTTGATTTTGCTTTGTATTGGGAGCTAAGCCACACATCTCCCCTTATAGCTCTATTGGTCAGTAATGGTCAGTTTGTGGCTGTTATTTTTAGCATCCCAGAACTCTAAATCCTGTAGAGGTACATGGGATATTTTGTTCTTTGCTTGTACTCATAAAAATGAACAGAAGAAAAGACGTTTTTTTCTTTTCTTAACTTCTTTTCTTTTAACTCTTTAAAAGGTGAAATATCATCCCTCAAGAGACTCACTTGCTAACTTTCCTTTTTTTCTTTTTTTTTCTTTTTTTTGTGTTTCTTTTTTCTTTCTCTGTTTTCTTACATGGTTCTGGTGGATTCACATTTGCTGATGCTGGTGCTGTTTTTCCTGTGATCTTCAACGTTTTTGGGTGACCATTGACCCTGTGACCTCAAAATGGTGTCCAACTAACCACTTAAAATTAACATCTTTTTTTTTAATTAACGAATTTATGGTATTTTTTTTTTTTCCCTTGGTGGGGATGGGGTTGGGGTTGTTTTTCTCTATTCTAGATTATCCAGCCAAGAAGATGAAAACTACAGAGAAGGGATTTGGCTTGGTGGCTTATGCCGCAGATTCATCTGATGAAGAGGAGGAACATGGAGGTCATAAAAATGCAAGTAGTTTTCCACAGGGCTGGAGTTTGGGATACCAATATCCTTCATCACAACCACGAGCTAAACAACAGATGCCATTCTGGATGGCTCCCTAGGAAACAGTGGAACAGAGTTTTGACCCTCAGTGACTCTTCTTAGCAATAATGCATGCATTTGATTTAACAAGACTCTGGGGCCTGTGCTGGGAACCAACCTGGACTTTGCAGAAGTTTGAGATTCAGTGCCGCCCTTTCTTAAAGGGGTTCCTTAACAACAACAACAACAAAAATCCTTATTTCTGCAGTGGCATAGAATCTGTTAAAATTTAATTAGAATCACAAACTTATCTCAGAAGCTTTTTAACAGTTCGTGAAATGTGCTTGTCCAACAAAGCATTCTAACAGGGTCGTTCCCATACACATTTGACCTGGTCCAGCCTTTTCCAAATGAATAGACCCAATTCTGACATAAAGAAAGTTTTATTTGTATTTTACTACTGTTTGGTCAATTTTGATACATAACTGGTTACAAACAGAGCCTTACTATTTATTAGTGGGGAAATTATTTTAAGACCGTCCTTTTCAGTATCTAATTCTGACAGATCTGCATCCCTGTTTCATTTTGGATTCTTTCTGTTTTGGAAAATGCTGTCTCATTTAAAACTGTTGGATATAGCTGGATCCTGGATAGGAAAATGAAGTTATTTTTTCATTGTTGTTTTTAATTGGGGTGATCCAGAGCTGGCACCTTCAGGCACATTGGTCTCATAGCCATTACTGTTTTTATTGCCCTTCTAAGATCCTGTCTTCAGCTGGGTCAGAGAAAACTTCCTGACTAAAACTGGTCAGAACTCATCACAGAAATGAAACACAGTGGTCTGTCTCTCTCAGAACTGGTTGCAGCTAAAATAGAGAGATCTGACTGCTGGCTATAGGATTTTGGACTTAATGACTGAAATTGCAACTTGTCCTTTTTCTTGGCATTACAGGTTTTGCCAAAAGAACTTTTTTTGTATCAAATATTGATGTGTGAAAGTGAAGGAGCTAGTCTGCTGAACCAGGAATAGTTTGAGATATTGAACTGTCATTTTTGCACATTTGAATACTTTGCAGGCTGGCTTTGTATAAACTTATCCTCTGGTTTCCTATACGTTGTAAATATGTAGACCATAATTTCATTATAAATAAATGTATAAATATTCTGCTTGTGGTTTCTCTGTTTTCTTCCACAACCCATCCATACACTAAAATTCATAAACTTTTGTACTCATAGCATAATGCAACTATAATATTACCAGAAAAATATATATACAGACCCCAAGGTTTGCATATAGTTCCAAGAGTTACGTAACTGCAAAATGTACCCTTAAAGTTCAAATGAAAATGTTAAGGATTATTATGCTGGATATTATCCATTTTCATATTTTAGCCCTCCTTTATTTAACAGGGTATTAAAAGGACTTCATGACTGAAGCAGATTTTAAAGGAAATATGTTATTCTTGGAAAGACATTTTATTTTATTTTTTTGAGATGGAGTCGTCTCGCTCTGTCGCCCAGGCTGGAGTGCAATGGTGCAATCTTGGCTCAGTGCATCCTCCACCTCCTGGGTTCAAGTGATTCTCCAGCCTCAGCCTCCTGAGTAACTGGGATAATTACAGGCACCTACCACCATACCCAACTAAATTTTGTATTTTTAGTAGAGACAGGGTTTCACCATTTTGGCCAGGCTGGTCTTGAACTCCTGATACTCAAGTGATCTGCCCACTTCAGCCTCCCAAAGTGCTGGGATTACAGGCGTGAGCCACCATGCCTGGCCAGAAAGACTTTTTTTTTTTTGAGACGGAGTTTTGCTTTGTTGCCAGGCTGGAGGGCAGTGGCACCGTCTCAGGCAGCTCTGCAATCTCCACCTCCCAGATTCAAGTGATTATTCTGCCTTAGCCTCCCGAGTAGCTGGGACTTACAGGCGCACACCACCAAACCCAGCTAATTCTTTTGAATTTTTAGTAGAGACAGTTTTACATGTTGGCTAGGATTGTCTCGATTTCTTGACCTCCTGACTTGCCCGCCTCGGCCTCCCAAAGTGCTGGGATTACAGGCGTGAGCCACCGCGCCTGGCCCAGAAAGACATTTAAAAAGAACAGTGGTGGGCAGAGCTGCCTCTGAACAATTTTCCAGTGTCAGTTTTTTCTAGCACCTGTGCTACCTAGAGGGGAATATGGTTATAGTGGCTTCAGTTCTGTATTTAACTCAAGGCCGCTTAACAAGCTCTCTTTCCTGCCAGAGTGTGGCACATTTATTTAAAACAAGTTTTTGTGTGTCTTATACGTGTTTAAGAAACATACACAGAACTCTGATTAGGGAGTGTTGTGAACATCTGGTTTTTGAGAATGAATCTGGGTTTCAATAGCCAAAGTCATTGTGACCACTCCTTTAGGAAAGTCATTTTTCTGCTGTGAAGCAGTCATCCCCGGTAGACTTTATTGAAATCCTGTGTTTTAGGAGGATTTGGGGGGTGCCCCTGTCCTCACTTCCTCTCATTGCATTGGGTCAAATTAGTTTCGGGTTTTAGTGGTTTTTTTTCCACAAGCAGCAAACAACCCTGGGTAAGTTGTTAATGTTTTTAAGTGTCCCTGAATGTCTCTTACCACGTACTCCCCTTTTGTGTAAATAATTTACTTTCTACTCCTGATTAAATACCCTTGTCTGTGAGTGCATACACCCTACGTTGGGTAGGTGACCAGAGGGCCTTCAGCGGTGAGTCCCGGAACTGGGTTTAGGGACCTGGGAGGGGAGGGAAGAGGGCGGGGCAGGCTGTGGGCGTCACAGAGTGGCCCCGCCCCTCCTTCCGCGACTCGGGAGCCGGTGGCGCCATCTTACCCGGCTGCGGGAGGGGTCACAGGTCAGTGGCGGAGCCTCTGCGGGTGAAGGAAGACAAGTGGGTGACCCGACCGGCCGTGGTGTTCCAGTCCCCACTGACCGGTAGGAGCAGCAGGGCGTCGGCTTGTGAGGCAGATGGGTGGGGAGTCTGGCGGCGGAGGAGCAGCTGGGGGCCGGGAGGGGTCTCGGAGGAGAATGGGGAGGGGGCGGAACCTCTGGGTACCGCAGGCGTGAGGGGACCCCTGCGGCCTAAGGGGTCGCATCCCTTACCAAAACTTTCTTCTTGTCCCTACTGTGCCAGGACCTAAATTTATTTGTATCTTTTAATCTTTCTCTTTGGAAAAAGTAAAACCTGTGATGTGTCTGTCATGTGACTGAACTATCTCGGAGGGAGGGTGAAGATGTGGGGGGTTTCTTAGGGCCACCAGAAGGGGTGCAGTGGTGAGCAAGAGGGACAGGCCAGAGTATGTATGGAAAGGTAAGGCACTGGCTTGAGGGCTGTCGCCGTGGTGTCTCCATCCTGGATTAAGCATTTCCTCCTCCTTTTCTAGGTGGCTTTTCCTCGGGGCAGCCCAGGAAGGCCCCAAGAGGACAATGGATTCTGGAACTCGCCCAGTTGGTAGCTGCTGTAGCAGCCCCGCTGGGCTCTCACGGGAGTACAAACTAGTGATGCTGGGTGCTGGTGGTGTAGGGAAGAGTGGTAGGTAACATTTTCCATTTGACAGAAAGCATGGATGAAAAGTACTTAAGTGACCAGATGAGATACTTGCTATCTTGCAATGTTAATACTTAAAATTCTCTCTGTGGGTCACCTTTGTGAGGATTTGACTTTTATTTCTTCTTTTGAAGCCATGACCATGCAGTTCATCAGCCACCGATTCCCAGAAGATCATGATCCCACCATTGGTAAGCCAGATCATCACTTATGTTTCCAAATATACCCCATAAAAATATCTTAATGAATATCAATGGTTTCTAACTGTTTATATTTTGAGCTCCTGGAGTCTCATTCAGATTTATTTAGAGACAAGGGTATCAGCAATTGGTAAGCAACTGAATATTTCTTTTTTTTCAGACTTTATGTCATAAGCCATCTTTAGTCTTTTGTCTTTTACTGAACATTAATGGGACTACTCTCTTGTATTTTTTTATGGTTGCATACAGGCCACTTAACGAAGCCTTTTCTTGCTGTCACTTCTCTAAGGGAATGACTTGAGACTCACTCTTTAACTGTGAGTCAGCTGGTTTGAACTTCCACAAAAGGAAGCAGAAAAACAAGTAGAGCCAGGCTGCTGAACTCTTACAACCCAGACATGCCAAGCTTGGACATCTTGCACTTGGAGCTCTTCATTTACTTCCGTATACCTTGAGTTCATTACATAGTGATGTCTTCTCCCATGTCTTTCTTTTTTTTCTTTTCTTTTCTTTTTTTTTTTTGAGACAGAGTCTCGCACTTTCTCCGAGACTGGAGTGCAATGGCACGATCTCTGGTCACTGCAACCTCCGCCTCCTGGGTTCAGGCAATTCTCCTGCCTCAGCCTCCTGCGTAGCTGGGATTATAGGTGCCTGCCACCACACTCGGCTAATTTTTGTATTTTTAGTAGAGATGGGATTTCACTATGTTGGCCAGGCTGGTCTCGAACTCCTGACCTCTAGTAATCCATCCGGCTTGGCCTCCCAAAGTGTTGGGATTACAAGCGTGAGCCACCGCTCCCAGCCCTCCAATGTCTTTTATAGTCTTTAACTCTTGTTGCAGAATGCTAATAGAGTAAAAAAGTCATTTTGTTTGCCTTGACTTTTTTTTTAATTGCTAGTCTCTACAAAGACTAAGAACATTACTGTCATTCCTAAACCATAAGGAAGCAGGTTTGATTCTAAGGGTTTATATCCTAATATGAAAGAAAAATGGATGTGGGAATGGGAGAGGACACAGGAAGTCAGCTGTGCTGCTGTTATTTTCTTTTTTTGGAGACGGTGTCTCGCCCTGTTGCCCAGGCTGGAGTGCAGTGGCACGATCTCGGCTCACTACAAGCTCTGCCTCCTGGGTTCACGTCGTTCTCCTGCCTCAGCTTCCCGAGTATCTGGGACTATAGGCGCCCGCCACCACCCCTGGCTAATTTTTTTTGTATTTTCAGTAAAGACGGGGTTTCACCGTGTTAGCCAGGATGGTCTCGTTCTCCTGACCTCGTGATCCGCCCGCCTCGGCCTTTTCCCAAAGTGCTGGGATTACAGGCGTGAGCCACTGCGCCCGGCCATGTTATTTTCAGTATGTGACACTCTGCTATGATTCTAGTTCTCTAGGAAGGATTTCCATTGGGTCAAGCATCTGCTGCTCTGTTTCCCACAAAGCCAATAATGTTTTGTGGTGGCCCAGCTTTTGTATGGTTATTTCATACAGCAGGTGATTCCAGGGATGGGAAAAATAGAAAAAAATCTTGACTTTTTCATGTACTATATCAAATTTAGAACATTGTTCAGAGATTCAGGCTGGGCGCAGTGGCTCACGCCTATAATCCCAGCACTTTGGGAGGTCGAGACGGGTGGATCACCTGAGGTCAGGAGTTTGAGACCAGCCTGGTCAACATGGTGAAACCCCATCTCTACTAAAAATACCAAAACTAGCTGGGCGTGGTGGCGGGTGCCTGTAATCCCAGCTACTGTGGAGGCTGAGGCAGGAGAATTGCTTGAACCCAGGAGGCGGAAGTTGCAGTGAGCCGAGATAGCACCATCGCATTCTACCCTGGGGGACAAGAGCGAGACTTTGTCTCAAAAAAAAAAAAAAGAACATTGTTCAGAGATTCAAATTATGGTGGGAGTACTAGGAATAAAATGAATTTAGGGCTTATGATAATTTACTTGAGAATTCCAGAAGCATCTTTTCCTTTCTTTTTTTTTTTTTTTCTCGACACAGTCTCACTCTGTCGCCCAGGCTGGAGTGCAGTGGTGTGATCTCGGCTCCCTGCAAGCTCCGCCTCCCAGGTTCATGCCATTCTCCTGCCTCAGGCTCCCGAGCAGCTGGAACTACAGGCGCCCACCACCACACCCGGCTAATTTTTTATAGTTTTAGTAGAGACAGGATTTCACCGTGTTAGGCAGGATGGTCTCGATCTCCTGACATCGTGATCCGCCCACCTTGGCCTCCCAAAGTGCTGGGATTACAGGCGTGAGCCACCGCACCTGGCAGCATCTTTTCTTTCTTTAAAGTAAAATTCAAATACTCGTCTCCTGTAAGAGTTATCTGTTTTAATTTTCCCCCAGTTAACTACTCTCCTGGCAATATTGTCTAATTCAATAGCAATAGTTTCTATTATGTGCCAAGCACTGCTTACCCTCAGGGTACAGTGGTGATCAAAAAGATGAGGTTTCTGTTCTTGAATTTATAATTTAGTGCATTTGGTTTCAAGCTCTGACTGTAAAGTCAGAAAAACTTTGCATTGTAACTGGTAGAGATATAAAAGCATACGAGGCTGGGCACAGAGGCTCATGCCTGTAATCCTGAACCTGTAATCCTGAGCCTGTAAACCTGTAATCGAAGCACTTTGGGAGGCCAAGGCACCTGAGGTCAGGAGTTCAAGACCAACCTGGCCAACATGGTGAAACCCCATTTCTACTAAAAATACAAAAATTAGCTGGGCGTGTTAATGCTGCTGTAATCCCAGCTACTCAGGAAGCTGAGGTGGGAGAATTCTTTGAACCCAGGGGGCAGAGGTTGCAGTGAGCCAAGATTGCACCACTGTACCCCAGCCTGAGCGACAGAGTGAGACTTTGCCTCAAAAAAAAAAGTATATGAATGTGTGCATATGTATATGTAAATTATATACACAAGCACATGTGTATGTGTAACTAAAATATTATGAAACTTTACCTCACTACATCTGGTGCACTCTGATATTTTCTTGAGACAAGGTCTTACTCTGTTGCCCAGGCTGGAGTGCAGTGTTATGATCTTGGCTCACTGCAGCCTGGACCTCCTGGGTTCAAATGATCCTCCCACCTCACCCTACCAAATACCTGGGACTACAGGCATATGCCACTACACCCAGCTAATATTTTTGGTTTTTTAGTAGAGATGAAGTCTCGTTCTGTTGCCCAGGCTGGTCTCAAACTCCTGAGCTCAAGTGTTCGTCCCACCTCGATCTCCCAAAGCGCTGAGATTACAGGTGTGAGAGCCACCGTACCTCACCCACTCTGGTATTTTCTTTCTTTCTTTTTTTTTGAGACGGAGAGTTTCGCTCCTGTTGCCCTAACTGGAGTCCAGTGGCGCAAGCTTGGCTCACTGCAACCTCTGCCTCCCAGTTCAAGCGATTCTCCTGCCTTAGCCTCCCAAGTAGCTGGGATTACAGGTGCCCATGACCAAATCCAGATAACTTTTTCTATTTTTAGTAGAGATGGGGTTTCACCACATTGGCCAGGCTGGTCTTGAACTCCTGACCTCAGGTGATCCACCCGCCTCAGCCTCCCAAAGTGCTGGATTACAGGTGTGAACCACTGCGCCCAGCCTGGTATTTTCTATTTTTATTTAGGTTTCTGCTTGTTTATTTTAATGCTGGTCCCAACCCATTAAGTAGATTTCACAACTCACTAATCCTAATGAATAATTGAGAAGCATTGATTTAATGAGCTCTTCCTGAGGACGAGTCTGAAGCAGGAATTCAAGAAATAATGTTAAAAGGAAATACATTGAGATGTAAGCAACAGTTGTTAAGTGAATGAAATATTGAGTGTTTTTTTCTCTTTTTAGTTTTCTATATTTTCCAAGGTTACTTTAGTAATATGCATAAAGAAATTTGCTTTCAGAAAAGAGAAATTATGAAACAGTGGATTATTTAGAAAACAGTCAATTAGACCGGGTGTGGTGACTCATGCCTGTAATCCTAACACTTTGGGAGGCTAAAGCAGGTGGATCATTTGAGGTCAGGCGTTCAAGAGCAGCCTGGCCAACATGGTGAAACCCCGTCTATACTAAAAATACAAAAATTAGCCGGGCAGTAGTGGCATGTGCCTGTAATCCCAGCTACTCAGGAGACTGAGGCAGGAAAATCCCTTGAGCCTGGGAGGCAGAAGTTGTGGTGAGCCGAGATCATGCCACTGTACTCCAGTCTGGGTGATAGAGTGAGACCCTGTCTCAAAAAAAAAAGAAAGAAAATAGTGAATTATGTATTTTTTTCCTTTTTTTATAGTAATGAGGAGGAAGTATAACACATGGTTAATAATGCTTTTCAGTTCAGCAATCTTGGGTTTTAATCTTCGTTCTGTCACTAATTAACTGTAATTTAGAGAAGACATTAATATTTTCGAGTTGAATTTTCTTTAGCTGTAAAATGGAGGTAATAATGCCTACTTCATTGGATTATTGTGATTATTGAAGAATTAATATATGTAAGTTACTTAGTATAATGGTAGATAATAACTTTTTTTTTTTTTTTTTTTTTT
>NW_012104454.1:165696-167577 GCF_000951045.1 Mandrillus leucophaeus | reverse complement strand
ATTATAGGCAGTCACCACTGTGTCCAGCTGGCCTGAGAAAGACATCTTCTCAGAATCCTTTTTTAGCTTAGAATTGTAGGCGAAATCTTCAGCTATGAATAAACTACATCATCACCTATGTGGAAAAGAAAAAACTTCAGTTGAAGACTCAGTTTATGTATCTCAGTGGATTTAGCATGCTTCCTGAGCAAATGTGGGCATTTAACGAATTTGGATGCAATGTACTACTCTGTAAGATGAGTTTTAAATAGGCATTTCTTCCTGCATTTATGACTTTATAGTACACCTTTCTTCCCTCCTGTAGAAGATGCTTATAAGATCAGGATCCGTATTGATGATGAGCCTGCCAATCTGGACATTTTGGATACAGCTGGACAGGTATTAAATCCCAGAATGTTATGAGTAAAGGCTTTTTTACTCTAGTAAAGAGGAGGGGAAGGCCTACGCAGAGAAGATCACTAGTTTATCTCTCTTAATTTTTCATGCACTCTGACTCAGGATAGCAGGTAACGGACATACATTTTCTTTAATCTGAAAGAAATAGCTAATTATGTGTGTAGTAGCGCTAGAATGCGTCAATACATAATGATCCTTGTTTCCCTCTAGGCAGAGTTTACAGCCATGCGGGACCAGTATATGAGGGCGGGAGAAGGGTTTATCATCTGTTACTCTATCACGGATCGTCGAAGTTTCCATGAAGTTCGTGAGTTTAAACAGCTTATTTATCGAGTTCGACGTACTGATGATACACCTGTGGTTCTTGTGGGAAACAAGTCAGACCTCAAACAGCTAAGACAGGTGAGGATAGAGAAGAAAATAGTGTCTATAATCTTACACAATCAGTCATTTTTGTTTCTTGGCTTACAGATTCTTGACTTGGCTTACAGATTTTTTTGCCTTAAAATAGAAAATCAGGCTGGGTGAGGTGGCTCACGCCAGCACTTTGTGGGGCCAACGTGGGCAGATTGCTTAAGGTCAGGAGTTTGAGACCAGCCTGAGCAACATGGCGAAACCCCATCTCTACAAAAAATACTAAAAAACATAGCTGGCATAGTGGTGCATGCACATGTGGTCCCAGCTAGTTGGGAGGCTGTGGTGGGAGGATCCCTTGACCTGGGGTGGTGGAGGTTGCAGTGAGGTTGAGGCTACAGCTCACTGCAGCCTCTATCTTCCCGCTCGAGCGATCTTCCCAATTCAGCTTTGAGGGTAGCTGGGACCATAGGTGTGTGCCACTACTCCCTGCTAATTGTTTTTACTTTTTGTGGAGACAGGCTCTCACTATGTTGCCCAGGCTGATCTTGAACACCTGGACTCAAGTGATCTTCCTGCCTTGGCCTCCCAAAGTGTTGGGATTACAAGTATGAGCCACGACACCTGGCTGGAAGTAGTTTGATAGTTGTCAAATTCATAATGCTTCTCTGTTAATCTCCATTGGAAAACAGTCTTAGGAATTTGTATATAACATGTTCATTGCAAGTCTATTTATGGTAGCAGAAACAGTCTAACCATCCAAAAGTAGAAATTATGGCATATCCTTAACTAGATGTATCAATTATGGGCTCCTAATAGTTTTCAGTATTTTAGTGTAAGCGTATATCTCTTTCCCTTCCTTTGTGTTTCTTTTTCTTTTTTTTTTTTTTGAGACGGAGTCTCACTCTGTTGACCAGGCTGGAGTGGTGCAGTGGCGCAATCTCGGCTCACTGCAACCTCCTCCTCCTTCTGGGTTCAAGCGAGTCTTCTGCCTTAGCCTCCTTAGTAGCTGGGATTACAGGTGCATGCCACCATGCCTGGCTAATTTTTGTATTTTCAAGTAGAGACGGGGTTTCACCATGTTGGTCAGGCTGGTCTCAAACTCCTGACCTCATGATCTGCCCACCTCGG
>NW_012104454.1:159741-163815 GCF_000951045.1 Mandrillus leucophaeus | reverse complement strand
GAAACTCCATCTCAAAAAAAAAAAAAAAAGTAGACTAGAAATAGAATCTTATCATTTGAAGGCAGAAGAAACCTTAGAAGTAATCTAGCCTCCTAAAATTGCAAAAATTAGTGCCATATGCTTGAACACCTCCAGAGCTGAGAAGCTTTCTTTGTGTTAAGGTGGTGGTGCATTCAGGTTTTTGGACAATTTAATTGTTTTTCATCATTACTTTTTCTCACATTTTGCCTTTAAAGGTCACCAAGGAAGAAGGATTGGCCTTGGCCCGAGAATTCAGCTGTCCCTTTTTTGAGACGTCTGCTGCATACCGCTACTATATTGATGATGTTTTCCATGCCCTTGTACGGGAGATACGTAGGAAAGAAAAGGAGGCAGTACTGGCTATGGAAAAAAAATCTAAGCCCAAAAACAGTGTATGGAAGAGGCTAAAATCACCATTCCGGAAGAAGAAAGATTCAGTAACTTGAAGAGAATATGGGAAGTGTTTATCTGTGAACTGCAGTGCTGTATCAAAGCAGTCCAGTAACCTGCAGTACTGAGCATGGTGCTTGCTCTTTCTCCTAACTGATAAGAGGGACATGCCTACTAGGAGTTTTTAGTGATGTGGTATTTGAAGTATTGTCTCTTAGTTAAGTATGATTTATTAACCCAGTGGAGCACTGTCTGCTTTTAAATCGTCACATTAGAATTTGATCTACCAATGTTTTGGGTTCTGTTGCGCTGATATTAATTAATGTAAATTTGTTTATACCCAGGAGAATATGTATACCATGTGTGTTTGACTAAGTTCACAAGGGAAGTTTTTGGCTCTGCACTCCACATTATCCTTCAATTTCAATTTCCTGGGACTATCCCAGAGAAAGACCTCAGTCTCTTCTATTCACATTATGCTTCCTAGAGACTGAACAAAAGTCATGTAGGGAAATTGGGGCTAAGGAGATCAATGTCAGATTTCAGCAGATACCTGTGGGGCTGACACCTGTTGCGGACTATGGAGTGGTGAGATTTGGGGAAGTTGGGCTATATGTTTGCAGAAAGGTAGGTTCAGAACAATATTCTCAATACAAGCTTGGCTTTTCTAAGAAGTACACATTTGGCCCAAATGCACCGGGATGAGTGAGAACAACCAGAAGCATATAAAATGTGATGAAGGTTTCTCCCGGGAACCTTATTTTACGCTTCATTTCAGGGTTTTCTTTTTTTACCTTCAAAGGTAGACATTTTGGAAATCATAACTGTATTACTAAACGTGTTTAATCAGAATTCATAGTTGGATCAGCCATTGCCTTGTACAGGTTTATTTTTTCCCCATAGATGCACACGCCGACACATTTATATTAATTGCTTCCTCCTACGTTGTGCTCTGTAAAAGAACTACAGCTGGCAAGATGTGTTTTCGGCCCTTCATCACTGATTGCATTTTCCATACAGAAGAGACATCAGGGATTTGGGTAAAATTGTGTGTGTGCCTCCTTTACGTGGACAATCACTAGACTCAGTGCTCTGAGAAAATGCTATTTCTGTTTAATGGGTCAGTCTTAAAGCTTTAAAATTCACATAGGTGGAGTTTCTCATCTGAAGATTTCCTTACGAGGACTTTGCTAAGTTCACCTCAGGGTTATCTGAGCCTTGACTAAGTTTATCCTAAGGGAATACCACTTTGCTCCCTGTGCATAGTTTAGGAACTATAGTCCGAGGAAGAAACAGTTAAATATTGTTAGTGAGTTCTCTGTTTTAAGATCAGGACTGTTTTGATATCTGACCTTGTTATATGTGGTGAGTAAATGCAAAAATGCTAAGAGTAATGCATCATATATTGAATATTAAATGTCAGTGAAGCAATGTTTGTGTCTACTAGAAACATAAGATGACTTGTGTGGCACCTTTTTATAAGCACACAGCTCATCTTAGTATTTTCCATTTTTATTAGAGGAAGTTGGACAGAGTTGTGTTTTTCTTTGTAAACTAATGATAAATATTCTAGATTTTTTTAAAAAGTGACTGTTAGAACTTTTTTAGCTCTGAGTAGTGGTCCCTTTTTAAACTCCTGGAAACATTTTTGTTACCAAATAAATCATGTTTTATGGTACTCAGCCATCCAAAAGTGAAAGACCTAGAATTTGATTCTGTGCAGGACAAAAATCTCACAGGAACTGTAGCACTTTGGAAAAGCATCAAAGTAGAAAAGAAATACAGTGCAATTCTATTATGAGAATGTTTTACATTTAAACTGGTTTAGCACCTTTTAAGTTTAAACCCCATAGCTTCTTATTACTAGTGACCTGGGGAAGGAATTATTAGCATTAAGCAATATATATATATGTATATATATTCTGTTTGTTTTTTCTTTTTTTTAATGAGATGAGGTTTCACTATGTTGCCCAGGGTGATCTCCAACTCCTAGGCTCAAGCAGTCCTCCCAATATGCTGGGATTACAGGCATGAGCCACCACCTAGCCCAAGCAAGAAATTGACACTATGTAATTATTTAAGGTAGTCTAGGCAGTAGAAAACATTGCCAGAAGGATAGAAAGGAATTTGGATTATATATAAGGAAAATAACAAATTGGTGTTTTTAAGACTATCACTGTCATATATTAGGTCCTTGTATTAGTCCATCCATTAATATTAGTTCTATTTGCGGTGCTAGGTAGTTTGACAGGTATGATATGCATAAGTCATAGCTCTATTCTTAGTGTCATAAAGTGTAGCTAATTTATAAGCTCTAAGTAATCAGCTTTATCCAATTTGAGGGCATTAAAATTACTGCCTAGAACTTTGAAAAGAGAAAAATTCAGGGATAAGTTGAAAGGCACTGGAACTGTTTCTACCCATACCAGACCAGTAAATTATAAGATCCAGATGTTAGTATCTAGAATTAGCTCTTTAGAATTCAGAGGGGACATATGTTTTGACTTCATCATATATTAGCAAAAATTGGTCTACTGTGATGTTTGGGGAGGAGGAGGGGGAAATTCTTTTTAATGCACTTGTATGTGAAGACAGTTTGTATGACATAATACAAAACTTTTAAACAACTTGGGCTTTCCTTTGCTTACCTATCAGTGGGTAGAATTTTTGGAATCATTGCAAAAGAGTTGTTTTAAGAAAAACATAACTATGAGATGTGATATTCTAGAAAATATGAATTCAAAAAATTTGAGTGCCCACCATGAACAAAACACCCATGTAAAGTGCTAGGGAGCATGCCATGGAATCCCCCTTCATTTGAAGAGATTACCTCTTGGGAGGGGACAGGAAAAACACATATGGATAATGACAGCACATTTGCTACCTGATTAGGGATTACTTAAAGTTGTTATAAGTAAATACACTAAATAAGAAGTGAAAGAATGATAATTTTTTACATGAAGGTCATTTAATCTCCATTACTGTAAATGGCCACTAGTGGAGAGGGCCTAGTTTGGACGTTAAACAAATGGATTTTTTTGTTTTGAGACAGTCTTACTCTGTCGCCCAGGCTGGAGTGCAGTGGTGTGATCTGGGCTCACTGCAGCCCCTGCCCCCTGGGTTCAAGTTATTCTCCCACCTCAGCTTCCTGAGCAGCTGGGATTACAGGTGCACACTACCACGACCAGGTAATTTTTGTATTAGAGACGGTTTCGCCATGTTGGCCAGGCTGGTCTCGAACTCCTGACCTCTCGAACTCCTAACCTCAAGTGATCCACCCACCTTGGCATCCCAAAGTGCTGGGATTATAGGTATGAGTCACTGCACCTGACCCGTCTTTGGTTTAAAAAAGACAGTGTCCCTCTGTCTGCTAGGCTATAGTGCAGTGGTGTGATCACGGCTCACTGTAACCTTGAACGCCTGGGTTTAAGGTGATCCTCCTGCCTAAGCCTCTTCAGTAGCTGGGACTACGGCACATGCCACCATGCCATGCCAAATTTTTACATATTTTGTAGAGGCGGGTCTCGAACTCCTGGCCTCAAGCGATCCTCCTGCCTCAGCCTTCCAAAGTGCTGGGATTACAGGCTTGAGCCACCTCACCTGGCCCAGGAGTGGATTTTTATGTCTTCATTATTATTTAAGTGTTTTTTTTTTTTTTTTTTT
>NW_012104454.1:150681-159256 GCF_000951045.1 Mandrillus leucophaeus | reverse complement strand
TCACGAGGTCAGGAGTTCAAGACCAACCTGGCCAAGATGGTGAAACCCCTTCTCTACTAAAAATACAAAAATTAGCTGGGTGTGGTGGTGGGTGCCCGTAATCCCAGCTACTCAGGAGGCTGAGGCAGAGAATTGGAATCGCTTGAACCCGGGAGGCAGAGGTTGCGGTGAGCTGAGATTGCGCCATTGCACTCCAGCCTGGGAGACAGAGCAAGAATCCATCTCGAAGAAAAAAAAAAAATCGTTCCCTTTGATTAAAATACTCATACTTAATGGCATTCCATTTTCTAATGTAATCTCTGTTCGAATAGGTAATGGAATTTCAGATGAAGTATTTATAAGCCTCTTTCATGCATTAAGCACTGTTTTAAAGAGCTATGAGGGATTCAGTGGAATATAGAATATGGGCTGGCATGGTGGCTCAGGCCTATAATCCTAGCACTTTGGGAGGTGGAGGCGGGCGGATTGCCTGAGCTCAGGAGTTCGAGACCAGGCTGAGAAACATGGTGAAACCCCGTCTCTACTGAAATACAAAACAAAACAAAAAAAATTAGCTGTGCATGGTGGCCCACACCTGTAATCCCAGCTACTCGGGAGGCTGAGGCACAAGAATCACTTGAACCCAGGAGGTGGATGTTACAGTGAACCAGGATTGTGTCACTGCACTTCAGCCTGGGCAATGGTGAGACTCTATTAAAAAAAAAAAATGTATATGTATACACACAATATATATTATTACATGTATATTACATATATACACAAATATATATATATTATCCCTACTCTGGAGCTTAGATAAAATTTGTATGTATAAAACAACTAGAGATCAGTCTTAAAGTAGTAAGTCATATGCTTCAAACTGGAAATGTTATAGGAATTCGGAAAGGAAGGAATTAGTAAATTTAGTAGACTCCTAATAAGTCATTGATAATGTTATGCCTTTTCCAAATTCTTATAGAAATTTGAAATATTGCCAGGCATGGTGGCTCATGCCTGTGATTCCATCACTTGGGAGGCTGAGGCAGATGGATCACTTAAGGTCAGGAGTTCAAGACCAGCCTGGTCAACATGGCGAAACCCTGTCTACTAAAAATACAAAATTAGCCGGGTGTGGTGGCATGCGCCTGTAATCACAGCTACTCAGGAGGTTGAGGCAGGAGAATCGCTTGAACCCAGGGAGAGGAGGTTGCAGTGAGCCAAGATTGTGCCACTGCACTCCAGCCTGGGCAACAGCAAGACTCCACCTCAAAAAAAAAAAAAAAGTTTCCAATCAACTTTTGTTTTTTAAGTTCAGTCTCCACAGAGACTATCAAAAATTGCCAATGCCAGGGTATTAGGAAAAGTTTTCAGTTAGCACTAAGTGTGCCTCATTGGCTATGATCCTGTCACTGTGCAAAGCTGTCCAATCAACTTTTAAACATAGGCAGGACACAGTGGCTCACACCTGTAATCCCAGCACTTTGGGAGGCTGAGGCAGGCAGATCACAAGGTCAGGAGTTCAAGACCAGCCTGACTAACATGGTGAAACCCCATCTCTACTAAAAATACAAAAACAACTAGCCAGGCTTTGTGGTGGGCGTCTGTAATCCCAGCTACTCGGGAGGCTGAGGCAGGAGAATCGCTTGAACATGGGAAGTGGAGCGTTGCAGTGAGCCGAGATCATGCCACTGCACTCCAGCTTGGGCGACAAGAGCAAGACTCTGTCCCAAAAAAAAAAACCAAAAAACAAAAAACAAAAAACCATGGCCTTGAGACAAAATTACTGAAATGTTTTAGCTTTAATAATCTTTGCTTAAAAAAACTCATGATGAGCAGCTTTTGATTCAGTGCATACATTCCACAGCACACGTGATCATATCATGAAGTCACTCAGTTTTTGAACAAAAGCTGCTGCAGTGGGGACATGTGTCATTTCCTGCCCTTCCTGGAGCTGGTTATTGCCAGAGTTTATTGCAGTTTGCTCTGAGCCAGAAGAAAAACTTTAGCTCCAAAACATTTCCCACAAAATGCTTTCCCTAGTTTCCTGGCAGAAGAGTGTGCAGGTGAGGGGGCAGAGGCAGAGAAATGTCTGGCTTTTATGAGGGTGAGTCCAAGTGCTCAATACACTGCAATCCAACATAAAATCTCTGCTGCCCAGGAAGGCATGCACATTAATGTAGTCAGCCAGAGAAGTAACTTGTGCAGTCCCACCCAAAACATTCTGGGCATTCTTACTTTCATGTCCTTAGACTCCTGAAGAGAAATACATGGGTGTAGTTGCAACTAACACACACCTACCACCATCACCAAAAAAGACAGAACCAAAACCAATCATTATACCAAACTTGTTTTGAAACTCCAACTCAGAATAAGTAGGAAGAAGAGACAGCCTTTTCATGCTTGCTTTAAGTCTGCTTCCCAGGCAATATTTTGTTCCCTGCCTGCTTGCCTGTATTGGGTACCTGCTGCACGCCAAGCAATGTGTTGGCATTGGGAATTCAACAGTGAATAAAGAAAAGCTCACAGTTTTTAGAGTCTCAGTTATTTTCAGTGGGCACCTCTAATTCTAACATTCATAATCTGACAGAGATTTGGATTGAATGGTGGGAGAATGAGAAGGAATAAGGGACCCATAGCAATTTCAACTGCTTGGTAAACAATAATTAAATGTTAACTTGGAAAAAAGCCTGAGAAAGAAGCAGCTGATTTGATGTGAGTTAATGTAAATCATGAAAATGTCCAGTTTCATCTGGGTGTGGTGGCTCATGCCTGTAAACTCAGCACTTTGGAACGCTGAGGTGGGAAGGTCACTTGAAGCCAGAAGTTCAAGACTAGCATGGGCAACATAGCAAGACCCCATCTCTACAAAAATTTAAAAACTAGCTGAGTGTGCTGGAGTGTGCCTATAGTCCCAGCTACTTGAGAGACTGAGGTGGAAGGATTGCTTGAGCCCAGAAGGTTGATGCTGCAGTGACCTATGATTGTGCCGCTGCACTCCTGCCTGGGTGACAGTGTGAGACACTGTCTCAATAGATAGATGATTGATTGATTGATTGACTGATTGACTGACAGACAGATAGATAGGCTGGGTGCAGTGGCTCACGCCTGTAATCCCAGCACTTTGGGAGGCCGAGGCAAGAGGATTGCGTGAGCAAAGGAGTTCCAACAAGCCTGTCTCCACAGAAAAATTGTTTAAGTTAGCCAGGTATGGTAGCACGTGCCTGTCATGGTGGTGCATGCCTGTGGTGCCAGCTACTCAGCTACTTGGGAGGCTGAGGTGTGAGGATTAACTGAACCCAGGAGGCTAAGGCTGTAGTGAGCCATGTCACTGCACTCTGGACTGGGCAACAGAGCAAGACACTGTCTCAACAAGTAAATAAGAAGAAAGAAAATGAGTTTTTCTCCTTATGGCCCTGTCAGAGCTTTTCAATTAGATTGAGATTTAATGTACTGTCTGGGTATGGTGGCTCATGCCTGTAATCGCAACACTTTGGGAGGCCGAGGTGGGCGGATCACCTAAGGTTAGGAGTTTGAGACTAGCCTGGCCAACATGATGAAACCCCACCTGTACTAAAAATACAAAAATTAGCAGGGTGTGGTGGCGTGTGCCTGTAATCCCAGCTACTCCTGAGACAGGAAAATTGCTTGAACCTGGGAGGTGGAGGTTGCAGTGAGCCAAGATCAGCTCATTGCAATTCGGCCTGGGTGACAGAGCAGCACTCTGTCTCAAAAAGAAAAGTACTATTTGAGGTGAATTACCAGCTCACCAGGCTTAGACACAAGACTTGCTCATGGATTCCCATACTTTTATTCAAAATTTTCTGTTAGGGCATCTAATCCTGGGCCTGTTGAGCCTTAGGACTTTCTCTAGGACTTTGTTTCCTAAAGGCCAAGCAGAGTTTTGAGCATTTCTTAGAGGTGTCCAGAAGGTGGTATTGACCCTAGTATAGACAGTGTTAGGCAATTGGGATGTTCACCAGTTTACCATCTCGTAAAAGTTATACTAGTTAAGAATCGATATTTTCTAGTTTTCTGAAAAATGATGCCCTATGTCTAAACTTAACATTGCTCTTGAAGTATTCAAAGAAAACCCCAAGCACTAGGCTGTTTGCCTTTTCAGACCACAAGGTATGGGGGATGGATGAAAGCAGTACTGAAGGCCCTTACTTGGTGGGCAACTCTTTTTGTGTGAAACGGAGTCTCGCTCTGTCGCCCAGGCTGGAGTGCAATGGTGTGATCTCGGCTCACTGCAACCTCCGCCTCCCAGGTTCAAGCGATTCTCCTGCCTCAGTCTCCCAAGTAGCTGGGATTACAGGGATGTGCCACCACGCCCGGCTAATTTTTGTATTGTTAGTAGAGATAGGATTTCACCATGTTGGTCAGGCTGGTCTTGAACTCCTGACCTTGTGATTCACTCGCCTCGGCCTTCCAAAATGCTGGGATTACAGGTGTGAGCCACCGCACCCAGCTGATGGTGGGCAACTCATTTATGGGAGTTTGTTATAAGGAGATCACATGAAAAAGCACCTTGGAGTGAGAGATCTATAGAAAACAAAGTACAGTGGCTGGGCGCGATGGCTCACTTCTGTAATCCCAGCACTTTGGGAGGCTGAGGTGGGTGGATCACGAAATCAGGAGTTCGAGACCAGCCTGACCAACATGGTGAAACCCCGTCTCTACCAAAAATACAAAATTTGCCGGGTGTGGTGATGCATGCCTGTAATCCTAGCTACTTGGGAGGCTGAGGCAGGAGAATTGCTTAAACCTGGGAGTGAGCTGAGATCACGCCATTGCACTCCTGCCTGGGCAGCAAGAGCAAAACTCCATCTCAAAAAAAAAAAAAAAAAAAAAAGACGAGGTACAGTAGCTCCCAGTTATCCACAAGGGATACATTCATAGAACCCCAGAGGATGCCTGAAATCATGGATAGTATCGAACCCTATATATACTTTTTCCTATACACATGTATCTATAATAAAGTTAAATTTATAAATTAGATTCAGTAAGAGATTATCAACAATCTAATAAAATAGAACAATTATAACAATACACTGTAATAAAAGTTATAAGACTGTGGTTTCTCTCAAAATAGGGTATTTTATTGTGTTGTACTGTGGGTAAGTGAAACTACGGAAAGCAAAACCCAGGATTAGGATAGGGTGGACTACTGCAGTGCTCTTGGTTGGCTGCCTGCCCAGCATCTATTCCTCCTTCCAGAAAAACCGACATTTTATTCAAGAATTCACCTTTTCCCACACCCAGCTCTAGGACAGTCCTAATTAATCTAAAGAAAATTCCATCCTCCTTGTCAATGTTTGGTTCAGAAATGACCATGTTACATTTTGGATCAGCAAAAACAGATGAGAGGATTGCTAGAGACTTTTTGGAATTTATTCTGGGAATAAGGCTCTCTTATTTTTCTGGGAGAGGTCCTGAGCCATCTCCTCTTTCCACCTGGAGGTGAATGAGGAAGCAAGAAACTGGTTTGGGAGTGGTTCATCAGATGAAAGCCACAGGATGAAGCTGACATTGAATGTCGGGGGCACCCACAGAAAGAATCTGAGTCCTTGACAGTAGTAGTGACCTTTTGCAGAAGTCAACTCGGAAGGCTGCCCCACCTTTGGACTTCCAGTTAGGTGAGCTAATGCATTTTCTTAATGTTTAAGCCAGCTTGAATTGGGTTTCCTGTTAATTGTAGCCAAAAGTATGCTGAGTGCCAAGATAATCTTACCATCATTGTGATATGATGATGTTGTTATTTTTAAGACTGTCATCTAGAAAAAAGTAATATACAAAATTATATACATACCATGATTGCAATCGTAAGATAGTTAAAACAAATTGGAAGACGTGCCAAAATTAGCAATGCTTGCCTCTAAGTGGATTTCCCACTATTTCTATGACATGTACTTTATTTTACGTATTTTCTACATTGATCCCGAGTGATGTATCAAGAAAAATATGCACAGGAAATAAATTCAGAAGACAAAATGGGCCCAGGCATGGTGGCTCATGCCTGTAATCCCAGCATTTTGGGAGGCTGAGGCAGGAGGATAGCTTGAGGCCAGGAGTTCGAGACGATGGTCAGTAGAGCAAGACCCTGTCTCTATTTATAAAAATAAGTAAATAAATATAAAAAATAAAGAGAAGACAAAGTAATTATTAAGATTTTGGAATCTTGACTTTTTTTTTCTTTTCTCTATTTTCCAATTTTCTTTTTCTTTTTTCTTGAGACAAGGTCTTACTCTGTCACCTAGGCTGGAGTACGGTGGCACTATGATGGCTTACAGAAGCCTTGAACTCCTGGGCTCAAGGGATGTCCCACCTCAGCCTCCCAAGTAGCCAGGACTTCAGGTACATGCCACCACGCCTAGCTAAGTTTTTGACTTTTTGTAGAGACAAGGTCTTCCTGTTGCCCAGGCTGGTTTTGAACTCCTGCGCTCAAGCAATCCTCCTGTCCCAGCCTCCCAAGGTGAGCTACTGCATCTGGTTCCAGTTTTCTTTTTTTTTTTTTTCTTAAACGGAGTCTTGCTCTGTCGCCCAGGCTGGAGTGCAGTGGCACAATCTCAGCTCGCTGCAACCTCCGTCTCCCAGGTTCAAGTGATTCTCCTGCCTCAGCCTCCCAAGTAGCTGGAACCACAGGTGAGTGCCACCATGCCTGGCTAATTTTTTGTATTTTTAGTAGACATGGTGTTTCACCATGTTAGTCTCGATTTCCTGACCTTGTGATCCACCTGCCTCGGCCTCCCAAAGTGCTGGGATTACAGGCGTGAGCCACCACACCCTGCTCCAGTTTTCTTTTTCTTTTTCTTTTTTTTTTTGAGACGGAGTCTGGCTTTGTTGCCCAGGCTGGAGTGCAGTGGCGCGATCTCAGCTCACTGCAAGCTCCGCCTCCCGGGTTCAAGCCATTCTCCTGCCTCAGCCTCCGAGTAGCTGGGACTACAGGCGCCCGCCACCTCGCCCGGCTAATTTTTTGTATTTTTAGTAGAGACGGGATTTCACCGTGTTAGCCAGGATGGTCTCGATCTCCCGACCTCTTGATCCGCCCGCCTCGGCTTCCCAAAGTGCTGGGATTACAGGCGTGAGCCACCGCGCCCGGCCCCAGTTATCTTATAACGTGCTTATGTTAGTTTATAATTTGAAAATATTTTGTAGTTCCTTCACTGAAATTTTAAAAGAGCAGGAATTGATTCTCCTTCCATTCTCTCTTCCTGTCACGGGGAGGATAAATTATACAGAACAGAAAATTTGAAAAGTGAATCACTCCAGACTTTAAGGCATGTAGAGAAATCCACAAAGAGCAGTTGCAAGGGTCATCTTACCCCAGTATATTACCCTAGAGTGTTGCATTTACCTGTGTTTCTTTTCTTTCTTTCTTTCTTTTTTTTTTTTTGAGACGGAGTTTAGATCTTGTTGCCTAGAGTGCAATGGCGCAATCTTGGCTCACCGCAACCTTTGCCTCCTGGGTTCAAGTGATTCTTCTGCCTCAGCCTCCCAAGTAGCTGGGATTACAGGCATGTGTCACCACGCCCAGCTAATTTTGTATTTTTAGTAGAGACAGGGTTTCTCCATGTTGGTCAGGCTGGTCTCGAACTCCCAACCTCAGGTGATCTGCCCGCCTCGGACTCCCAAATTCCTGGGATTACAGGAATGAGCCACCGTGCCGGGCCTGTGTTTCTTTTCTTTTAGAGCATTTCCTAATTTGTAATCATACATGGATTAGTGTAATTACTTGATTAATATTGTCCTCTGCTACACTCTATAAGAACAGCACTCTTGTTCATCAATGTATTGTATCTGTAGTGCCTGGCACATAGTAGACACTCAATAAATAAATATTTGTTGACTAATAAATGAATGAAGGCCATTATCCTAAGCACAGAAACAGAAAACGAAACACCACATGTTCTTACCAGTAAGTGGGAGCTAAACATTGAGTACTTACGGACGTGGAAACGGCAATAGAAACTGGGGACTACCAGAAGTGGGAGGGTTTAAAAACGATCGGCCTACATTTGGGAGACCAAGGCGGGTGGATCACCTGAAGTCAGAAGTCCAAGACCAGCCTGACCACCATGGAGAAACCCCGTCTCTATTAAAAATACAAAAATTAGCTGGGCATGGTGGTGCGTGCCTGTAATCCCAGCTACTTGGGAGGCTGAGGCAGGGAGAATCACTTGAACCTGGAGGTGGAGGTTGTGGTGAGCTGAGATTGCACCATTGCACTCCAGCCTGGGCAACAAGAGTGAAACTCCGTCTCACAAAATAAAAATAAAAATTAGCGGGATGTAGTGGTGCACGCCTATAATGCCAGATACTCAGGAGGCTGAGGTACAAGAATCACTTGAATCCAGGAGGCAGAGGTTGCTGTGAGCCAAAATCATGCCACTGCACTCCAGCCTGGGCAACAGAGCAAGACTCTGTCTCCAAAAAAAAAAACAGCCTTCCCAAGATAGTGAGACCCACGTCTCTACAAAATAAAATTTAAAAATTAGCCAGGTGGCCAGGCACAGTGGCTCACACCTGTAATCCCAGCACTTTGTTTTTTATTTTTTATTTTTATTTTTATTTTTATTTTGAGACGGAGTCTCGCTCT
>NW_012104454.1:148022-150296 GCF_000951045.1 Mandrillus leucophaeus | reverse complement strand
AAGCTCCGCCTCCCAGGTTCACACCATTCTCCTACCTCAGACTCGTGATCCACCTTGGCCCCCAAAGTGCTGGGATTACAGGTATGAGCCACCGCGCCTGGCCTGTAATCACAGCCGGGAAGCCGAGGAAGGCATGTCACCTGAGGTCAGGAGTTCGAGACCAGCCTGGCCAACATAGTGAGACCCTCATCTCTACTAAAAATACAAAGATTAGCCGGGCAAGGTGGTGTGTTCCTGTAATCCCAGCTACTCGGGAGGTTGAGGCACAAGAATTGGTTGAACCTGGGAGGTGGAGTTTGCAGTGAGCCGAGATCATGCCACTGCACTCCAGCCTGGGTGACAGGGTGAGACTCTGTCTCAGGAAAAAAAAAAAAAAATTAGCCAGGTATGGTGATGTGCACCATAGTCTCAGTTATGTGGGAGGCTGAGGTAGGAGGATCAATTTAACTCAGGAGGTCGAGGCTGTAGTGAGCCATGATTGTGCCACTCTATTCCAGCCTGGGCAATAGAGTGAGACTGTCTCAAAACAAACGAACAACTGGATACTATGCTAAGTACCTAGGTGACAGGATTATTCCTATCCCAAATCCTGGCATCACTCAATAGAGCCAGGTAACAAAAACCTGCACATGTGTCCCCCCTGAATCTAAAATGAAAGCTGAAAAAAAATTATGGCCGGGTGCAGTGGCTCACGCCTGTAATCCCAGCACTTTGGGAGGCTGAGGTGGGCGGATCACGAAGTCAGCAGTTTGAGACCAGCCTGGTCAACATGTTGAAACCCCGTCTCTACTAAAAATACAAAAATTAGCCAGGCGTGGTGGCTCCCTCCAGCTACTCTACTCAGGAGGCTGAGGCAGGAGAATCGCTTGAACCTGGAAAGTGGAGGTTGCGGTGAGCTGAGATCACGCCTCTGCAGTCCAGCCTGGATAACAGAGCAAGACTCTGTCTCAAAAAAAAAAAAAAAGAAAAAAGAAAAAAGAAAAAAAATTACTCAAGCCAAACATCAAACATTAACGTTTGCCATTTAATGTTTCACTCAGAAATTAAACTTTCATAACCCAGTGCAAGCTGCATAAAGAAAAAGATAATTTGACCAGGTGCGGTGGCTCACGCCTGTAATCCCAGCACTTTGGGAGGCCAAGGCAGGCGGATCACGAGGTCAGGAGATCGAGATCATCCTGGCTAACACAGTGAAACCCCATCTCTACTAAAAATAAAAAAAATTATCTGGGCGTGGTAGCAGGAGCCTGTAGTCCCAGCTACTCGGGAGGCTGAGGCAGGAGAATGGCATGAACCCGAGAGGCGGAGCTTGCAGTGAGCCGAGATGGTGCCACTGCACTCCAGCCTGGGCGACAGAGTGAGACTCCGATTCAAAAAAAAAAAAAGAAAGAAAGAAAAAATAAAAAGATAATTTATTAAACCTTGGAACTGAGAAGGCTCAGATCTGTCTGAAGACACGGCTTCATCTGAGGTCAAATGATGTCATGGAGTCTGATTTCTCTCTCCCCGTTTTAGCTGCACTTCTGTGCAGACTCCATTCTCAGGCTCTCTCCGCTCTGAGGCACAGTGACTACAGAAGCCTCAGCCCCACATCCTCCCATGTTGAGGTCTAGGGAGATACTTCATGACTCTTGAAAGGCTTTGAGGCCGGGTGCGGTGACTCATGCCTGTAATCCCAGCACTTTGGGAGGCCGAGGCAGGTGGATTGCCTGAGGTCAGTAGTTCAAGACCAGCTTGGCCAACGTGGTGAAACCCCATTGCTACTAAAAATACAAAATTAGCTGGGCATGGTGGCACATGCCTGTAATCCCAGCTACTACTCATCTCTACTAAAAATACAAAATTAGCTGGGCATGGTGGCACATGCCTGTAATCCCAGCTACTCGGGAGGCTGAGGCAGGAGAATGGCTTGAACCTGGGAGGTGGAGGTTGCAGTGAGTCAAGATCACGCCATTGCACTCCAGCCTGGGCAATAAGAGCAAAAACTGCGTCTCAAAAAAACAAAACAAAAGCATCACCCGTTTTCTACTGACCTTTTGACTATGTAAGCAATTAATTCACACAATTTAATTCTTTTTTTTTGTTTTGTTCTGTAAAAAAGCACTATTCTCTGTTTTTAAAAAATTGGTTTTTGGGGAATAGGTGGTATTTGGTTACATGAATAAGTTCTTTAGTGGTGATTTCTTATTTATTTATTTATTTATTTATTTATTTATTTTTGAGACGGAGTCTCGCTCTGTCACCCAGGCTGGAGTGCAGTGGCGCCATCTCAGC